>NC_059102.1:158170301-158485634 GCF_020740685.1 Jaculus jaculus
TGCTTCCCGAGTGCTGGGATTAAAGGTGTGAGCCACCATGCCAGGCTTACTTTTTTTTGTAATGGTTAAAAATAATCCAAAGAGGGCTGGAGAGATGGCTTAGCAGTTAAGGCGCTTGCCTACAAAGCCAAAAGAACCAGGTTTGATCCTCCAGAACCCACGTAAGCCAGATGCCCAAGGTGGGCACGCATCTGGAGTTCGTTTGCAGTGGCTAAGGCCCTGGTGTGCCCATTCTCTCTCTCTCTCTCTCTAATAAATAAATAAAAATAAATATTAAAAAATCCAAAGAATGACACTTTGTGACCCATCAAATGTTATACAGTACAAATTTCAGTACCATAAGTATGGTTTTATCAGTGCACGTACGGTCGCCGTTTTCCCACCTGCCCAGCAGAGTGGAGGAACTGTGAACGACCTTACGCCCCTCACAGTGAAAGTACTCACTACCCAATCCGGCACAGCAAAAGCTGGCCAGCTCTACTCAGAACCATACTTTTGCCTTCGCACTTTAAAAAATATTTTTAATCATATATATATGACTAAAACTATTTTATATATTTATATATAATATATGTATTTATATGTTCAAATAAATATGTCATTCAAATATTATAGATATATATATTTGAAAGAGGGTATGAGGGAGAGAAAAGGCAGATTGAGAGAGAGAATGGGCACCTCAAATGAACTCCAGCTGCATACGCCACCTTATGCATCTGGCTTTACATACATGGGTACTGGGGAATTGAACTCTGGTCCTTCAGCTTTGCCGGCAAGTGCCTTAACCACTGAACCGTCTCTGCAACCCAATATTTTTATTTATATTGTGAGCAGAGAGAGAGAGAAAGAAGGAATGAACAAGCATACCTGGTCTTCTTGCCACTGCAAACGAACTCCAGACAGATGCCCCACTTTATGTATCTGGCTTTGTATTGGTACTGAGGAATTAAACCTAGGCCTTGCAAGCAAGTGCCTTTGACTGCTAAGCCATCTCTCCAGCCCTAGTCTATTTATTTATTTATTTATTTATTTATTTATTTATTTATTTACAGAAACAGGGTCGCACCTTGCCTAGATTGGCCTTGAACACATGATCCTCGGCTCACTTTCTAAGAGCTGCGGTGATAGGTGTGTGCCACCACACCTGGTTTTAGAGGATGCTCTTTATGGTAAACTGTTGAAAGTGGATTTTGCAGAAGTTTCTGTCTTGGGGGTCTGGCAACTCTCAGATCTTGTGACAAATCCCGGGTCCCAGGTGGGTTCAGGGTGGGTCAGGTTCACAGACTTTCTTTAAAAAAAAACAACAAAAAAAAAAAAACAGAGGGGGCCTGGAACGATTGCTCAGCAACTAAAGGCACTTGCTTGCAAAGCCTAACAGCCTGGGTTTGATTCCCCAGTATCTATATAAAGCTAGATGTGCAAAGTGGCTCACATGCCTGGAGTTAGTTTGCAGTGGCAAGAGGCCCTGGAATACCCATATTCTTTGAGTGTGTGTGTGCCACTTAAAAAAATATATATCTATTTATTTATTTGAGAGAGAGAGAATGGGTGCACCTGGCATCCAGCTGCAGCAAATGAACTCCAGACACATGTGCCACCTTGTGCATCCGGCTTATGTGGGTCCTGGGAATTGAACCTGGGTCCTTTGGCTTTGCAGGCAAGCGCCTTAGGCACTAAGCCCTGTGCCACTTTTTGACTCCTACCTGTGTGCATGTCTTGGGAATCGAACCCAGGTGTTGCCATTAATTTCACATTGCTGGACGAACACAGGCCAGCAGCAGCTTATGGGAGGAAAGGCTCTACTACAGGCTTATTTCTATAAGGGAAAAGTTCCATCAATAGTGGAAGAAGCCGACTCACTTCCATAGACCATAGCCGAGGGACACCACCAAACAGCCCGCAAACCAGAGCAGCCAGAGCTCAAACCGCTCTCTCTGCACACCTTAGAGCCAGACTAAAGATCAGCCCCCGGCGACACCTCCTCTGGTAGGTTTCTGGAGACTTAAGTTGCAAGTTTAATCAAAAATACTTCAAGTCCTGGCCTGGAGAGATGGCTTAGTGGTTAAGACTGAGGCCTTAGGCCTTAGGTTTGCGAAGCCTAAGCCCAGGTCCCAGGTAAGCCAGATGCACATGGTGGTGCACGTGTCTGGAGTTCATTTACAGTGGCTAGAGGCCCTGGCGCACCCATTCTCCCCCTCTCTCTCTCCTCTCTTTCTCTAATAAATAATTTAAAATTAATTTTAAAAAATACCTCAAGTGGGTTGGAGAGATGGCTCAGTGGTTAAGGTGCTTGCCTGAGAAGCCTAAGAACCCATGTTCTACTCTCCAGGTCCCACATAAGCCAGACACACAACATGATGCAAGTGCGCAAGGTCACACATGTGCACAAGCTGGCACATGCTTCTGGAGTTTGATTACAGTAGCTGGAGGCCCTGATGCACCAATTCTCCCTCCCTCTCTTTCTCTCTCTCTCTCTTGCTCGCTCTCTCTCATAAAAAAGGCTAGTCTGTTGGCCTTGCCAAAAAAAACCCCAGGTCGGAAGATCACCATGAATTCAAGGCCAACCTGAGAGTACATAGTGAATCCCAGGTCAGCCTGGACTAAAGCAAAACCCTACCTTGAAAAAAAAAAACTCGGGGTGCTAGAGAGATGGCTTAGCAGTTAAGGCACTTGCCAGCAAAACCAAAGGACCCAGGTTCGACTCCCCAGTACTCATGTAAAGGCAGATAGATGCACAAGGTGATGCATACATCTAGAGTTCGTTCCCAATGGCTAGGAGACCCTAGTGGGCCCATTTTTTCTCTCTCTATCTGCCTCTTCCCCCGCCCATCCCCTTTTCTCAAATAAATAAATAATACCTCAGGGGCTAGAGAGATGGCTCAGGGGTTAAGGTGCGTGCTTGCAAAGCCTAATGACTCAGTTTCGATTCCCAGTACCCTCATAAAGCCAGATGCACAAAGTGGCACATGTGTCTGGAGTTTGTTTGCAGTGGCTGCAGGCCCCGGCATGTGCATTCTCTTTGTCTGTCTCTCTTCACTCTATCTCTCTCTGCTTGCAAATTAATGAACTTGCTATGGAGGAACTATATTCACATTCAAGTCAGCACACCTCAGGGTTAAGGCGCTTGCTCTGTGTGCCCTCTGCCTCAGCAGCTCTCAGGTGAGCCTGGGCAGTTAGGGAAGAGAGAAGGCCTCCCTTTCATCTTGAACCTCCCAACACTCGCCAGCCTCGGTGCCTCAACTTCCATGAACGCTGTCTTGAGACTCTACAAGTACACTTGGGGAGGTTCCAGATGGCTTTGCAGAAAATGGGAGAGAAGCGGTACTGGGGGATGGCTTAGCAGTTGCTTGCAAAGCCTGTTGGCCCAGGTTCAATTCCTATGTAAAACCAGATGTAAAATGTGACACAAGCATCTGGCATTCATTTATAGCAGCAAGGGACCCTGGCTCTTGCACATGCACATATATGCAAATAAATATTTTTTAAACTATTGTCTTCTATGACTGTAAACAATGTCCCATGGTAATGCCCTCCCTCCCGCCCACTTTCCCCTTTGAAACTCCACTCTTCATCATACCCCTTCCCCTCTCAATCGTCTCTCTTTTATTTTGATGTCATGATCTTTTCCTCCTATTATGATAGGAGTAGGTAGTGTCAGGCACTGTGAGGTCATGGATACCCAGGCCATTTTGTATCTGGAGGGAGCACGTTGTAAGGAGTCCTGCCCTTCCTTTGGCTCTTACATTCTTTCCACCACCTCTTCCACAATGGACCCTGAGCCTCGGAAGGTGTGATAGAGATATTGCAGTGCTGAGCACTGCAGTCACTTCTTCCCAACACCATGATGCCTTCTGAGTCATTCCAAGATCACCGCCATCTGAAAAGAGAAGATTCTCTACCAAAAGTGAGAGTAGGGGCTGGAGAGATGGCTTAGCGGTTAAGCGCTTGCCTGTGAAGCCTAAGGACCCCGGTTCGAGGCTCGGTTCCCCAGGTCCCAAGTTAGCCAGATGCACAAGGAGGCGCATGCGTCTGGAGTTCGTTTGCAGAGGCTGGAAGCCCTGGCGCGCCCATTCTCTCTCTCTCCCTCTATCTGTCTTTCTCTCTGTGTCTGTCGCTCTCAAATAAATAAATAAATAATTTTTTTTAAAAAAGTGAGAGTAGTATTAATATATGGGTATGAACATTAAGAGAATTGCTTACTGGGCAGTTTGGTGAGCATAGTATATACAGTTAGCCAGACAGCGGCAAGAGTTACTCCCCTAGGGCTCATGACTACCCCTGATTTAAGTTTTCAGTATCAGGGTTGTATTCCCTCCCATGGAGCAGGCCTCCAGTCCAATTAGAGGGCAGTTGGTTTCCACCTGCAAATAAATAATTTTTCTAAGGGCTCTTAAGAAGGCTTAGCAGTTAAGGCCTGCAGAGCCTGATGACCCTTGTTCAGCTCTCCAGATCCCACATAAGCCAGGCACAAAAAGGTGAGGCACACACAAGGTCACACATTCCCACTAGGTGGCAAAAGCATCTGGAGTTTGGTTACAGTGGCTGAGGCCCTGGAGCACCAATTCTTTCTCTGTGTGTGTGTGTCTGTCTCACTCTCTCTAAAAATGAATAAATAAAAATAAATATTTTTTTTTTTGTTTTTTCGAGGTAGGGTCTCACTTTAGCTCAGGCTGACCTAGAATTTACTATGGAGTCTCACGGTGGCCTCGACCTCGCAGTGATCCTCCTACCTCTGCCTCTCGAGTGCTGGGATTAAAGGCGTGTGCCACCACACCCAGCTAAAAAATTTTTTAAAGCAGACCAACAAAAGGAGATTTCGCAGAAAGGAAGTTGATCCAAGAAGATCCATTGCCTGTGACAGTTTTACAGGAGGGAGGAGGGAGTCAGGACCCTGCTCTCCCTTCCCCAGGCGGTTCTCCCTCATGGCTGGACTTGTGCCACAGACAGTCAGGACCACGGTGGTGAGGACAGCAGCCAGGCCAGCGAAACGCCAGGCCAAGGAGATCATGGGCCCCAGGGTAGCAAGAAGAAAACCACTCAGAAAGAGATTTCTGTGGGTGACCTCTCTGAGTCCAGCCCCAAGGGTATGTGTGCCTGCCAGTTACCTTCAAACTGTCTGTGACCACAAGACAAGATCCTCAGAATCCCCTCCAGTGTGTCCCCTCCAGATGTGTGTCCAACAACATGCTGGGAGCCCACCACCCGCCACCCACCTCAGTGCAATGGAAGAGGCACTGAGGGGGTGTCTGCATTGAACTGAACGGCTGCTTCCGGAACATAGGTCCACCCGGACCCTGTGAATGTGACCGTACATGTCAACCACCTTTGCACGGGTGGTGACATTGCCCTACCTGGGAATGGTGGTTCACACCTGTAATCCCAGTACTTTGAAGGTTGAGGCAGGAGAATTGTAAGTTTAAGGCCAGCTTGGAGTACATAGTAAGACCCTGTCTGGGCTGGAGAGATGGCTTAGCGGTTAAGCACTTGCCTGTGAAAACTAAGGACCCCCGTTCGAGGCTCGATTTCCCAGGACCCACGTTAGCCAGATGCACAAGGGGGCACACGCATCTGGAATTCGTTTGCAGTGGCTGGAGGCCCTGGCGCACCCATTCTCTCTCTCTCTGCCTCTTTCTCTCTGTCTGTCGCTCTCAAATAAATAAATAAATAAATAAAAGAAAAAGAAAAGAAATAACCCCTGTGTTGTCCTCAGGCCTCCACATGCACACTAACACGCACTCACACGTTGGCATCATCCTTCTTGGGGATGGAGCTAAACTCACTGCAAATGACAAGAGGACAGACAGACTCTGGTGGGACCGAAGCAAGGAAACATGGCTGTGTGGGCATGGAGAAGGCTAAGTAGTGCTACCCTGGCAGAGCTGGGCCGGAGGACTGAACCCTGATTTCAGAAACGAACAGTCCCGCCTGCACTTTTCTTTTAAAAATATTTCCATTTTGGGCTGGTGAAATGGCTTAGTGGTTAAGGTGTTTGCCTACCAAGCCTAAGAACGCCAGTTCAATTCCCCAGGACCCACGTAAGCCAGATGCGCAAGGGGGCACATGTGTCTGGAGTTCGTTTGCAGTGGCTAAGGGCCCTGGCGCGCCCATTCTCTCTCTCTCTCTGTCTGCTTGCCTCTGTCTCTCTCTCTCTCAAATAAATAAATAAAATGTTTTTTTAAATATTTTGGGGGGCTGGAGAGATGGCTTAGCGGTTAAGTGCTTGCCTGTGAAGCCTAAGGACCTTGGTTCAAGGCTCAATTCCCCAAGACCCACGTAAGCAAGATGCACAAGGTGGCACATGCGTTTGGAGTTCATTTGCAGTGGGTGGAAGCCCTGGTGTGCCCATTCTCTATCTATCTGACTCTCTCTCTCTGTCTGTCTATAACTCTCAAATAAATAAAAATAATAGAAACAAATTTATTTATTTATTTATTTATTTTTATTTATTTATTTGAGAGAAAGAAGCACACACAGAGAGAGAGAAAGAGAGTCAGATAGAGAGACAATGGGCATGCCAGGGCCTCCAGCCACTATAAACTAGCTCCAGACACCTGTGCCACCTTGTACATCTGGCTCATGTGGGTCCTGGGAATCAATCGTGGGTCCTTTGGCTTTGCAGGCAACAGCCTTAACTGCTAAGCCATCTCTCCAGCCCTCTCCTGCACTTTTCTTTCTTTCTGTCCTTCTTCCTTTCTTTCATTCTTCTCTCCTTTCTTTCTTTTTTATTGTGCTTTTTTTTTTCCTTTTTTTGAGGTAGGGTTTCACTCTAGGTCAGGCTGACCTGGGACTCATTATGCAGTCTTAGGGTGGCCTAGAACTTGTGGAGATCCTCCTACTTCTGCCTCCGTAGTGCTGGGATTAAAGGAGTGCGCCACCACACCCAGCTCATTTTTATTATTTGAGACAGGACCTCCTATGCCCAGGCTGACCTAGAACTTGCTGTGTAGCCAAGACCGGCCTTGAACTCCTGATCCTCCTTCCTCCGCTTCTCAAGGGCTGGGATTGCACCACCCCTGCTCCTGCCCATGTCTTGACCTCTGGCTTCACTTGCAGGCACTGGGCTCAAGCTTTGATGTCTTGAGTCTGTGGTCTTTTGTCCCAGCCGGCCACTGCACACCAGGGACTTACATAGAGCCTGGGGTTCTGTCTTTAATCCCACCCTGCCTGCAAACCATGTCGCCCTGAGCAGGAAACTGGTCCCCATGCAGCTGGTGCAAGGACCAGCACTCACTCTCGGAGGGAGGTTGGCCCCGTGGCAGGTGCCTGGCCGCTCTCCCAGATGCAAGCATCCCCGAGCTGGGCCAGTCATGGCTGTAGAGATGGGAAATCGCTCATGTCAGCCCTGGGGAGAGTCCTGTTGTGATGCCCGATGTGTGATGGCCCCTGGGGGGGGGGTGTCTTTGGATGGCATTAAGTTGTCAATGGTGACTGTCCCAGAAGCTCCACCATCAGGCAGGGGAGGGGCTGGAGCAGCAGAGGTTCAAGTGTCCCCAGAGACATCATATAAACACACTTGGGGTCACCAGGCCCCAGTTCAAGAGCAACAGAGACTGTGACTCCCACTGTCTCCTGAGGAAGTTTCCAGAAGGAAGCCTTAAAACAAACAGAAGGCGTGGGAATCAGGCACTGAGGATGGAGAGTTTGTTCGACTTTTCCACTCCCGTGTGTCACCCATCTTAATGGGCTCCCAGGCACTGAACCTGCGGGGCACAGTCCTGCCACTGGAGGGCTTCAGGGAACCCCGGGTGGCGGGGGGCAGGCGGCCAACTCACTGCTGACAAGACCTCAGGGGGTAAACCCCATCCCTGTTAAAGCAGCTGGTAGTTGGGGACAAGATGAAGAGCCAGCCACTGGTCAGAGCTACAGCCACCAGTCTCTCACTTCGTGTCCCCACCTGTAGAACGGTCCCAGGGGAGATGCCACCCACAGCATGGGTCTGGAGCCTGCTCCCAGCCCTGGCCAGTCCTCTGCGGGAGAGCAGCGGCCACATCTTGATGGACTGAGACCCAGGTGAGACAGCTAAATCCCTGAGGGGATGGGAGCCCCTAGTGGTGAGGCGGAGGATGTCCAGGCTCTGAGCCCTGTCCTGGAGAATTTGAGAAGAGGCCTGCCTTTTCCTGTACCCGATGGGCACATTTGGAGATCTGCGGGGTGGTGAATGCCACCAGTTCTATTGGCCCCGGGCACCCCGCAGCCAATCATTCTCACAGACCCTCGTTATGCCGTCACTTTCCGCCACCATTCCTCTGTCCAGCTTCCTACATGAGGACATTGGTCAAAGGTGTTCCCAACACACCCAGGGGGCGGTTTGGGCAAGGTCCTGCAGGGCCCTTGACCTGTGGTATGTACAGCCTGAAATCTTGGTGGGAACTGAGCCCACAGCATCTATTTAAATGCCTTGGAAGTTTCCAGAAAGGTAGCTGGAGGGTCTAGGACAGTGGAAGTACAGAGGCAGGAGACACAGCTCTCCTTACCCTCCTTCCTTCTCTGTCTCCACTCCTCCATTCACCAAAGATGGGTCACACACTCACACTCATTCCGTGTCAGGCCTAGGCTCAGAGTACGGCATACACACACATATACTCCTCTTAGAGGCAAACTGTGGGTTAAAAAAAAAAATCCTAAGCTGGGCTGGAGAGATGGCTTGGTGATTAAGGCACTTGCCTGCAAAGCCTAAAGACCCACGTTCGATTACTCAATACCCACATAAGCCAGATGCACAAGGTGACGCATGCATCTGGAGTTTGTTTGCAGTGGTACGCCCATTCTCTCTCTCTCTCTCTCTGCCATTCTCTCTCAATAAATAAATAAATACCTTTTAAAAAGTTCTAAGCTGTTATTTGCCAACAAGTGCTCCTTCTGAACCCTCCACCTGTAAGAGACAGAGGCTCGCCCCCAGCCAGCGCAGTAATGGCCGTACCCCAGGCCCCACGCAAGCATGCGTGAACATATGCAAGCACCCCAACACACCCAGACCCACACTCCCATAGAGATGCACGCAGCTGCTCACACTGACAAGCGCATCTGAGCACATGCAGGGTGACCAGCGAAGGCCTCTCCTAACATGGTGACAATCATTAGTCACAAAACAGTGCAATGTTCTGGAACGCTGAACACGGCAGTGGCCTTCTCAAGGTCTGCATACCAAAGGCTGGCATGATTTGGCACACCTGTCATCCCAGCCCTCTGGAGATGGTGGCAAGGGGATCAGAAGTTCAAGGCATCCTCAGCTACCCGTGTGTTCGAGAGCAGCCTAGTCTCTCTATCTGAAAAGCATTGTTCTTCAAGTTTGGCAACACTCCCCAGTGGGGGAAAGAAACGGAGGCATCACCTCTGGCCTGAAAAGGAGCAACCAAGGAAAGGCTGAGTGCTCACGTCTTCTGAGACAGCCAGGAGGGGAGCAAGAGCATCCCGAAGGAGCAGCAAGGGTTCCGAGCCCACCCCTAGGTGCCTAGGGAACTGTGCTCTGCCCTTGACGCTGGGATCGCAATAAGACAAGACGCTGTTTATTTATTTATATACATTTTAAAATATTTATTTATTTACTTATGATCTGAGAGAGAGAATGGGCGCTCCAGGGCCTTCAGCTGCTGCAAACGAACTTCAGACACATGTGCCACCTTGTGCATCTGGCTTATGTGGGTACTGGGGAATTGAACCTGGGTCCTTAGGCTTTGCAGGCAAGTGCCTCAACCACTAGACCATCTCTCCAGCCCCTGTTTGTTATTTTTAATATTTTTATTTATTTATTTACAAGGGGGGAGAGAGAGAGAGGAGGAGGGAAAGAGAAAGAGAGAGAGAGAATGGGTGTTCCAGGACCTCTAGCCACTGCAAACAAACCCCAGATGCATGTAACACTTTGGCTTTATGTGGATACTGGGGAATTGAAACTGGGTCGTTAAGCTTTGCAGGCAAGTGCCTTAACCCTTGAGACATCTCTCCAGCCCTGTTTATTATTATTATTATTATTATTATTATTATTATTATTATTTACTCATATTAAAGAAAGGGCAAAGATTATAGTCCAAACAAAAGTTACAACAGGAAATTAAACACATGGAGACAGAAGAATTTGATTTGCATGGTGATTTCTGGCGGCAGTAGTATAACAAAACACCAAAAAATCTCACAACTATTCTCCCGACTGTTAATGCTCACACCTATGTTCTTCATACAAACAAATGCGTGTTCTAGCTTTGCTCAAGCAGTTACTCATCAGAAGCTGCTTTCCTGTCGCTGGGGAAGCCGCGTTACCACCTAGAGAAGCACCAGGAATATCTCGAGATGCGTTTTCTTTGACTGATTCAGAAAGGAAGGGCACAAGGTAGGAACGCACGCAGCACAGGGAGGATTGGATTTTAAAATGCCTCCTTTCCACCTTTACTATGGTCCCTCTCACCAGGGGCATCAGATGATAACTGTTTCTAATATAGCTTAAATTTAGAGAGAAAGCCAAGTATATAGAAGCAGCTTGTTTTCAAAAGCCTTCATGTGTAACTAGCAACGTGATCCGAAAGGATTTTCATCGGGATGTAAGATCACCAAAAATGCGTCACTAATTTTCTATGTAAACCACGGAAATAATCCTTGTTGATCTCTTTGTTTAGAGGGGGGGCATTCATGACCTACATTTTAAATTTTTTTTTCTGTTTCTTTTCTTTCTTTCTTTATTTGTTTTTGGAAGTAGGGTCTCACTCAAGCCCAGGCTGACCTGGAATTCACTCTGTATTCTCAGGGTGGCCTCGAACTCACAGTGATCCTCCTACCTCTGCCTCCCGAGTGCTGGGATTAAAGGTGTGTGCCACCATGCCTGGCCTGTTTATTATTTTTAACAGATTCCTTTAGCTGGACACAGTGGCACATACCTTTAATTCTAGCATTTGGGGGAATGAAGTAGAAAAATCATCATGAGTTCAAGGCCAGCCTGGGCTACAGAGTGAGTTCCAGGTCAGTCTAGGCTAGAATGAGATCTTGAAGGAAAAAGAAAAATGTAGCGAGCAAGAGAGAGAGAGAGAGAGAGAGAGAGAGAGAGAGGGAGAGAGAGAGAGAGAGAGAGAGAGTGTGTGTGTGTGTGTGTGTTGGGGGTACAGACAGCCAACAAGGGACAGATCCCTGTGTACTGCTAAAATACAATCCCTGTCTTCCTAGGAGGAAGTGGAACTGCCATTGTTCTGGAAAGAGCGGTGAGCTTCCAGAATTCCAGGAGCAGGCCACCATGTCCCACCAGACAGTGTTGACAGGAGGATGGTGCCTCCCTGGGAAGAGAGAAGGGATCTGGGCATTCCTCTTCCCGCAGCGGACACAAGCTAGGCGTACACTGCTCCCTGCATGGTCTGGAAGGAGGCTCGATGCAATCCCAGTGTCCCCCAGGAGGGGGTTCCTCCTATCCCCTGAGTCACCTGACCTGATCTGCTGGTGCCCTGATGCCAAGAGAAACACCTGGAGGCGAGTTAGATCCTAGTATAACCCAAGTGCTGCATGATGTGCCAGTTTGATTTCTATAAGACAGGCTCTCAGGCACCTCAGGGTGGCCTCAAACTTGTGACATAGTTGAGGATGACCTTGAATTTCTGACCCTCTTAATTCTGCCTCCCAAGTGCTGGGATTCCAGGTGTGTACCACCGCGCCCAGGTTTTTTTTGGGGGGGGTTCTTTTTATTTTTGGTTTTTGTTTTTATTATTTGCTTTGTTTTTTAAATATTTGTTGTGTGTGTGAGAGAGAGAGAGAGTGAGTATGGGTGGGCCAGGGTCTCCTACCACTGCAAATGAACTCCAGATGCATGTGCCTCTTGGTGCCTCTGGCTTTCTGTGGGTACTGGAGAATTGAACCTGGGTCAGCAGGTTTTGCAAGCAAGTGCCCTGATCCACTGGCCTAGTTATCTCACGGTCCCAGTGGTGGGTTTTTGAGACGGTCTCACTAGGCAACTCAGGCTGGCCTCCAACTTGGGGAAATTCTCTTGCCTCAGCCCTCTGTAGTACTAGACTATATGTAACATCACACTTAGGGCTTTTTTGGGTTTTTTTTTTTTTTTTTTTTTTTTGCTTGTGTATGCTGTGTGTATATGTGTGGTGTGTATGTGTGTGCGGTGTGTGCATATGTAGGTGTATGTGGTATATATGCGATGTGTACATGTCTCTGTGGTGTGTGTGTATGGTGTGCATGGTGTGTGTGGGTGGGTGGAGGCCAGAGGTGGATGCTGGGGGTCTTCCTCAATCATTGCCCACCTTGTTCCTTGAGACAGAGTCTCTCTGAACCGGGAGCTCACCGCTTCGGCCAGTCTAGCCCTGTAGCTCCAACAATTTTTGGTCTTACCTTCCCAGTGCTGGGATCACAGGTGTGCCACCATGCCCAGCATTGCATGTGGAGACTGGGGATCCTAACTCGGGTCCTCACGCTTATATAGCAAGCACTTTTCCCCTGAGCCATCTCCCTGGCCTGGTTTTAGTGTTTGTTTTGAAGATAGATAGATAGATAGATAGATAGATAGATAGATAGATAGATAGATAGATGGATAATAGATAGATAGGCAGACTTGTCCAGCCTCTGAGGAAGAATTCTTTCACCACAAACTGCTGGTGATGCAGGAATCCTGTTCCGGTAGCTCTGCAGTCATTGTGCCTTTCTGAATCTTCCAAATTTTCAACCAGGCATAAGTACTACTTTGACAATTAAAATGTTCAAAGTAAACTTTTTGGAGGTATAATTTAAAGTAAAACACACCCTTTGAAGAGCTTCAGTTTTCCAAGATGAAAGGACTCCTGGAGACGTGGGGTGGTGACTACACAGCATGATAAGCGTGTGAACCCCACTAAGCTGCACCCAGAAAATCAGTTTATACCACAAAGTCCGGGTTACAAGCACCTCAGCGCGATCCTGAACATTGGAAAATGAAAAAGCCAACAATATCCAAATGAATTCATATTCAAAATTCAGACACTATGTGAACTGAAAATTTCATAGAAATCACACTAAACTTTTCACCCCCGGGGTTCGTTCGTTCTTTCTTTCTTTCGAGTCAGGGTTTCATTCTCACCCAACCTCACCTGGACCTCATTCTGTAGCCCGGGCTAGCGATCCTTCTGCCTCAGCCTACTGAGTGCTTGGATGGCATGAGTCACTACGCCTGGCTTTCACTCTGATTTTAAGGGCATAATCCAGAGTTTGACCAAGTACCATCTCCACAGTCATGGTAGGGAGACTTCTAGTCCCTCAAAACTCCCTGTGTCCCCAGAAGCCAGTGTCCACAGCCAGTACTCATCAGCCTTTTTTTTCCTTCAAATAATATGGGCATGCTGCCATGGCCTCTTACAGCAAATAGACTTGAGATGCATGTGCCACTTCATGCCATCTGGCTTTGAATCTAGACAAACTGGCAGGCTTTAAAAAAAAAAAAGGGCCTTTAACTGCTCAGCCATCTCTCCAGCCCTCTGATCAGCTTTTTGTCACCATAGGTTTAACTTTTCTAAGTTTGCTGTTCCATTTTAAAATAAATAAGAGCTAGATAAAATGGCTCACACCTATAACCCCAGCACATGGGAGGTTGAGGCAGTTCATGGCAATCCTGGGCCTCATAGTGAGTTTCAGGCCAGCCAGAACTCATAGCAAAACCCTGTCTGTCTCAAAAACAAATAAATATATAAAACTTAAAATATTAAAAAAAAAAAAAAAACAGCCCAGTATGGTGGCGCACGCCTTTAATCCCAGCACTTGGGAGGCAAAGGTAGAAGGATTGTTATGAGTTTGAGGCCACCCTGAGACTACATAGTTAATTTCCAGGTCAGTCTGGGCTAAATCAAGACCCTACCTCAAAAAACCAAAAAATAAAAATTATAAAAACAACAATAAGCAAAACCTCTCCAAAATATTTTTTAATTTTTTTTTTTATTTGCAAGCACAAAGAGACAGAAAACCGAGAGAGTGGGTGCACCAGGGACTCCACCTGCTGCAAATGAACTCCAGAAGCATGTGCTGCCTTATGCAACTAGCTGTATGTGGGTACTGGGGAATCAAACCCAGGTCCTGCGAAATGGAACCCAGATCATTAGGCTTTTCAGGCAATCACCTTAACCACAGAGCAATATCTCCAGCCCTCAAAATATTTTTTAAAATATTTTATTTTTATTTATTTACTTGAGAGAGACAGAAAGAGAGAGAGAATGGGCACTCCAAGAGCCACTGCAAACAAACTCCAGACACATGTGCCACCTTGTGCATCTGGCTTATGTGGGTCCTGGGGAATCAAACCTGGGTCCTTTGGCTTTGCAAGCAAGCACCTGAACCACTAAGCCATCTATCCATCTCCAAGATATTTTTAAGTATTTTATTTATTCGTTTATTTGAGTATGAGAGAGAGAGAGAATAGGTGCACCAGGACCACTAGCCACTGCAAACAAACTCCAGCCTAATGGCTTACTTGGGCACTAAGGAATCAAACCTGGGTCCTTAGGCTTTGCAGGCAAGCGCCTTAACCAATAAGCATATCTCCAACACACACACACACACACACACACACACACATATTTTTCGAGGTAGGGTCTCACTCTAGCCCAGGCTGACCTGGAATTCACTGTCATCTCAGGGTGGCCTTGAACTTACAGCGATCCTCCTACCTCTGCCTCCCGAGTGCTGGTATTAAAGGCATGCACCACCACTCCCTGCTCCAAAATATTTTTTTAAGCAAAGCTTAGAAAGGTCTTCCATTACAAAATCATTCCCACCATGAGGAGGGGCAGGGTGGGAGGGGCCTGGCCACAGCCACACTGTGAACTGAGGAAGGCTCACTGCGTGTGATGTGGAATTGTCAACTGTAAAGTGGAGGAAGTTAATTTTCACACAAGGCTGGAAGTGAAACTCTTTTTTTTTTTTTTTCTGTTTTGAGGTAGGGTCTCACTCTAGCCCAGGCTGACCTGGCACTTGTTCTGCAGTCCCAGACTGGCCTCAAAGTCACATGGATCCTCCTACATCTGCCTCCAAGGTGCTAAAATGAAAAGTATGCACCACCACTCCCAGCTGAACAACTTCTTCTTCTTCTCCTCCTCCTCCTTCTTCTTCTTCTTTTGGTTTTTCAAGGTAGGGTCTCGCTCTAGCCCAAACTGATCTGGAATTCCCTATGTCGTCTCAGAGTGGCCTTGAACTCCTGGTGATCCTCCTACCTCTACCTCCCAAATGCTGGGATTAAAGGCATGCACCACCACGCCCGGCTCCTGAAGTTATTGTTAATCTGTGGAATGTGGTTTTAGAAGTGATGAGAACAGCAAGCTGTATACTTTCAGATGAAAATTGGGGGGCCCCAGACTAATGAAGGGAAATGAAAGGCCCTCTTCACTAGACATGGAGGTCACGCTCAATGGCAGTTTGCCTAGTATTCATGAAACTCTGATTACAGCACAAATCCAGTCATGAAAATAAATCTCTTGGCTAATATGAAATCCCCAGCCAAGGCCCCAGGCCAAACCCTCTGGACACTTGGGCCCTAGGACCCCTGGGTGGGCAGTAGGGGTCACAGGGACCCCGCTAATCATACCCACACCACTCTGGATATGAGGGCTCTGGAGACCTGCTAGCGAGGCCACTTGAAACAGATCTGATGTGACCTCGAAATTCAGTCCTGCACAGGGATCTGGGGACTCGAGGGATCTAGGTGAGCCACTAATCTCTGGGAGGAGGGTCTCTACCTTAGTGCTCACCTGGAGCCTGGCAGGTGGCAACAGCGCCCCCTGCTGGTTAGTGTCTTCTTGTTCTTTTCAGGGCGATAACCCAACACCCCCAAGGCCTATAGGCATATCTCCACAGTCTGCCCATCTCTGAAAGCCTCAGTTCCCTCTCCTGTAGGATGCAGCCCCCACCTTCACTATGAAAGGCCAGAGGTGCAGCAGAACCCTGTTTCTGTATGGATTTCTATCCACTTGGGACCCACGGGCCAGGCCCAGAAGTAGGCTGAGACAAGAAGGGCGGAAGTTCGTGACCGCTAGGTGTGGATTTGACCCAGGCTGACACCAGAGCCACAAGACAGGAGAGACGTGGCATCTCCTGAGTTAATAAGTCTGAGTTCAAATTCTTGGCAGAGGCAAGGCCTTCGGATAGCTTGCATTGCTCATGCCACTTTTCTGGAGCCCTATTTTCCACCTGTACAAAGGGAAAATCAGAATGCAGAGAGAGGAGGGGGATAGGTTCGTGTAAGGATTAAAGCTGAGAACCGGTGCTGGGGAGGGGTGTCCAGGAAGCCCTGGAGATTTTTTTTCTGAGCACCCTGTGGACACTATCACAGGCACTAGCCAGTGTCCCTAGGGGAGCACAGGGGTGGGGGTGGGGTCAGATGCTGTCATTCCCTATCCCGCACTCTAGCCCGATTTGGGGAGTCACCCCAGCCCAGCCACCATTGCCAGTCTCCTCAGCATCCCCCGCATTGATCAGGGACTTTCAGAGCCGCAGGGGGAGGGCAATTACGTTTAATAGGCCACTGTCCATTGAGAGGCAGAAAGGGGGAAGTAATTACATTCCTCAGAAACCGTGGCTTTCTGAACCAAGCCTCACAGCGTGGGAGTCCCTGGTCCAGAAAGCCCTTCGGGATGATGTCTTTTTGTAAAGGCTTTCCTGGTGACATTTCCCAAGTGCTATGTCATTAACGCCAGTCACCGACGGAGTATAAATGTGGCCTGTGCTTGCTGTCATTCATTAGTCCTGCCATCTTCTCTGCTGCTGTCTCCACAAACGGCCCTCCCGTCGTCTTTGCGCTGGGCCGGTACCTTTTCCCCCCAAACCAGCCTCCCGGGGGCCCCACAACTAGGAGCTAGCGAAGTGGAGGGATAATGAGAAAGAATGAGCGGTAGCCTAAACCCCCTACAGGGATCCTTTCTTTGAGGCCAGGGAATTCTCTGCGGGCCTCTTCCATTATTTGCTGGAGCGGTTCACAGAGAAACCCTGACGTCCATCGCCGCCCCTAGAACTCTCCCCACTCTATGGAGGACTCGCTGTACCCCAAGTTCAGGGAGCCAAGGGCCAGACTACCAATATAAGACACCCCCAAAACAGAGAGGAACCCTGGCTAGTCTCGCCTCCATGTGTCGCCCAGATCTGGTGTGAGGAGGTCGAGCTGACCAATCCTCTAGCTGTCCAGCTTACTATAACCAAAACTCGCCGCCCAGGGACACCCCCCACCCCTTTTTCAGAACTCCATCCACCCGGCAGGCACTTGGTTCGTGGGAAGCGCTCGTGAGGCCGAAACTGAGAAGAGAGCGCCATCTAGCGCCCAAGACGCGCAACGCGCGATGCGCGCCTATTGTGTGTCCGCGGGACTCTGCGCCCCGACCTTACTAGGAAAAGAAGCCCCTGGGTGGGATCGTGAGAAAATCAGATCTGAAGGGCAAAGCTAAGGAAGAGAGGCTCCAAGGCCCCAGGGAGGGAACGAAATCTCTGTGTCCTCTAACCTCCGATGCTGGGGGTCCTGTCCCTCCCCATTTGTTAGCGCCCCCCCCCCCAAACGCTTCCCTCCGAGAGCCCAGCGGTCTGGAGAAAATTAGCATCTCATAAAATTAAACTCCCCTAACCAAAACCCAGCAGGCTGCTGCTCTGTAGAAAGTCAGATTCCTGTGGGACCCAGCCACGGAGCCAGAGGTTTCCTCGTCGCACAGATCCGCATGGCCTGGGCGGGTCACCAGGGCGGGGACCGAGAACCGCCGCCCACCTGCCGCGCCTGGGAGGAGGCAGGGCCGGAGGCGGCGCCTGAGTGGGTGTGCGCGGGGGGCGGGAGCTTGATGCAATCCCGATCCCAAATGCTTGGCTGTCGCCGACACCGACCCGCGGGGCCGGCCAGGCGCGAGGTGTATATAAGGCTGCGGGCCCCGAGCCTCCGCGCCAACGGAACAGGAGCGCAGCGCGCCCCGCGCCGCCTGCGCACGCCGCCCGAAGGCCACGGCCGCCCCGCGCCCCACCTCGCATCTCCGCCGCGCATCCCGACCGACGCGCAGCCAGCCCTCCGGAGGTGCCATGTGGAGCGCACCGAGCGGGTGTGTGGTGGCTCGTGCCCTGGTCCTGGCTGTCCTGTGGCTGACTGTGGCCGGGAGTCCCCTGGCCCGGCGTCCTCTGGCTCTGTCCGACCAAGGGCCACATTTACACTACGGCTGGGGTCAGCCCATCCGCTTGCGCCACCTGTATGCCGCCGGTCCCTACGGCCTCTCCAACAACTGCTTCCTGCGCATCCACAGCGACGGCACCGTGGGTTGCGAGGAGAACCAGAGCGAGCACAGTGAGTGTGCCAAGCCCCCCACTTCCTCTACTCCAGGTTCCCGCACCCCCCCCCCACGATCTGCAGGCGCCCCTCACTCCCACCCTCCCAGAATATCCCGGGGCCCCAGGTTTTGTCACCCTGGCGTTTCCATGGCTCTCTTGGTCCCTAGATCGCACGCGAAGCTAGGGAGTGGGGCGCACATTTGTAGCCCCTCCTTTACCCGCGTGTTGGGGGTCCGGCTAAAGCTTAGCTTGTTCCTTCCCTGGCTCACAGGTTTGCTGGAGATCCGGGCGGTGGCTCTCAAAACGGTGGCCATCAAGGACATCAACAGTGTCCGGTACCTCTGTATGAGCGCGGACGGCAAGATGCAGGGACTGGTAAGAATCCCCCCGAGGTGGGGTGAGATGTGGGGCCCCAAATGAAACTTTGAGGAAGACATGGCCAGGGCCATTGAAGCTAGGATCCCGTGGTGGGGTTTTTGTCCCCTTGTGGAAATGGAGAGCTCCAGGCTGTAGCGGGAGAATTGGTGAGCCCCGCCAAGCATGTCTAATTGTTCCAAAGGCTCGCTCCGTTGGACGCGAGACCCATTCAGCCTTCGGCGCGCTTTGATACTAAACAGGAAAACCCACCTCCTGCCTTTTCAGCCCAGGCCTTTGCGTGTGTGGTCCTTCTTTTTATCCCCTCAAGTGCAAGGAAAAAGAAAAGAAGAAAAAGAGAGAGGATATCCATAACTTTTTAAAAAGTCATTTAAAAAAAAAGGTCGCTTTGGGATTTAGCGAAGATTCATTTATTTATTTTAAAGCTAATTTTACGTCCCAGAAACATAGTGTGGTCTAAGATGCAGATGACATGCCTGTCCTCAGAACGTCTCACCTGCTTGGGGTCGGGGACTTAGGGGGATAAAGCTGCCTGGCCAGGCCCAGGTAACCCCCCAGAAAGCGGGAGACTTGAGAGTGTGAATGCTGGGGACCTGAACAAAGGCCCGGAGTTCAAAGGAAGCGCCTTCAGCCCCCCTCGCCAGGGCACCGGGGCTGTGTGTGTGAGGTCCCCTCCTGAGGCCAAGGCCTCCCCAGCCTCCAGGGAGGAGCCGGGGTTTGCGGGTGGGGGATGGTTGCCGGGTTTAACATTTTCTTAAAATTGTTTTGTGGCTCGGATGTCCATTTGTCTGCATGAAAAGACCACAAAGAAAGGAAGGGGTCCGCAAAGAAAGGAGGGGGGCTGCTAGCCTCCCTGAAAGCTGACCCAAGGCATTTACTTGTGACAGGGATGCCCGTGGGAGGTCTGGTCACCCCATTCTGCCCTGATCCAAACTGGGTTTAGGAGAAGCTTTTAGTTTGTATTATTTGTTTGTTTGTTTAAATAGAAATTCCACACTTTTTTTTTCCTGTATGGAAAAAGACTTATTTCTCCCTAAGATCTGTCCTTGTAAAGGACTAGCGCCTGGCTTATCTGTAATTCCCACCCTCCAGAATTCAGGAGACGTGGCCCCTGCTACCGGGGGGTTCTGTCCAGGAGCCATGCCTGGCAGGAGCATTGGGTTCTTGGAATTAGTCTCTTATCAGCAAGTTATCAGTGTCCCATCTCATCCACCTGCAGTTCAGTGACCTCTGCAGACTTGGGGCCTGTATTTACTTAGCCATGTTCCGCCTTTCTTCTGTGTCCCCAAAGGGGTCACATTACTGTTTGGGATAGGCCTTGCCCATTGGCACCTCCAACCTCGGCACTGGGAATGTTCTGAGAACAGGGACGATCTTTCTGCAGCACATTTCTGGCCACCCGCAGGCTGCAAGCCCGTCCTGGCGTGGGGGAGGGGCCGCGGATTATCTGGCTGCTCCTGGCAGGCGGCCTGCCAGGGTCCCCGCTGCAGGAGGGGAGGGGGCTGTGCAAACCCAGGGAGCTGAGACTCGGGAAATCTGCCAGCTGAAGCAGGCCTAGGTGGATACCTGCTTCCTCCCGGGCGTGGGTGGGCTGCCCGCAATACTCTTCATAGAAGCCCTGAACTTGGAGTGAGAACAGGGTGGGCAGCTGAGCAGTGATGGACCGTTTCCAGGGCCTATGGACCCTTAGGCATTCAAGAAGGCTAAGGGAGCAGGTGTGATGGCCCACACATTTAGTCCCAGCACTCTGGAGGCAAAGGTAGGAGGATGGCAGTGAGTTTGAGGCCACTCTGAGACTACATAGTGAATTCCAGGTCAGCCTGGGCTAAAGTGAGACTCTACCTTGGGAAAGAAAGAAAGAAAGAAAGAAAGAAAGGAAGGAAGGAAGGAAGGAAGGAAGGAAGGAAGGAAGGAAGGAAGGAAGGAAGGAAGGGAGGAAAAAGAAGGCTGAGGAGGAACCAGCAAAATGTGGAGGTTCATGCCTGTCACTCCAGCACTTGGGGCAGCTGAGGCAGGAGGATTGCTGAGCTTGAGGCTGTTTGAAAAAACCAAAAGATGGGTTGTGAAGATGGCTCAATGGTTGAAGGCAATTGCTTGCAGTCAGCTGGCCCAGGTTCGATTCCCCAGTACCCATGTCTAGCCAGATGTTCAAAGTGTTCCATGCTCCTGGGGTTTGTTTGAAGCAGCTGGGGGCCCTGGTACACCATTTATTTATGTTTTGTGTGTCAAATAAGTAAAAAAAAAAATTTTTTTTTTTTTTAAAAAAGGGAGGGGAGCGGTTGGACGTGCCTTTAATCCCTGCACTCTGGAGGCAGAGGTAGGAGGATCGCTGTGAGCATGAGGCCAGCCTGAGACTACAGAGTAAATTCCAGGTCAGCTTGGGCTAGAGTGAGACCCTACTTTGAAAATAATATATATATATATACATATATATATATGTATATTTTCACCAGGAGTTCAAGGTCATTTTCAGTTTCACAGGAAGTTCTGGATTAGAGAGCCTGTCTAAAAACAATAAAAGTGGGTTGTTTTAGTGGAAATATTGAGGAGCTGTATAACATAAAATATAGACAAATATTAAGGAGTTACGTGAAGAGTATAGATAATCAAGTATATGCAGAAATTATACACGTATCTGAAGGTTATATGTATTTATAAAAGCATACAAATGCATTTAAGAAAATGCTATTGTGTGTTGATAGACTATATATCATATGTGCTTAGATGATGATGTTTTCAGAGTAGGACTCATTCTAGCCCAGGTTGTCCTTGAACTCATGTCCTCCTGCCCTAGCCTCCTGTGTGCTGCCGCAACTATAGGCATGTGTTCCCACATGGGGCTTTCGTTTGTTTGTTTTTTGCCTCAACTTGTGCTATAGCTGAGACTGGCTTTGAATTACTTTTTTTTTTTTCCTTTTTCGAGGTAGGGTCTCACTCTAGCCCAGGCTGACCTGGAACTCACTACATAGTCTCAGGGTGGCCTCGAACTCATGGTGATCCTCCTACCTCTGCCGCCTGAGTGCTGGGATTAAAGGCATGTACCACCACACCTGGCTTGAATTACTTAAAAAAAAAAAAACTATTTTTAGAGCCCAGCGTTGTTGGCGCACACCTTTAATCCCAGCATTTAGGAAGCAGAGGTAGGAGGACCACAATGAGCTCGAGGCTACCCTGAGACAACATAGTGAATTCCAGGTTAGCCTGGACTAGAATGAGACCCTACCTCGAAAACCCAATTTAAAAAAAAAATTTCGTTTGTGAGGAGAGAGGCAATATGGGTGTATACCAGAGCCTCTTGCCTCTGCAAACAAATTCCATATTCCACATACATACATCACTTTGTGCATCTGGCTTTACGTGGGTACTTGGGAATTGAACCTTGGGCCAGAAGGCTTTGCAAGCAAGCCCCTTTAACCTCTGAGCCATCTCTCCAACCCTGGCTTTGAATTTCTGCTCCTCCTTCCTCCACCTTTCAAGTGCTGGGATAACAGGCGTGCATTCCCACACTCAGCTTTACATAAGTTTATATATTAAGCGAGGGCAAACAATAGGAAAATGCTCTAAGCTGGCCACAGGGACAAGATGCCACACCACTGCCTACTCTAGCTCACGCTACCCGTTTCCCCCCACAGGCTCACTACTCGGAGGAAGACTGCGCCTTCAAAGAGGAGATCAACTATGGCTACAACGTATACAGCTCCCCAAAGCACCGCCTCCCCGTGGCCCTCAGTGGAGCCAAGGCTAAGCAGCAGGTCCTGAACAAAGGCACAGTCCAGCCTTCCTACTTCTTGCCCATGTTACCCAAGACCTCTGAGGGGACACGCGACCAGCTGGAATCAGATGTGTTCCCTTTGCCCCTGGAAACCGACAGCATGGACCCATTTAGGATGGTGAGTGAGGCTGAGCTGGTTAAGAGTCCCAGCTTCCAGAAGTGACAGGACCCTCACGGTATTTCCAAGAAGTTGTAAATATTCTAAGTCTTACGCTGGCCTTGGGGTTCTAGAGGATAGACTTGACCATGAACTCATTAGCCCTCCAGTTGCCCTTGGAGCCCCCCCACCCCCACCCCTCTGCTTTTAGCAGCTGCTGGATATGCAGCTTTGATTTGGTTCTGCTTAAAGACCTCCACCGATGGAGGGCTCAGGCCCTCTGAAACAGTTCCTCAGTCAAGCAGATCTTATTAGCATTTTCAGCAGAGGCAGTTGGAGGGCAAACTCTTATTGTATATTCCTGTACAGATTAGTCTGCGAAACGTTGGTTGACTTGTCCCCACAAGGTTTCGGCTCCCGGGACCCTTGGCTTCCCTCCAAATGCCTCCTGGCCAGAACTGATAGGGTCAGATGGGTTTTGGGACCAAAGAAGGCGCAGCCCCTAGAAGCCATAAAACAGGGCTGTTCTGTGGGCAGGGTTGGGGGGCGGGGAGTATGCCAGCCCACCACTCACTCAGCCATTCATCTCCTCTCCCTCTTCTAGGATAGACAACCCATGTCGAGGTCACCCTTAGCCAGGCTCAGGGTGGTCTCTGAGGGGCGGTGGGAATCTAAGCTGACTCAAGTGTCCCAGCTCAGAGGGACAAGCAGCGAGGACAGCCTCTAACCTCAGCTCATCCTCGGAGGTCATGCCCATGTCATGGAAGGGGCCCTTTGAGGTAGAACCCACACGCTGCCACACCCTTCCCAGTTCTCCTATGCCTGGTCTTGGGGCTCCAACACCAAAATAGGAGGCTCAGGGGCCACCTGCTTCTCTTTCCTAGTCCTCCCATCTAGCCCTTGTGCCTGTCACTGTACAGATCAGGGTGCTCCCCCGCACCCAAAGTGCATCAGCCTGCACATCTCACTCACTGGGGAAGCTCATACGCCTGTGTCAGCAGCAGGAAAGTCTGGAATTCTTTTCCCGGCACTTAGTTTCCAACGTGATATTTATGAGTAATTTATTTTGATATGTATCTCTTATTTTCTTACTTTATTTATACCCTCAAATTATATTTATGTACATGAGGTTCCTTTTCTACATTAAAACGGACTCAGTTTGTATCAGAAGTTGTGTTCTGTTATCCTTCGACGCTGTCATCATTTTGAGGCAGGGTCTCGCTCTGGCCCAGGCTGACCTGCAGTTCACTCTGTAGTCTCAGGCTGGCCTGGAACCAACTCGCAGCGATCCTCCTACCTCAGCCTCCCGAGTGCTGGGGTTAAAGGTGTGCGCCACCACGCCTGGCTGCGTTCTGCTGTCTAAGTGAGACACTGTTGCAGCTAGCTTCACATTGCTGGTAGAGACCACCCAACCCAGGGCAGCCTGTGGGAAAACAGAGGTTTATTTTGGCTTATAGGCTCCAGTCGGAAGCTCCATGATGGCAGGGAAAACGATGGCATGAGCAGAGGGTGGACGTCACCCCGTAGCCAACATCAGGTGGACGATAGCAACAGGAGAGTGTGCCAAACACTGGCATGGGGAAACAGGCTATAACACCCATAAGCCCCGCCACCAACAATACGCTGCCTCCAGGAGGCTTCAATTTCCAGTTGCCATCAGCCGGAGTACCTAGCATCCAGAACACCTAAGTTTATGGGGCACACATGGATCGGACTGAGGGGAGCCTTAGTGAGCTGATGGTGGGGAGGAGGGTGCACACTGGCCCAGGCAGGATACCCTGTGTCTTTGGCACTTATCCCTCCTAGAGTTCAACTTCCTGCCTGGACTCTCATACCTGCACCTTCTCCTTGCTGGAACAAAGCACCTGGCCAAAAGCAGCTGGTGAGAAGAAAGGTTTTATTTTGGCTGGCAGTCTGGAGGGAAAGCTTCATGATGTCAGGGGGAGACGTGGCATGAGCAGAGAGTGGACATCACCTCTGTCACAGCAGGTGGAAGACAGCAGCGAGAGAATGAGCCAAGCTCTAGCAAACAGGAGCTGGCTATAACACCCCTAAGCCCACCCCCCAACAACACACCTCCTCCGGCAAGGCTCCACCTCCCAAAACTGCCATCAGCTGGGAACCAGGCATTCAAAGCACGTGAGTTAGCTTGGGTATGGTGGCACACACCTTTAATCCCAGCACTCGGGAAGCAGAAGATAGGATTGCTGTGAGCTTGAAGCCAGCCTGGGATTACAGAGTGAGTTCCAGGTCAGTCTGGGCTGAAGCTAGACCCTACTTGAAACAGCAATAACCATGAGTTTATGAGGGTCACCTAATCCAAACTACCAAACTCACTCACTCAATGTGAGCTGGTCCTCGCTCTAGTCCAGACTGGTCTGGAACTGTCTCCTCCTGCCTCCTGAGAGCTGGGATGGCAGGAGCACACCACCACACCCCACTCTTTGGCTCTCTCGGTGTCCCCTGTCCTGCTATGGGGGTGGGGGGGGAGCAGCAGGGCTCAGGCCAAGGAAGGGCATCGTTATGGCACTGGCCTACCTCTGTCAGGAAAACCAAAACTTGCTTAAACCTTCTGGCAAATTCCAGGATTATATCACAGGGGTATGCTCCAGCTGTAAGGCAGGCCTGCAAGTCGAATATAAAGTTCTGCAGGTGAGGAAGAAGCTGAGGGTGATGGGGGCAACGTTCTAACACACACGCAGGCTGGCTAGGCCAACACCCGTGTGCTCATTGAGCCACTCTGTGGTTTAAGAACAATGGCCGTCATCAATTCTGTTCATGGTTGCCAGGTGGAAGGAGGGGACAGGCTGTCCCTAAAGGTATCTAGAGGTCCTGATCTCAAAAGTCTTTGTCAAGGCTGGAGAGATGGCTTAGCGGTTAAGCGCTTGCCTGTGAAGCCTAAGGACCCCGGTTCGAGGCTCGGTTCCCCAGGTCCCACGTTAGCCAGATGCACAAGGGGACGCACGCCTCTGGAGTTCGTTTGCAGAGGCTGGAAGCCCTGGCACGCCCATTCTCTCTCTCCCTCTATCTGTCTTTCTCTCTGTGTCTATCGCTCTCAAATAAATAAATAAAAAATATTTAAAAAAAAAAGTCCTTGTCAGACATGTTTGTGAGAAGGATCCAGATCCCCATAAGTGGTAAGTTACCTTGCTACATACAATGCTAAGATGTCCCCATCTGGGGCTCCTGGGTCAAGGGCCCATAGATTCTGTATTAGGTTTACAACTGCTTAAGAAGCATTATTTCAATCTGCAGAGATGGCTTAGCGGTTAAGCGCTTGCCTGTGAAGGCTAAGGACCCCGGTTTGAGGCTCGGTTCCCCAGGTCCCATGTTAGCCAGATGCACAAGGCGCACACGTCTGGAGTTCGTTTGCAGTGGCTGGAGGCCCTGGTGTGCCCATTCTCTCTCTCTCTCCCTGCCTCTTTCTTTCTCTGTCTGTCGCTCTCAAATAAATAAATAAAAGTAATGAATTTTTTTAAAATAAAAAAAGACGAAACAGGGCTGGAGAGATGGCTTAGCAGTTAAGCACTTGCTTGTGAAGCCTAAGGACCCCGGTTCAAGGCTTGATTCCCCACAACCCACGTTAGCCAGATGCACAAGGAGGCGCACATGTCTGGAGTTCGTCTGCAGTGGCTGGAAGCCCTGGTGCGCCCATTCTCTCTGTTTCTCTCTCTGCCTCCTTCTCTCTGTCGCTCTCAAATAAATAAATAAAAATAAACAAAAATGTTTTTAAAAAAAAGACAAAACAGGAAAGAGCATGTCCAGCATACGACCCACAAGGACAGTGTGAAGGGGGAAGACAGCTGGGGTGCTCACCAGAACACCCCCCACCACTTATGGAGCAAACTTGCCACAATCTACACTTCCTCATCTGAAAAATGGGCTCATAGGAAAGGCAATGAATGAATAATAGCTATCCTCTCTGAAGCCTCTGCCACTGTGACAGTCTCCCTTGGGTCCTTTGCCTATCCAAAGTTGCAAGGTCTGAAGGCACCAGGACATGGCCAGAGATGGGGGAGGATGGGGTTGGGGGGAAGGAGGGCAGGCCAGTCAGACTATGAACTCTAAAGTGTGTGTTACCTTATCACAGCACATCTCTGAGACGGTGCCTCCTACAGATTGTGTGACAAATGGTGTCAGGATTGGGATCACAGTGAGGGTCAAGGGACTTCTGCCATGGACCTGGCCCACAAAAAGGGAGCCACAGCAGCAGCCTCACCAATGGACGGAGTGTGTGTCCTGACCTGACCGGTGGCTCCTGGGACAATGGCTGGATTCTGGATTCACAGAAACAAGCATAGCTTGTACACAGACTTTAAAAGGTTCATTGACTTATTTTTAGACAAACTTTATACGTGTATATAATGTACGTTGATCACATACATTCCCCCCCACCACATTGTCTCTTCGTGTCCTTCAGTGGAAGGCCTTTCTCTTCTTAACCAGCACCACGTCTCTTTTGATATTTTTTTGGTGTGTTTGTGTTTTGATGTAGGGTCTCATTCAGGCTGACCTGGGATTCACCATGTAGTCTCAGGGTGGCCTCGAACTCGGTGATTCTCCTACCTCTGCCTCCCGAGTGCTGGGATTAAAGGCATGCACCACCATGTCTGGCTGTATTTGGTTGTTTTAAAAAACATTTTTATTGGGCTGGAGGGATGGCTTAGTTAAGGTGTTTGTCTGCAAAAGCCAAAGGACCTAGGTTCAATTCCCCAGGACCCACATAAGTCAGATGCACAAGGAAGCACATGCATCTGGAGTTTGTTTGCGGTGGCTGGAGCCCGGGCACACCAATTCTCTCTCTGTCTCTCCCTCTCATTCTCCCTCATTCTCTTTGTCAAATAAGTAAATAAATAAGTAATGTATTTATTTATTTGCAAGGAAAGAGAAAGAGATAGACAGAGATGGGCACAACCAGGGCCTCTAGCCACTGCATATGAACTCCAGATGCATGCACCACTTTGTGCCTCGGGCTTTACATGGATACTGAGGGATCAAACAGTGGGCATCAGGCTTTGTACACAAGTGCATTAACCACTAAGCAGTCTTTCCAGTCCCCATTTGACTTTTTAAATTTTTATTTATTAGAGAAAGAGAGAGACAGAGAATGTGTGTACCAGGGCTTCTAGCCACTGCAAATGAACTCCATACACACATGCCACCATGTGCAAATGGCTTACATGGGTTCTGGGGAGTCAAACCCAGGTCCTTATGGTTCACAGGCAAGCTCCTTAGCTGCTAAGTAATCTCTCCAGCCCCTATTTGACTTTTTACAAATATTTATTTATTTAAATATTTATTTATAAGTAATAAGTATTTATTTGTTTGAGATTCAGAGAGAGAATGGGTGTGCTAAGGCCTCCTGCCTCTGCAAAGGAACTCCACATATATGCGCCACTTTGTGCATCTGGCTTTATGTGGGTACTGGAGAGTCAAATCTGGGCCTTCAGGCTTTACAAGAAAGCATCTTTAACCACTGAGCCATCTCTCCAGCTCCCCACCCCACTATTTTGACCGTGTGTGTGTGTGTGTGCCACTGAGCTTCGTTAGGGTTGCCTACATGAGCATGGGTTGGGGATTGTCTTCCCCTCCCTCCCCCAGCCACCATTAACTGTCCGGGAGGGGCGAGCCCTGGGGGTGACTCCCCACTCTGTGAGGGAATGTTGACGGGCCCCATGTTGCACTGAGGGCCTTTCTAAAGATCCGTGGTGGTTCTGATGTGCAGTTCTGGGGAAAGCCACAGAGAATGCTTTCCAGTTCCATCCTGTGCACCCGAGGCCACCTGCAGACCAGCGCTGGCCTCCAGTCCGGTATTGCTGGTAAGATTGAGGGAAGTCATGTCTGTGGACTCATTCTCATGCTAGAGTGGCTGGTTGATGGAGGTTCTCTTCCAGCTGCATTGTGACACGGCCTGGCCGTTGTGAGGACCCCCTCTGTGGGTGGCACCGGCATGCTGGCAGCGGATGGGAAAGATTATTTTTTTTTAATTAATTTATTTATTTATTTGAGAGCGACAGACACAGAGAGAAAGACAGAGAGAGGGAGAGAGAGAGAATGGGTGCGCCAGGGCTTCCAGCCTCTGCAAACGAACTCCAGACGCGTGCGCCCCCTTGTGCATCTGGCTAACGTGGGACCTGGGGAACCGAGCCTCGAACCGGGGTCCTTAGGCGTCACAGGCAAGCAGTTAACCGCTAAGCCATCTCTCCAGCCCTATTTTTTCAAGGATGAATCTTCGCATGCATTCTCCCTTCCTGTTTGCCACTCCCTCTGATCATCCTAATGTTGAGGGTAGCAGATGGCATGGAAGTATCAGAGCTATTGTTCCCTACCTTAAGCATTAATCCAGGGACTGGAGGGATGGCTCAGTGGTTAAGGTGTCTGCCTGCAAAACCTAACAACCTGAGTTCAATCCCCCAGTTGCCACATAAAGCAAGATGCACAAAGTGGCACATGCATATAGAATCATTTGCAGTGGCTGGAGGCCCTGGCATGCACATTCTGTCTATCTGTCTCTCCTTGCAAATAAACAAATAAATACATGCTTAAATACTTTATTTTTATTTATTTATTTGAGAGAGAATGAGCATGCCAGGCTGCTGCAAATGCACTTCAGACACATGCACCACCTCATGCATCTATCTGGCTTATGGTGGGTACCGGGGAATCGAACCTGGGTCCTTTGGCTTTGAAGGCAAACACCTTAACTGCTAAGCCATCTCTCTAGCCCTAAAAGTAGCTTTTCAAAAGAAGTAATCCAACAGAAGCTGTACTCTGAGGCCCTGTCTCCTCCTACACAGGACTGACTGATACATCCGTGACCCCACAGCGAATACCCATAACCCCACTGAGGTGGGCCCTCAGTGGAGTGGCGTTGGGGAAGAGGGAACAGAAGAGTATAACCTGGGGGGAAGGGAGGGTGTTACCATGGGATATTTTTTATAATCATGGAAAATGTTAATAATAATTGTGAAAAGAAAAAAAAAAGAAGAGTATAACCTGATGGGAGTATGATCAATTTGCAGTATGTTCATATACTAAAGTTCTCAAAAATCTTTTTTTGAGGTAGGCTCTAGCCCAGCTTTAATCCAGGCTAACCTAGAAGTCACTATGTAGTGTCAGGCTGGCCTCAAACTCACAGCAATCCTATTATCTCCCAGCTCTTGGCGGGGGATGGGGGAAGCAGAGATACCCAAGGTGGTGCATGCATCTGGAGATCGTTTGCAATGTCTGAAAAGCCTAGCGCACCCATTCTCCCTCTGTATCGCAAATAAATAAATAAATATAATATACTTAAAAATAAAACAAGTTAAAAAAAAAAAGAAGGGCACCTATTGTGGGGAGAAGACAGAGTGAAGGGGTGAATATGATTGAAGTGCCTTGTAGTTATTTGGAAATGTTAGGATGAAGCCCGTTGTTCTATACAAGTAATATGCACCGACCATTTTTTAAATAAAAAAGGGCGCTGGAGAGATGGCTCAGCAGTTAAGTATTTGCCTGTAATGATTAACAACCCTGGTTGGATTCCCCACTTAAAGCCAGATGCACAAAATGGCGCATGCATCTGGAGTTAGTTTGCAGTGGCTAGAGGCCCTCGTATGCCCATTGCCCCTCTTTATCTCTTTCTGTCTCTCTTCTCTGTCTTTGCAAATAAATAAATAAAATATTTTTTAATTTAAAAAATAAATTAGTAAATAAGGATCTGGAGTGATTGCTCAGTGAATAAAGGCACTTGTTTGCAAAATCTGCTGACCCAGGTTTGAGTGCCACATAAAGCCAGATGCACAAAATGGCAAATGTGTCTGGAGTTTGCAGTGGTAAGAGGCCCTGTCATGCATTTCTCTCTCTCTCTCCCTCCCATTCCCTCCCTCCCATTCCCTCCCTCCCTCCCTCCCTCCCTCCCTCCCTCCCCCCCCCCTCTCTCTCTCCTTACAAATAAAAAGAATAGATCAATAAAGCCTGGCATGGCAGTGTATACCTTGAATTCCACCACTCAGGAGGCTGAGGTAGGGTTTGAGGACATCCTGGTCTAGAGTGAGATTCTGCCTCCGAAACAAAACAAACAAAAATGGATCAGTGGTTTTTACAGGGATTCTGGGAAAAAAAAGACACCCTCTCTTGGGCAGGCTGAGGGGAAAACATCCCTCTGATGTCCCTTGGTTGTCAATCTCAGGAGAGATGGGTTTCTATCAGCCGTCCCCTTTCAAAGAGAGAGAGGGGCATTTCTTTAAAGGAGCTTCTTGGTGGCACACAAGTGATAGAGAAACTTAAGAATTGGAAAAGTTGGGCTGGAGAGATTGCTTAGTGGTTAAGGCACTTGCCTGCAAGCCAAAGGACCTCCGTTCCATTCCCCAGGACCCACATAAGCCAGATGCATAATGTGGCACATGTGTCTGGAGTTCATTTACAGTGGCTGGAGGCCCTAGCTTGCCCATTCTCTCCTCCCCTCCCTCTCTCTCTCTCTTTCTCTCTCAAATAAATAAATAAACAAAAATTAAATTAAATTAAAATTTTAAAAAGGGATAGAAAAAGTTAAGCACTAAATTGGCAGAACATAGCTGGGAGGAAAACCCTTAAAAATGGAAGGTTGGGCTGGAGAAGATAGCTTCATGGTCAAGGTGCTTGCCTGCAAAGCCAAAGGACTCAGGTTTGCTTCCCCAGGACCCATGTAAGACAGATGTACAAGGTGGTACATGTATGGAGTTCATTAGCAGTGACTGGACGCCCTGGCATGCCCATTCTCTCTCTCTCTTTCCTTCTCTCTCTCCCTGCCTCTTTCTCTCTTTTCATCTCTCTCTCTCAAATAAATAAAAGTGAAATATTTTTTTAAAAATGGAAGGTCAACAAGACATGGGTGCCAATTCAGACAAGGGAAAGATAGGACGCAGGGCACTGTCAGATGCTCAGGAAACATTGTAATGGGATAAGTAGCATTAAGGCAGAAGCAGTTTGGTCTCAGTTTCTGTCTGGAGAGGTCTAAAAACAGATAAGGGAGGAATGGAAATCAAAAGAAGAAAGAGGGCTGGAGAGATGGCTTAGTGGTTAAGGTGCTTGCCTGCAAAGCCAAAGGACCTAGGTTTGATTCCCCAGGACCCACATAAAGCCAGATGCACAAGATGGTGCATGCATCTGGAGTTTGTTTGCAGTAGCTGGTGTGCCCATTCTCTGTCTCTCAAATAAATTTTATATATATATATATATATATATGTATGTATGTTTTTCAATCATTCTAACCCTGGCTGACCTGGAATTCACTATGTAGTCTCAGAGTGGCCTCAAATTCACCATGATCCTCCTACCTCTGCCTCCCGAGTGCTGGGATTAAAGGCGTGCACCACCATACCCGACTATTTAAAAGAATTATAGCTGGGCATGGTGGCACATGCCTTTAATCCCAGCACTTGGGAGGCAGAGGTAGGAAGATCACAGAGAATTTGAGACCATCCTGAGACTACATGGTGAATTGTATGGGCTAGCATAAGAATCTACCCTGAACAAACAGAAAAAAAGAGAAAGAGAAAGAAAGAAACAAAAAGGATCACAAGTTAGACATAGGTAAACTCAAATAAACCTGTCACCTAGGTGTACCCTGAGGGCAGTGCCCTTATCGTTTATCCAGGGTCTCATTCAGGAGGAGGAAGGGGTTTGCGTAGGTAACCTCGGATATTTCTACCAACCGCCTTTTTTCCCTACAGGAATAGTAATTTCAAGGTGCTCTCTGGAAGCGCAGTCTTTGTGGCTGGACAGGACCATTCAGGCTCATCTTTAGGGCTAGGCAAAGAGATACAGAGTAGGTATGTCTCTCTCTTTTCCTTTAGATGGGTAATGGGCCCATAAGGGACTTGTACCCCCTTGGAGAAAAACAGCATTTGAACTTCTGTTCCACGGCAAGGTGGACCAGCTATTCCTTCATGCTGACAGGTAGTCCCATCACAGAACCCCCATGCCAGACCTGCTGATGGCTTTCTTTTTACTACCTAAAGACTACTCCTAAAACTTACTAGCCCAGGTGACTATGTTGGCCCAAGATTTGTCAGCAATACCAGAACCTCAAGCCTCACAGACTCTGATCTAGAGTTTAGAGAAGTGATCAGTTCCTGACCCGACTGCCCTGAAGCAATGAAGAAAGCCCCTCAAGATTACTGAGGGGTTGGGGGGAAGGGCTCAGCCGTTGTAGATGCTTGCTTGCAAAGCCTGAAGACCTGCATTCAATTCCCAAGGCAACCATGTAAACTGGACATAAAACATGGTGCATGAGAGGCCCTGGAGCACACATATGCACAAATAAATAAATTTAAAACATAGGGAGGCTGGAGAGATGGCTTAGTGGTTAAGGCCAGTGAAGCCTAAGGACCCAGGTTCCATTCCCCAGTACCCACATAAGCCAGATGCACAAGGTGGCCCGTACCTTTGCATCCCTATGCATCTCATGTAGCCCAGACTCATCTTGAACTCACGATGTAGCGAGTTAGTTTGCTGTGGCTGGAGGCCCTGGCACGCCCATTCTCTCTCTCTCTTTCTCAAATAAATAAATAAATAATGAAATATTTTTAGGAATAGGGGCAGGAGAGATGACTGAGCAGATAAGTGAGCTTCCTGCTTAAACATGGAGGCTGGAAGAGGGGCTTGGCCCTGCCAGAGTTCGGGTCTCCGGGTCCTACGTAAGACGTCTGTTCGTGGACACGCACCCCTGCGACATCAGCCCCACAGAGGAGCAGACACTCCGCCTCGGAAACAAGACCAGGCAGAAGAGCAGTGGATGGGACACCTGATATTCCATTCCAGCCACCGCAGGAAAGTGACCCCTGCTGCAAGGACACATACATGTGCACGCACCCCCACACACCATACATTACACACACACGTATACCAACAAAAATAAAATACTAAATTAAAAGGACTGCCTAACGAAGTAACTGCAACCGAATGTGAAGTCACACTAGCTTTTCCTTTTCATTTCTATTGTGCACTATCTTTACTATTTTTTATATTTTGTTTCTTGGTATGGCAACTTCAGATGTACAAATGAATGTGGATGTGACTTTGGGTGACATAAGTATGTATCTATAAACTTACATACACTTCCTTTTTTGTGGTTGTTACACTTAGCTTTTTTTTTTTGTTGTTGTTGTTCAGGGTAGGGCCTCGCTCCTGAAATTCACTATGTAGTCTCAGAGTGGCCTTGAACTCATAACGACCTTCCTACCTTTGCATCCTGAGTGCTGGGACTAAAGGTGTGTGCCACCACGTCCAGCTCAGTAATTAATTATTAATTTGAGCCAGGTCTCATGTAGCCCAGACTCATCTTGAACTCACGATGTAGCCAAGAATGGCTTTGAACTCCTAACCTTTCTGCCTCCACCCACCAGCTGCCAGCATTATCAGCAAGTACCACCATGCCTGCATTATTTAGTTATTTAGAGACAGAGGCTGACTAAGCAATCCAGGCTGGTCTTGAACTCGTAACCCTCCTGCCTCCACCTGCTGCCCATGGTCAGGAGCCAGGCAGACCTGCACAGGCTGCAGGGTAAGAGGCCTGTGGAGGGCCCACTCCCCATCTGCAGCATCCGCGCGCTACCCGAGGAGTAAGCTTGGACTGACCCACCCTGTGGCACGTTCCTCCAAGAAGAGTGAAAGCCAAGACCCTGGTGTTAGGACTCCCATAGGTCCACTCAAATTGGCTTAAGGAAATAAGAGATTGTGTCAGGGTAGGAAAAAATGGCTTAGTGGTCAAGGCGCTTGCCTGTGACGCCTAAGAACCCAGGTTAAATTCCCCAGTACCCACATAAGGCAGACGCACAAAGTGGCACATGCATCTGGAATTTCTTTGCAGTGGCTAGAGGCCCTAATGCACCCATTTTCTCACTCTCTCATAAATAAATAAAAATAAAATTTTTAAAAACTCTCTTGTCTAACAAAGAGAGAGAGAGAGAAAGAGAGAGAGAGAGGGAGATAGGAGGAGAGAGAGAGAGATTGCGTCAGCTCACCCTAGTGAAAAGGCAGGTGATAGGTTTACTGCTTAAGGCCCTTGCCTGCAAGTCCAAAGGACCTAAGTTTGATTCTCCAGCACCCATGTAAGCCAGATGCACAAGGTGGATTTCATTTTCAGTGGGTAGAGGCCCTGGTGTTTCCACTCTCTCTCTCTCTCAAATAAACAAAATATTAAAAAAAAAAAAAAAAAGATGCTGGGTGTGGTGTCGCACACCCTTAATCCCAGCACTCAGGAGGCAGAGGTAGGAGGATTGCCGTGAGTTCAAGGCCACCCTGAGACTACATAGTTAATTCCAGGTAAATCTGAGCTAGAGTGAAACCCTACCTCAAAAAAAAAAAAAAAAAAAAAAAAAGAAAAGGCAGGTGATGTGCTAGTTTGGGGCATGCAGGATCTGAGAGCTCAGATGACCTGCACATCTGTTCTGTGAGTTATTAGGAGTCTGGATAGAATGGCCCAGTGGCTTCTAGCTTCCCTGTCCCTCTGCAGTTATGTCTGCTGAGGTGACACACAGCTTCTCTTCCCAGTGGCTCCATGCAGGGCTCACCAGATTCCAACTCAGTTGCCTTCTCCGGAAGGGGGAGGGGAGGGTGGCAGTTTCCCAAGGAAAAGCCAGGGGACAGGCCCTTGGCCAGTTTGCATACCTCGTTCACCACTCAGCCCCAGGCTTCTTCCCACTTTCAAACTGGGAAGAGATGCTGGGAAAAGTTCAAAGAACCAGCAAACAGGAGCCCTTTGGAATGGGCCCACCACACCCCAGATAGGAGGCTGACCTGCGGTGGAGGAGGTGGGCCTGCTTGTGGCGCGCAGGGACAGCCCCCCCACACACACTTCCTGCCGCACAGCTCCTGACATCTTCCAGATGACACACCTTTTGGCGTGCCAAGCAGTCCCCAGTGGCTGGCAGCCCCAGGTGGCTTCAAGATGAGGCAGAATTAGGCCCCACCCCCGAACTCAAGAGGCAAGAGAGGGACTGGCTGTTGACGAATGATACCTACGCCATAAAGTCTCCATAAAAGCCGTTAGCCTGGGCGTGGTGGCGCATGCCTTTAATCCCAGCAAAGGTAGGAGGATCACTCTGTGTTCGAGGCCACCCTGAGACTACATAGTGAATTCTGGGTCAGCCTGGGTTAGAGTGAGACCCTACCTTAAAAAACCAAAAAAGAAAAATAAAAAAAAAGGTAATACTAATAATTTTTTTTTTAAGAAGTCATTAGAGGGCTGGAGAGATGGCTTAGCGGTTAAGCGCTTGCTTGTGAAGCCTAAGGACCCCGGTTCGAGGCTCGGTTCCCCAGGTCCCACGTTAGCCAGATGCACAAGGGGGCGCACGCGTCTGGAGTTCGTTTGCAGTGGCTGGAGGCCCTGGCACGCCCATTTTCCCTCTCTCTATCTGCCTCTTTCTCTCTCTGTTGCTCTCAAAAAAAAAAAAAAAAATAAATTAAAAAATAAAAAGAAGTCATTAGAACAGAAAACTTCCGAACACCTGGTGCTTCCTGGAGGGCGGCACCCAGGGCATTCTACCCCTCACCCCGTGCCAGCCTCCCCACCTCTAAAGGGATGCATTGTTGTAATAAACTGGTGCATATATTGGATATTTCTTGAGCTCTGGGAGTCACTGGAGCTAATTAGGGGAACCCCAAGGAAGAGGGTCAGTGGGACCCTCAATCTACAGCCTCTCTGGAAGAAGCCCTGCTGAAACGGCAGGAACTTGGACTGGCTGTAGAGCGTGGGGGGGTGGGGGGCTGGCGGGAGGAAGGCCCGTGGGACCTGTGGCTACCCCGTAGATGGTGGGGAAGGGGTCCCCGCTGCAAGAGCTTGCTGCTTTGTAGAGGGAGGGTCCGTGCAGTCAATCTTCCCTGAATGGCCACTAGGGGGAGTCCACACTTTCTTTCTTCTTACTCGATAAGGGATAAGGAACCTGGTCGGGGTCTTTCTGGTGAGGGAGAGAAGAGAGGAGTGGAGAAGAGGGGAGGAGAGAGATGAGAGGGAGGGGAAGGGAGAAGATGAGATGGAAGAGGAGAGAGGAGAGGAGAGAAGGGAGGGGAGGGGGAGAGGAAAGAAAGAAGGAGAGGAGGGAAGGAGAGAGACAAAAGGGAAGAGGAGGGGAGGGGAGGGAGAGGCTCTAGTCTTCAATTTCATGTTTTCATTAGACTTTCATTTCTTTGCAGAGATTTTTCTGGAATTTTAGTTTTTTAACACCTTATTTTTTAAACTGGGTGTATGTGTGGTGCATTTGTTGTACACATGTGCGTGCATATACGTGCACCTGAGCCCATCTGTGCAGAAGCCAGAGGACGTGGGGGTGCTCCCTTCTAGCACCTTCAGGCTTAGTTCTTTGGGAAGGGTCTCTCCCTGAAGCTGGAGCTCGCTGGGTTTCTGTGGTCGTCCTTGGACCGGCTGCCCAGTTAGTCCCAGTAATGCTTCTGTCTCTGCCTCCCTCAGGGCTGGGGTTGTAAGAATGAGTGTCCATGCCAGGCTCTTTATATGGGCCCTGGGGTTGGAACTCAGGTCCTTATGAAAAGGAAAGGAAAGAGGCAGGTAATTGCGTGCCTCTAGGCACCGGGGCTGGAGGGTGGGGAAAGGTGAGGGAATGGCTTTTCTATCACCCTTTGGTTCAATGTGTCTGCTTTCAAAAACCTTATAAAGAGAGCTTGGGGGGGGGGGGTTGTGAGAATGTGTGGGGACTTGGACAACATCATAGTAAGGGCAAGACAAGTATCACGCGTCTCCTCTCACGTGGTTAAAACTGTATATGTAGGGTGTGTGTGTGTGTGTGTAAATCTTGAGACTAGGGAAAGGATTCTGAGAAGGAAGAAAGATTTTTTTTTTAATTTTTTTATTTGAGAGCGACAGACACAGAGAGAAAGACAGAGAGGGAGAGAGAGAGAATGGGCGCGCCAGGGCTTCCAGCCTCTGCAAACGAACTCCAGACGCGTGCGCCCCCTTGTGCATCTGGCTAACGTGGGACCTGGGGAACCGAGCCTCGAACCGGGGTCCTTAGGCTTCACAGGCAAGCACTTAACCGCTAAACCATCTCTCCAGCCCAAGAAAGAGATTTTAAAGGAAGGAAAAAAGAGAGGGTCGTGGGACCCATGTCACTAACAGAAAAGGACCAGGCAGAGGAGTGGGCAGAGATGAAGGGACCAGGAGGGCTGTGGGGGAGGGGATGAACGAAAACAAAGAATTACACAGACATATGAAAATGTTATAACGAAGCTCATTACTTTGAATGTCAACGTAAAAAAATAATTTAAATCAACGGGAAGGAATTGCAGAAAACACACACCACAGGCCTTTCAAGAGGTCGTTAATGTTTCACGAGGCCATATGCGTACATGCAGAGGAAGCCATGTGAATGCAAGAGAAAAGCGTCAAGAACCTGGAGCCTTCTACACCCAGCCTCCCATTTTCCAGGTGGGAGGGCGAAGGCCCCAGGTCTGCTGTGAGTCACCTTGCTCCACTGGTGTCAGAACTGGGACCACCGTCAGGGTCCCCATGGGAACTGAGTAAGGGGAGGCAGATTTTGTGTAGCGTGCTGGCCAGCACGAGACATCCGCCTGCTGAAGTCCTGTACTAAAAGAATAAATGAGCCGGGCGTGGTGGCACATGCCTTTAATCCCAGCACTCGGGAGGCAGAGGTGGGAGGACCACCATGAGTTCGAGGCCACCCTGAGACTCCATAGTGAATTCAGGTCAGCCTGGGCTAGAGTGAAACCCTACCTCGAAAAACCAAAAAAAGAAGAAGAAACGGAAGCCCAACTTTTCCTGGTGGGCTGCTGGGTGAACCTGCCATGCTCAGTGTGTGTCCTGAGTGATTCCAGCAATGGCTCATCTCTAAACTGGTTTTAGGCCCTAAGGCCACTCCGTGATTGCAGGTGGGACGCTTTCTGCGGTGCACAGGCGCCCTCCAGTGGCAGGGTGCGGATCATGCTGCCGGATACTGAAGCCACAGAGTTTGGGGGGGCGGGTGGACAGGGGTGCAGGGTGCCCCAGACCCCTCACCTGCGTGGGGTATGGAATCTCAAGTCGTGGGGTTGTCGAGACACGCTGGGCCTTTAGTTATATTTGATCTGCGGGGTGACCATGGGCATCCCACCCGCCCACAGACAGTAAAAGAGATGTGTATACATACATACTGCGCGTCTGGAGCCCGCAGCCTGACAGTGACGATGGAGCAGAGTTTTCTGAGCCCCGCCTGCGGTGCACAAGTGTGATTGTAGCCCTCAGGAGGTGGAAGCAGGAGTTCAGAGCCATCTTCAGCTGCACAGTGAGTCTGAAGCCAGCCGGAGCTACATGAGACGCTGTGTCAAAAGCAAACGAGCAAGTGCCAGGCGTGGAGGCGTATACCTTTAATCCCAGCACTGGGGAAACTGAGGTAGGAGGATCGCTGTGGGTTGGAGGCCAGCCTGGAACTACCGAATGAGTTCTAAGTCAGTCAGGGCTGCAGTGAGATCCTTCCTTAAAAAAAACAAAAATCCCTGTGAAGATTTATGTTTATGCTGAAGTACTCATTTATGGTTAGGGATTCAGTGGAGGGGAGGGATTTCGGAGGGGGAAAGGAGGATGGTGGGAGGGAATTATGATCATGCCATATTGTTTATGGACACTGTCAATAAAAAGGTTTTATTTAAAAAATAAAATAAGCCAGGTGTGGTGGTGCACGCCTTTAATCCCAGCACTCTGGAGGCAGAGGTAGGAGGATTGCTGTAAATTCGAGGTCACCCTGAGATGATGACAGTGAATTCCAGGTCATCCTGGGCTAGAGTGAGACCCTACCTCGAAAACATTAATAAATAAATAAATAAATAAATAAATAAATAAAATAATAGGGCATGGTGGTGCACACCTGTAATCTCAGCACTCAGAAAGCAGAGGTAGGTGGATTGCAGTGATTTCGAGCACAGCCTGAGACTACATAGTGAATTCCAGGCCAGCTTGGGCTAAAGCGAGACCCTACCTTGAAAAAAATAAATAAATAAATAAAATTTCTTTTAACTTAAAAAAGAATACAAACCGGGCGTGGTGGCACATGCCTTTAATCCTAGCACCCAGAGGCAGAGGTAGGAGGATCACCATTGAGTTCTAGGCCACCCTGAGATTACCTAGTGAATTCCAGGTCAGCCTGGGCTAGAATGAGACCCTACCTTGAAAAAAGAAAAGAATATATTGTTTAGAATACCTATCCACACACACATATATGATATTATGTCTTGCATGTCAAGTACTCCTTGTACAGACCTTGGCTCAGCAGGCTCCAGTATCCGTTCCATTTCACAGATGAGCTGGCTGAGGCATTACTCCACAGCCAGGGATCCAGGCCTCATTTCAGATGCTGAGAGGTCTAGCTTCCTGGGCCAGCTCAGCCTGCCACCTAAGGCCCACATGAGCAGGCCAGCAGAGTGGCTGGCCTTTCCTTTGAAGACTGCACCTAATGCCGTGTGGGCTATGATGCCTGGGTCTGCTCTGACACCCGGATGTCCTTGGCCAGCCGAGGAAGGATGCTCTATCCAGGAGGTACCTGCCCACTTCTGTAGGAGCCGGAAGAAGCCCAGAGGAAAAGTGCTTTCTTTCCCTTCCCTCCCTGTTTTTGTTTGTTTGTTTTGTTGCTGTCTTTTGGTTTCTCAAGGAAGGGGCTTGCTGTAGCCCAGGCTGACCTGGAATTCAGTATGTATTCTCACATTGGCCTCAAACTCACAGTGATCCTCCTACCTCAGTCTCCAGAGTGCTGGGTTGGCCTCAAGTAGCCCAGGATAGCCTCAACGTTGCTGTGTGGTGAAAAATGACTTTGAACTCTTGATCCTCTTGCCTCCACCCCCCAAGTGCTGCGACAACCGTTGTGTGTGTCACCACGTCACACACTGTCAAGGTTTAAACAGTGACTGGAACTGTTGTGCTGCAACTGGACCTGACCCAATATTCATGTGTTCCTCCATTTCCCAGGCTCCCTTGCTGGCGGATGGGGGCCAGGTGATCGCTTCTGGCCAATAGGATGTAAGCAAATGTGTTCTGGGCCTCCATCTCTTGGGTACGAAATTTGCCCCGCCGGTGGCGCTCTTATTCCCACAGGGTGAGGAGGGACCACCTGGTCCTGGAGACTTTGGTGGAAGAGGAAAGTCACCCTTGTTGTTGTTGTTTTTTTTTTAATATTATTTATTTATTTATGAGAGAGAGAGAAGAGGCATTCCAGGGCCTCTAGCCACTACAAGCAAACTCCAGATGCATGTACCGCCTTGTGCCTCTGGTTTACTGTGGGTTCTGGGGAATCGAACCTGGGTCTTTAGGCTTGCCAGGCCTCAACTGAAGGAAAACACCCTAGCAGGGGGTCCCCCACGCTCTGCCCGGATATGATGACACCCCAAATCACTCACGAGAAGTGGTCTTGATGCAAACTGTAAGAGGATTTTATTCCAAGCGCGCTGGGGCCCACAGTCGTACACCGCACAGGGGTAGAGGACTGCAGAGCCCCGAATGCAGGAACAGGACAGTTTTTATAGGGTTTCTAACAAAGCCTGTGCATTAGACCAATCATTTTCTAATATCAGGAGCCCGCAGGGTGTTGGCCAGTCAGTTTGTGCCACCCCATAATTTCTAAGCCAATTAGTTTAATTTGTTCAAGCCCCTCGTGGACCAATCATTTTCTTATGACCTTGGTGGTCGGCATTTGCGCAGGTCCTTGGGTGGGAGTAGCAGAGTGTGGTACCAGTCTCCTATGACCTTGGAGGTCAGCCTCTGCGCAATTCCTTAGGTGGGGGTAGCAGAGTGTGGTATCAGCCTCCTATGACCTTGGTGGTCTGAGGCAGGCTGCTACGGCTTATGGTGCAGGCTACTAAGGCTTACAGTGTGGGCTATTAAGGCTTATAGTGTAAGGCTATTTACAGAAATCAAATAAGTGGTTCACTTCATTACTCATTTCCCATCCTTGAGGGCTATCTCATGCCCTTTTACCTAGTTTTATATTAGGAGCGGGCTCTGATATAATGAGAAGAGGGATTCTTCACTTGCTTCCAACAGAGAGTAAAGCCTGGAGTTTGAGGTATGCAGGGGGCCCGCTTAAGCTCCCCTTGGAGCGTGATAGTATTTCTGAGCTTCTGAATTCTTGGGCCTTTCACAACCACTAAGGCCTCTCATTAGCCCCCTTCTTGTTTTTCAGCAGGGTTTGTTTCTGTAGGTCCCCCAGGATCATGGCTAATATCCACTTGGCAGGATATAGAATCTTCTAGGACTCAAATTTGTGGGCAGGTCCGTGAGTAATTTTCTAAATGAGGTTCACTGAGGTGGGAAGACCCATCCTAGCTGCAGGTGGCACCATCCTATGAGCTGGGATCCTAGGCTGAATGCAAAAGGAGAGAGGACTCCTCAGTGGGCTTCTCAAGGCAAGATGGGTCACTAGCCACTCCACTGGAGGAGCGACTGGTGAAAAGTCAGCCGGGGTTTCTGCTCTGACTGCCACGGATGGTCTGATCCAGAAGTACCGGCTGACCATGTGCAGCCAGCAAAGGACGGTTCATTGAGTTGGACTAAGTGACCTTCCCGCAGTGGATTATTCCAAGACCATCTTCAATCCAGTGAAAGATCAAGCTAGTTCTTTGTACACAAAATAAAATTTAAAAGCTTGAGAAAAAGAAAAAAAAAAAAGAAAGACCCAGGTGGGGTGGTACACACCTTTAATCCCAGCACTAGGGAGGCAGAGGTAGGAGGATCACAGTGAGTTCAAGGCTACCCTAAGACTATGTAGTGAATCCCAGGTCAGCCTGGGCTAGAGCAAGACCTTACCTTGAAACCCAAAACAAAAGGAAAGAGGAGAAAGCGAGTAAACCTTCAGCACTCACCCATCTCGGCCTCTCCACCATGGGTGCCTCACCTTCCCCGCTATAATGGAGTGCAACCTCAAACCGTGAGTCTCATTAACCTTCCTTGCCCACTTCCTTATCACAGCAAAGAGAGAATAACCAGTACATGCCCAGCCTTAGGACATGGTTGGAATGTGAAATGCCTTTCACAGGCTCCTGTGTTTGAATACTTGCTTTCCTGTTCTGAGGAGCTCTGTTGGAAGGTTGTGGTGCCTTTGGGACTAGACCACTAAGGGAAGTCCTTGAAGCGTACACACCCACTTCCCATGTAGTGTTCTGCTTCCCTTTCCATCTCCTGTCTCCACAAACCCATGCCTTCCATGCCATGGACCACACCCTCTGAAACTGTGAGCCCAAATAAATCCTTTCTTCCTTAAGTTGTCTCTCTCAGGTGTTTTGTCATGGTGGTGAGAAAAGTCACAACCACACCTGGTGTGGTGATTTGATTCAGGTGTTCTGAATGCTAGCTCCCCCAGATGATGGCAGTTTGGGAATTAACGCCTCCTGGAGGCTGGGTATTGTTGGAGGTGGGCACATGAGTGTTATAGCTAGCTTTCCCTTGCCAGTGTTTGGCACATTCTCCTGTTCCTGTTGTCCATCTGATGTTGTCCAGGAGGTGATGTCCACCCTCTTTTCATGCCATTGTTTCCCCCTGTCATCATGGAGCTTCCCCTTGAGGCCGTAAGCCAAAATAAACCCCTTTTTTTCCCCCACAAGCTGCTCTTGGTCAGGTGTCTGCTGCCAGCAGTACAAACCTGACTGCAACACCTGGTAATACAGAGATGTTGAGGGGGCAGTAAGTCTCCCCCAAGCTCCAGTCACTCCCAAAAGCTCATCGGTATCTATGTAAGCACCAGAGGGCGCCTGCAAGAGGAGCCTGGGTTTGTGAGGTCTGGGGTCGTTCTTTTCCTAGGGAAGGGCACCATCTCCCCTCTTCCTCACCTTTGGAAGCCAGGGCCGTGGCCCAGGCACCAGAGTAGAGTCAGGCAAGCAAATGGGTTAGAAGCCAGAGGCCCAAACTACAGTGTTTGACTCCCACAGACCTGGCCAATGTCACCCTGCTTAGGCCCCCTGATGCCTTGGAGGTGAAGAGGGTAGAACCACCCTGGCTGGCCAGGACCTTTCTGTAATCAGGCAGGTACTAAGCCATAGGTCGCTCCGCCGTCCCTGGCTTCCTGAGCGGTGGCTTATAAGAGGTTCCCAGCAGGCAGGTAGAAAATGGCACTTTCTTTTTTTTTTGGGTGGGGGGGTTTGAGATAGGGTCTTACTCTAGCACCAGGCTAACCTGAAATTCACTAAGTAGTCTCAGGCTGGCCTCGAACTCACAGCCATCTTCCTATTTTGGCCTCCTGAGTGCTGGGATTTAAGGTGTGCACTACCATGCCCAGCAAAAATGGCACTTTTTTTTTTTTTTTTTTGAGGCAGGGTCTCACTCTAGCCCAGGCTGACCTGGGATTCACTATGGAGTCTCAGGGTGGCCTCGAACTCACGGCAATCCTCCTACCTCTGCCTCCCGAGTGCTGGGATTAAAGGCGTGCGCCACCACAGCCGGCTTAAAAATGGCACTTTCTGACAAGCTTCCAAACTTTGCTTTTAGGGAGGAATGGGAAGAAGACCCACCTAGAAAGCCTGAGTGAGACTCAGGTCTTGGATTCTCCTTCCTAGGCCCAAGGGCTCACACTTGGACTTAAAGCCTCCTCTTGTCTCTTTTGTTCAACAGCGTAGTCAGTTATTTATAGTAATGTTGGAGATCAGGCTTTGCTCTTTCAAATGAAGAGTTATTTAATGACTGCCTGTTAAGAATCCAAAAAAGCCGGGCGTGGTGGCGCACGCCTTTAATCCCAGCACTTGGGAGGCAGAGGTAGGAGGATCACTGAGAGTTCAAGGCCACCCTGAGACTCCATAGTGAATTCCAGGCCAGCGAGCCTCTTCTCCCCTCCCCCTCGCCAATGGAAGACATGCCTGCTTCACCCAAAAGCACACACCAACTGTAGCAGTTACTGTCACCTTGCTGGGACAAAACACCTGACCAGAAGGAGCTTATGGAAGGAAAGGCTTACAGTTTTGAGAGGAAGTTTCACCATGGCGAAGAAAAGCATGGCAGATCAGATAACCAGCAGTCATCTTCGTATATCAGCAGCTATGGTTTGGAGGGAACTAGCTCTTGAACACCCAGTGGGGCTGAGCCAATAAACCGTAAGGCCCACTCCCAGTGACACCCCCCCCTCTAGGAAGGCCCCACTTCCCCAAGGCCCCACCAGCTGGGGACTAAGTAGGAAGCTTAATCACAAACGCTTGAAGACATGGGGGACACTTTACATTCAAACCACAGCATCAACTTATTTAAGTTACAAGATTGAGAAATCGTAAAGGCAAACAATTCCATTACCCAAATATGAACACTGTCACACCAGAAATCCACTTCTTCGTGAATGTATTTACATACATGTAAAAACCCGGTGATACTGAAGGTCTTTTCTTGAACAAATGATATATTTAAAATTTGTTAACTTATTTGATGGAGCGAGAATGAGATTGGGTGCACCAGAGCTTCCTGCCACTACAAACAAACTCCATATACATGCGTCACTTTGTGCATCTGGCTTTATGTGAGTCCTGAGGAATCCAACCCAGGCCATCAGGCTTTGCAAGCAAGCACTTTTAACCACTGAGCCATCCCTCCAGCCCACATTTTTGTTTTAGCTCATCATTCTTTGTGTGCTAAAATGTCGCTTCTAGATTACCCACTTGTGTCGGAGTTCTCTAGAAGAACGGAATGGACAGAACAAATAGATATTATAAAGGAGTTTATTAAATTAGCCTATAGGATATGGACTGGATATTCCAACAATGACTGTCCTTCAGGCCAGAGCAGCCAAGAATCCAGTAACTGCTCAGTCCACAAGGCCAAATGTCTCAACAGTTCTGTGGTGGTTTCATTCCAGTGTCCCCCATAAACTTAAGTGTTCTGAATGCTAGGTTCCCAGTTGATGGAGATTTGGGAATTAATGCCTCCTGGAGGCGGTATATTGTTGGGGGCGGGCTTATGGGTGTTGTAGCCAGTTTCCCCTTACCAGAGTTTGGCACATGGCCAGGAGGTTGATGTCCACCCTCTGCTCATGCCATCGTTTTTCCCTGCCATCATGGAGCTTCCTCTCAAGTCTGTAAGCCAAAATAAATCCTTTTTCCCCCCAAAAGCTGCTCTTGGTCGGGTGATTTCTGCCAGCAATGCGAACCTGTCTGCCGAATGTCCCGATTTGGCAGTGGAAGCCTGAAGGATCCCTGGAGAACTGCTGGTCTCCAGTCCACGTTGGGAGACTGGGAAGCTGGGTTCCGGACGGCATCATGTAGCATGGTCCGCCAGGGGGCACCAGTGAGCCTCGGGGGTGGCCAGGCAAAAGGCCCTGCGTTCTGCAGCAGAGTGAAGTCTTCCTCTCACAGTTAATCCTTGCTGGAAATGTCCTCATGTCTCTTTCTTGGTTCCTGATCCCACCTGGATCAAGTTGACAACAGCATTTAAACCACTGCAGGGGCAGCTTGGCACTTGCCTAATATTTTGCCACAGATACAACACTGAAAAAATATCAATTGCTAAAGCAGGCATGGTGGTCCACAGCCGCAGCCCCAGCACTGGGGATGCCTAGGAGTGTCCTGAGTTCAGGCCAGTCTGGGTACAGAGTAAGACCCTGTCTCCACAAACAACCCCCCCACACACACACACACAAAATCAGGCTGTGAGGGATCACTTTTCAGGTATTAAATGTTGATGAATTTGGATTTCACTTTGGTTATATGGGCATGGCTTTTCTTTGAACTTGGATGAGAATAAATGAAACTTCCCCTTTTAAAAGTGCGTTTGGAAGCCGGGCATGGTGGCGCATGCTTTTAATCCCAGCAGTTGGGAGGCAGAGGTAGAAGGATCCCAGAGTTCAAGGCCTCCCTGAGACTGCATAGTGAATTCCAGGTCAGCCTGAGTTAGAGCGAGACCCTACCTCGAAAAACAAAACAAAAAGTGTGTTTGGAGCTGAAGAGATGTCTCAGAGATGCACAAGGGCCCGAGGCGAGGCCTCAGCCTGCCGAGTTTGAATCTCCCGATCCCACTCCAACAGCCAGGTGTGGCCACGTGCACCTGCACCCCCAGTCCTGTGGGGGAGCAGAGACCTGGGAATCGCTGGAGCCCTGCAAGCTCCAGAGTGGGTAGAGATTCTGGCTGGAAACAAGGCGGGGTTTGGAGGATGGGAGGTGGAGTAGGGGAAAGCAATGGAGTGGGACACCCCTCAATAATCAGCTCCGGCCACTGCACATGAGCATGTGGGACACACACACACACACACACACACACACACACACACAGACGGCATCACACGCAAGCGAAAAAATAAATAAATGAAAGCTTCTTTCAAATGTGCTTTTATCTTGCCGTGGTGGGTTTCTAGGAGTTGGTTCTGTCATCATCACCTTCCTATCTTGGGTTGAAAAGAAAATATTTTCCCTCAGCAGGGCTGGGGATTGAACCAGGGGCCTTGTACATGCCAGGCTGGCATTCTACCACTAAGCCATAATCCCAGGTTGATGAGAATGCTCTGAAACCTCAGGGCTAAATTCAGTCCATGCCACTGCCAGGGACGCTGAACACTGACATTTAGGTGTGCATGAAGACCCCCTCCAGACATTTCCACTGACTCAGATTTGTCACCTGGGTATAATTTTGTCACCTTCCAGTTGGTGGGGTCCACAGAAGCAGCCATCACAGCTGCTCTCAGAAACCGACAGAACAAAGACCTTTCAGGCTTTCCCTAACAACGGTGAGCACATTCATTCACTAAAACAAACACTGGATTTGAGACTTAAAGATTTGGCAATCAATAGCATTTGCACCTTAAAAAATGCTATAAAGGTAGCTTCTTCTCCCTTTTTTGGTGGATGTGCTGGGGATTGAACCCAGGGCCTCTGCCATGCTAGGCAAGGGCTCTACCACTGAGCCACGCCCCCGGCCCCCCCCTTTCTGCCTTTAAGGCTGCACTTTTAAAGTCTGGACTTTAATTGAAAAGGTAATTTGCAAATATAACACCAAAGGGTCAAGATAATGCAACCAATTGCTTTCCCTTTCATGCTGAGGCTGTCTGAGCTCAAAGCACATTTTAGGAACAAAACCATGGCATGGGGGAAGCCCTCCAGAGCTGTGCTTCAAATGAGTAGTTTGAACCAATAGTGTTGATTTTTGTGATATACATACATTTTCCATGCTTAGTATGGAAATTAAGATGTGCTCTTCTATATAATCTCTGCCCAGAAGCTTCATGTATTTATATTTACTTTTATCTCCCTCATCACCTATTTTCCAATGCCCAAAGATGCATTTTATTTCAGTTCCTAAAGCTTATGCTCACAAATTTCTTTATTTTTATCTCTCTCTCTCTCTCTCTCTCTCTCTTTGAGGTAGGGTCTCACTCTAGCCCAGGTTGACCTGAAATTCACTTTGTAGTCCAGCCTTGAATTTAAGGTATCCTCCTATCTCAACCTCCCCATGCCCAGCTTCAAAACTCTATTTTAAACATAGCACAGTCCCCTTACCTGGTGTAGAGAGAAGGCATAGTAAGTTCACTTGGTACTAAACTTGTACTAAGTGAAGACGGAGGAGAAATGTAATGAAGTTGTTACAGTGTAGTAGGAAGGACATTTTTTGTTTTGTTTTTCCAGATGGGGTCTCATTCTAACCCAGGCTGACCTGGAATTCACTGTCTCAGGGTGGCCTTGAACTCATGGTGATCCTCCTACCTCTGTCTCCTGAGGGCTGGGATTAAAGGTATGCACCACCACACTCGGCTTTGCCTGTTTTTCTACATTCCAAGTCTTTGCTGATGGTATTTGCTTATGAAAAAAAAAAAAAAAAAAAGTACTGTCAGGTGTGGTGGCACACGCTTTTAATCCCAGCAGAGGTAGGAGGATTTCAATGAGTTCAAGACCACCCTGAGACTACATAGTGAATTCCAGCACAGCCTGGGCTAGAATGAGACCCTCCCTTGCAACCTGCTCCCCACCTCAAAAGAAAGAAGTAAGCACTAGATTTTTTTTTTTTAAAGACACAGTTCTTTTAATTTCATTTTCCAAAAGGGTTTGGAATTTCTGAATTTAAAGGAATTTATGTTCATGGAACAGACACGGGATGCTCCAAGTAGAAAGACTGAAGTTGAAAGGTGACTGTAATCCCATCATTGACTTACTTGATATCTGTCATTTGCCATTTTGTCATGTTGCCACTTGTAGCTGCTTTATAGATATTGTGTATTTGCTTTTTAGGGTCTCACTCTAGCCCAGGCTGACCCGGAATTCACTATGCAGTCTCAGGGTGGCCTCCAACTCATGGCGATCCTCCTACCTCTGCCTCCCAAGTGCAGGGATGAAAGGCGCGCACCACAGGTGGCCCTCTGCACTCATTCTTGATATTTCTTCAGTACTCGGTGAGGCTGTCTGAGATGCAAACAACAAGCCACCTGTTGCTCATTCCTGTCACTTATGAGAGCATGTTTAAGTCCTTGGACTCTTATTTTATCTACTTTTTTTTTTTTTTTTTTGAGATAGGGTCTCACTCTGTAGACCAGGATGGTCCAGAATCTACTCTGTAGTCCAGACTTAGGTTGATGTTGCCCAAGGCAATCTTCCTACTTCTGCACCTTCCTTGATTGATTGCCAGGTGTCTCTCACCATGCCCAGCTGTGGTCCTCTTTTTTATAACGTGAGGTTTTTACATCGATAGGACTTGACATCTGGACCCTTCTAGTGTATTTCACTGGTTTATCTCTTCCCGAAGCAACACCTCCTAATATACATATTGGGACGAACTTTTCATATTTGACACGGCATGTCCTTCATATCATGTTCATTATCAAAAATGTCTTGTTATTGTTAACAATGTCTTCATGCAGATGGAATTTAGACTTGGAAACATTTTCCCAGGCCATGTGGAGGCTTTCTGGCTCTGACTTGAGTCTTCCACCCAGCATCTTGGTGTAGCTCCAGTTTCCTTCATAGAGATCCTGCTTAAATTGTTAGCAATTCTCATTGTGATCTAAGAAAATTTTCCTGGCCGCTATAAAGCCATTGCGCATCACCACCCCTGCTCTGGCAACTTCTGGCTTTCCTTGCAGTATCAGAAAGTGGGCAATAGGTCTTTTATCCTTCGCCAAATGTTACTCAGAATTTTGAGTATTTTCACTGACTTGCCTTCCTAGGTGGGCTTTCTACCTGCACAGACTGATACTTTTCTTTCCTTTTTGATGCTTACACTCTTGTTTCATGCTTTGTTGTGCTGCCAAGCTCTGTAGGTATAGAAAAATGTCCACTTGGCATGTGTGTGATTAAGGCATTCTTGCTTTACTCTTAGTTTGAATGGGAGTGTCTGTTCTAGCTGAACGTTTGGAATCACTTCTTAAAAATCTTGCTTGCAAAAGTATCTTTGGAAATGTCCTTATGGAAATGACAAGAGAACTTAAAATCAACTCTTGCTTTGGGTAATAATTTGCAGAGGGGTGCCTCCAGCTGGAGTGGATTGGAAGGGTGTTTGCTCTTGTCACCAGGCCTTCTGTATTATGTCATGTTTGACGGTGTATGAAGTACTTTGCTTTTTTGCTTTAAATACTGGCAGCAAGAGGCAGTGCACGGGGTTGGGGATTTAGCTCAGTGGATGAGCGCTTGCCTAGCAAGCGCAAGGCCCTGGGTTCGGTCCTCAGCACCGAAAAAAAAAAAAAAAAAAAAAAGACAAAATCATAAAAAGACCAAAAAAAAACAAGGGAACTAGCACACACAACCTTTTTCGTTTTCAAAGCCATCTGATGACATTTCGCGAGCGGGTGGCAGGGTGGCAATATTTATTATCTGTCCTCTCGGATGGATGATGGGGTGTCTCAGCCCCCTTTTCCCTAGTCACAGGGGTGCGGCAGGCATCCCGGGTCTCCGGGGCCACAACACACTCGGCCTCTCGACTTGCTCGGGATGCCATAGCCAGAGCGTCTAGAACGGAAGCCAGATCTTTGACAAGTTCTCTAATTTCTTTACGAGTCACATTTGCTAATCCGACCCCATCTGCTCGGTGTATGAAGAGATGAACCGCAGAGGCTGGCCGGCGCCCCCGCGCGCCGCCCAACGGACGCTCCGGGCGCACACGAACCCGCCCACCGCCGGGCAGAGAAGGAGGCCGCTAAACGCAGGAGGCGGGGCTTCACTCGACTGAGGCTCCGCCCACCGCACGACCGCGCACGCGTAAACCTTCTTCTATTTTTGTATCTTCTTGCTTGCCGTTTTTACCCAGCCTGCTCCGCGCGGCGGTTCCCGGAAGTGGCCCTTGCCTGCTAGGTAATCGGGGCGTTTATGTGGCTGTTCTTGGTGGTTTGGCGACCTCGACACTAGGGGACGGAAATCAGAGGGTCGAGGGCGGGCCGTGCTGGCAACATGGCCGGGAGTCAGGACATGTTCGATGCCATCGTGATGGCGGATGAGAGGTGAGTGACGAAGGCCGGGGCGTGGGACCCTAGCAACCGCGGGCAGGTGTGCCTTCTTCCTGCTCCGCCCCGGCGGCGCGTGCGCAGCTGCTCGGTCCGCCTCCCGAGGCCCGCCGCTGCCCCTGCATCTGCTCGGCCTCCGGGGACTCCCCGTCCTCCGGTGCCACGCGCCCTTGCCATCTGGGACCTGTCGCTTTCTCTTGTCCCTTAATTGGCGAACATACGGCAGTATTCATGGGCCCGCTGATGGATGTGTGAGGCGGGCTCCCCTGCCATCCACTAGCCCCCGGGGGAGTGCTCGGGCTGTGACCCGGCACACCGCCGCCCTGAACCCTCACCATCCGGGCCTCTCATTGTTCTCTGTTGTCTGTGCATGAATCCGAGAGGAGTGCTCCTCCCCGGCTGACTGCTCCAGTCCTGCTCGGGGAAATGGGTCCTGGTTCCTCCTGTTCCACAGATGGTCACCCACCACTTACTGCCTCGTGGGGTATTCCAAACACTCCCTTCACGTGTGTTAGCGGCAGGTTGACAGTGGCAGTTGTCAGTAACCTCTCCAAGCACCCCAGCCATCACACATTTGTGATGGTCTAATGGCATTTTCTCTCTCTCTCTCTTTTTTTAATGTGTAACCTAGGTTTTGAAAGTAGATTGCTGAGCCTTACACCATACTGTCAAGGAATGGGGGTGGTGGTTGTATCTAATAAATTTTCCTTGTGGGCTTCTGGAATTTTCCACATTTGGAAGTCATTGGGGTAGCTCACTTTTTTTTTATACGTGAAGGAATCTGGGCTTCTGGCGGCACAGTGATCTGGGTTATGGTGGTTCTACTTGAAATCCTAGCACTCAGGAGACTGAGGCAGGAGGATTGTTGCTGGTACAAGGCCAGACTAGGCAACATAGAGAGACCCTGTCTCAAAAAACTAATAAGTAAATAAATAAATAAGGCATAGGAAGTGCCTAGAGGAGACTCAGGAAGTGGTAGAACTGGGCTTGGAACTTGCTTTTTATTTTATGACTGGGCTTTCTCTCCTCTGGTGTGCCTTGTCTGATGGGGTCTACATGACATGAGAGGAAAGCTTTTCCAGAAAAGAAAAAAAGAAGCAGCTTTTATCTGTTTATCTGAGGAAGCATGTTTCTCCATGAACAGATTCCATGGGGAAGGCTTTCAGGAAGGCTATGAAGAAGGCAGTAGTCTGGGTATACTTGAAGGAAGACAGTACGGAACGGAGCATGGAGCCAGAATTGCATCTGAGGTAAGTGGAAACCTCACGTAGAAAGGGCTTCCTCGACCAGTGTGGTGGCACGCCTGTCTGAGGTTGCTTTGCATTTGGCAGGCTGAGGCAGGAGGGGTGAGCGCCCCAGGGCAAGCCTGAGCTACATAGTGAGATCTTCTCTCATAAAAACCCCAAAAGGCCCAGCCTGGACCAGAGTGAGACCCTACCTCAAAAAAAAAAAAAAAAAAAAAAAACACCCAAAAGGCAAGGATATGTCTCAGTGGAAAAACACCTGCCTAGAATACAAAAGCAGTTTATGTTTCCCTTTGATGTTCAGGCCTTTTCCTTTTAATGTTGCAAGGCCCCAGTGGTGTGGTCGTTTGTGGCCTGGACAGTATGTTGATGGTGAAGTGTTCCTAGCACAGAACTGTGGCATCTGAAGGAAGGGTGAGAAAGCCAGTCCTTGGCCACCTTATGTACAAGTATGTCAGTGCTGTCTTGTGTTCTCAGCCAGCTGCATCCTCACGCAAAGACTGGATACCCATGTGTACATCAAAATTCCTTAAAGTGCACAGTTTTGCTCTTCTTTGTCCTGGATGGGCCACTCCTCCTGATACCTGACCCTTCCTGCCAGAGCCCTAGGAAGCCACCATGCTTTCAGTATGAGGTCCCCACAGAATGTATGGGCCAAAACTACATGCTTTGGCTATCTCACAGTTTCTTTCTATAAAATACATTTATTTTATTTTCACACATATGGGGGGCACGTACACACCAGGGCCCCTTGCCGCCACATATGAACACCAGACACTTGGGCCACTTTTTGCGTCCACCTTACATGTGTGGCTTGGGAATTGAACAGTGGGCCAACAGGCTTCGCAAGCAAAGCTCCTTTAACCACTGAGCCACCTTCCTTCTCAGTCTCTGCCACATGTTTTTGGAGGGTCATCAGTTTGGGAGCCTTCAGTCGGGTGGCTCTGGCTTAGTGTCTCATGAGGTTGCGCTCTGGTCTGAAGGCTTGGTTGGGGCCCGGGGGAGAGATCTGCCCCCATTGTGGCACACTCACAGCACATGGCGCTGCTCACATGTCTTCATGACTCCCGAGCAAGTGGCACAAGAGAGCATGGTTGAAGTGACGACACCACCGTCTTTGCCCAGCCTCAGACATCAACGCACTCTTCCTGCCTTCCCTCCGCAGTCTGTTGCTTACACAAGTCCTAGGAGCGCCAGTCAGGCAGACCTATCAGGGCACAGCTGTGGGCGTGAGCATTATTGATGTCATCTCGGAGGCCAGCTGCTCCACGCGTGATTGCACTGTCCAGTTTCCATTGCCTGATGCTCAGCGGGTCCTTCCAGAACAACTGTGGAAGCCTGTGCTGTGCCTTATTGGTGCTCAATGCAGTACAGCCAGGGCCTTCAAAATGTCACTCTTGGATGTTTTTCAATTTGCAGATCGGGTGCTACCAGGGCTTTGCTCTTGCTTGGAAGTGTCTGCTGCACAGCAGTGCTGGCGAGAAAGACAGGTGAGGGTGGCTCCTTCCTCCCCTCCCCAGCTCATGGGGCAGGAGGAGCAGTGCGCTGCTCATGGTGTGCAGTCTCTTCTGTAAACGGGGAGAAGACAGTGTCACCCGGGATGTCTCTAAGAAGTCAGAAATAGAGCTGGGCACATTATAGGCACTGATGAGCCCTGGTCAGCATCAGGTCTCTAGAGCGTTCTCGTTTTCCCCAGTCACTACTGTGCCGTATGGCTTTTAGATCCCATCCACTAAAATAATAGAGGATGGATCCTGCCTTCTTGCTTGGCCCTTGCTTGAGTTTGTGATGAAAAGATTACTATAGAGCTAGGTGTAGTGGCTCACACTTGTAATTCAGCACTCAGAAGGCTGAGGTAGGAAGATTGCTGTGAGTTTGAGGCCAGCCTGGGCTAGAGTGAGACCCCGCCTGAAAAAAACCAACCAACCAACAGTGACAGAAAACCCAAACAAAGAAGACCAGAATAATCTTGGTGTGAGGAGGCCTCAGAAGGGTTGGCTCCGTCTTCCACAGTGCCCTCTATCCAGCCACAGTGCATTTTACAGGCTCTGTACCCCAGGTTGACCTCCAATTAACTGCAGGCCTACTTCATCCTCTCAAGTGCTGGGCTTAGAGGTGTGTGCCGCCATACCTGGCCAGATTAAGGTTAAGGTGTGCCACCATACCTGGCTAGCATGTGTTCTAAGGTGCTGCAGACCTCTCTGGCTTGTGGCAGCCCTGTGTGAGCGTGAGTTTCTGTGTGTGTTGTCTAGCCTTAGCATTGGCCTTACTGAGTTCTCCCTGCCCAGTCCCCATGAGCCTGTCCCATCCTCAAGTGTCCTCAGGCCAGAGAAGAGCCGCTGGGTAAAAGGTGTACAGCCTAGGGGAGCAGAGATGTGTGCTCAGGCTGTCATTGCCACCATCTCCTCATCTGCTGGCCTGGCCTGGAGAAGGAGGGGCTGGAGGAGGGGTGATAACAAACCCACAGTGCCCTGCCCTGAGGAGCCATCCTTGCAGCTGAAGCTCTGAGTTTCTGTGATTAGGCTGTGTCCATATTGAGAAGTGTAAGAGCAAGGATGATTGCCACTGAGAGTGGAGCTTCTGGGAACCTGCTCTCTGATGTCCCTGTCACCTGCAGGTGATGGGACTTTCCTCCGAGTCCTGGGGAGTGACAGGACAGCCTGATCCAGGTGGAGTCATTGGTGACAGTCAAAGCTGAGCCCAGCTATCATCCCTCTGCAGCAGTCTCCCTTGTCCCCAGCCTGTGAACCTGGAATGGAGCGAGGCTCCTTTGGGGAGTGAGTGCTCCCACAGAATGAGGTGGGAGGTGTCATCAGCACCCTTGCGGGGTTAGTCTTCTGCCTGACTTGTCGTCTCCCAGCCAGCAGCCTCTCTTCTCTGTTCTACAGCAGAAAGATGAAGGTTGTGGAGGCACTGATTGGCATGATCGAGAAGTTCCCCTATGATGACCCCACTTACGATAAGCTGCATGAAGACCTAGACAAAATCAGAGGAAAATTCAAGCAGGTTTGTTCTTCATTCTCCCTGGGGAATGCCAGGGTGGAGCCAGAAAGGAGCCCTTGAGTAAAAAGGCATGCTGGAATGTGGGTGCCCCATGAGTAGTCCTCATGGAGACTCATTTCTGTGTCCTTGTATCCTAAGGACTTCACCTGCAGGTGGGTGACAGGCCGCAGGCTGGTGTGGGATGAGGAAGGCTAGTGTGTGGGGGTCGTGTCCTCACTGTGAGCAGAAGTGTACAGGATGTAATGATATGTCTCTCTTTGATATGATTTCAGCTTTGCTCATTGCTTGGTGTTCAGCCAGACTTTAACATCACTGTGGAAGGCTCCGGGCTTTTATTTTGAGGATGACAGTCAAACAAAAAGGAGTCATCCAGGAACAGATGTCTGCATGCTAAGTGCTCAAAATGTGATTAAAGGCGAAGTGATGAGGGGTGGTCATTGTTCTGTAAGGAGGGCCAAGTGTGGCCTCTTTACCCGAGGTTTTCTGCCTGGGTGGGTCGCTGAGGTGGCCCCACGCCTCTCCACCTGGGCCTGCCCTTCTGGGCCTGGCTGTGGACCTTCTGTGCTGAGGCTGCCTGCTGCCTCTCCCCTTTAGCAGTCTGGCTATCCCCAAGCCCGGTCTTGGGAGCACTTTTTTAGAAAAGAGGGATGGATGGATGGCAGGCATGGAATAGAATCATTAGGAGTTCATGGCAAACCCTGTGTCATCTGCTGAGCCTCCACACCCTCTGTGTTCTTGCCACCTTTCAGCAGCCTGGGAGGTGGGTATTGGTCCTGTTTAGGAGATGAGGTGGAGCCACTCTGTCTGAGGGCCTAGCTGTGGAACTGGCTCCCCCCCTCAAAAAAAAAAAAAAAAAAATATATATATATATATATTCTGCAATCTCCAGCATGTGCAGATTGGCACCTTCATGGCTAGGACCTCTGCCATCCACCATGGAGGGCCTGGTGCCTGTTGAGCACTCAGAGCTCAGGGCTCCACTGGGCTCAGTTGCCTGGATGGGGTCAGTCAGTCCCCAGGGAGCTGAGGGGCGCTCATTGTTCAGTGGTATGAAGTGGTCATGGGATAGCTACTTGGAGCCGAGGCTGGCTGCCGTGTGAGTGTTGCAGGCGGGGGCTGGTCCTCGGAGTGCTGCTTCACTCTGCGTAGGCCTTGTGGGCAGGGATGCAGCGAGGTGGCATCATGGAGTGCATACCATTCGGTGTTTTCTTCATTTTCTTGTAGAGACAGAATCTCTACATAGTGAAGCAGTCCTCAAATAGCAATCCCTTTGCCTCAGTCTGCTGAGTGCTGGGATCACAGGCTTGTACCAGCACTGTTACTTTTTTTTTTTAAACACCATTCCAGACCATCTAGGCAGGGCACCTGCACAGCCCAAGCTGGCAATATGGTAGTCCCTAGGAGATCCCCTGTGGGAGCCAGTGCCCTCTTCCCTCATTCCATCAGTTCAGCCATGCCAGGGAGAGGAATGGCATTAGTGCCTAAAGCTTGGGGTGCTGGCTCTGCCCTTCAAGAGCTCGCAGTGTCCAGAGCTCTGCCTTCCTCTGAGCTGCTCCTCCCAGCTGGAGCTCTCCGCCGTGCTTCTCCAGTGCTGGGCTCAGAATGCCCTGACGCTGGACCTTTCTTGGATTCTTGTGTTTCCTAAGTTACCTGTTTTCATCATATACTACTTTTAGACTTGAAGAGAATAAATATGTATTTTAAAGCAAAAGTCTGCCTGGGATCATTTGTACCACCTACCTTCCTGGAGGACGTAACCCAGTCACTAGCACCCTGTGTCACCCTGACAGGCCACCTGGATGGCATAAGGACAGAGCTCCCTAGCAGCCTGTCACTGCCATCCCTTGGTTACAAATGGGCAGCTCCTCTTGCTGCTACTGCTGAGATTTTAGGGGTCTGCCTTGAGAGTTGACATATTCCTTAGGAAAGGGTAGTGGTTTTCTTTGTTGCTTTTTTTTTGAGGTAGGGGCCCAGGCTGACCTGGAATTCACTGTGTAGTCTCAGGCTGGCCGCCAACTCACAGTGATCCTCCTACCTCTGCCTTCCGAGTACAGTGCTGGGATTTAAGGTGTGTGCCGCCACACCCAGCTGTGTTTTACTATTTTTATTATTTATTTATTTTTGTTTTTCAAGGTAGGGTCTCAGGATGGCCTCAAACTCACAGTGATCGTCCTACTTCTGCCTCGGGAGTGCTGGGATTAAAGGCGTGTACCACCACGCCTGTTGTTTTTTTTTAATCCCTTTTTTTTTTCTTTTTGAGACAGGGTCTCATTCTGACCCAGGCTGACCTGGAATTCTATAGCTCGAGGCTGACCTTGAAATCACAGCAATCTTACTTCAGCCTCCCAATTTCTGGAATTAAAGCCCTGTGCTACCACCCCTAAATTTTATTTTTTCTTTCTTTTTTTTTTCAAAAACCTTTTGTATGTGTTTGTGCATATGTCTGGTGTGAGTGTGAGTACGTGTGTGCCACGGCGCATGCGTGCAAGTCAGAGCATACCTTCGGGTATTTTCACCCTCCACTGTGTTTGAAACAGTCTCACTCCCCGCTGGCCTGTGGGCCTCTGGAGACTCCCTGTCTCACTGTAGGAGGGCTGGCATTAGATCCGTGCTTCCACACCTGGCTTTATGCGGATCCTGGGAAATGCACACTCAGACAGCAAGCACTTCTAGGCGTTGAGCCGCCTTCCTGACCCAAGAGGTGATATTTCTTCTGGCTGTTGTCTGATGAGTAGTGGCCACCGAAACCGGCACAGGCAAGCGGCTGTGGCTGAGCCTGTACCTTAGTGTGACAAAGCAATGGGTCCTTGGTCCTTGATATCACCATAGCGCTGCTGACCTGCCCCCAAGTCACATGTTCTGTGAGCCTCTGAGTATCCCTGCCACGTGCAACTGTCTGCTTTGGCCTCCATTACTTGTACACAGAAGCCATTTGTTTGCTGCCACCTTGTCCTATCCAATCCGTCCATTCTGTGGGAAGAGTGGCTTTTATGTGGCCTTGGCTTTAACTTTGTGTCTCCTGGGTAGGTGTGACAAGGCTAGCCTGACCCCCGTCCTGCCAGAACGTCTGTAGGGTGTATTCCTAGGGCTCCATGACAGCTTCCTGTGTCTGCATTAAGAACCACACCAGTAACCTCTTTCTACCTTAATCACCCCTTCATAGACCGTATCTCCAATACACTCACAATCTAAGTCTCTGATAGGGCTTGTGATGGTTCATCTTCATTGTCAGTGGACTGAATTTGGAAACACCCCTGAGTGTGTCTGTGGGGTTATGTCTAGAGAGATTTAACAGGTGGGAAGCTCCACCCTGCATGTCTGCAGAGCCATCCCATGGGCTGGGTTCCCAGACTGGATATAAAGGAGAAAGGGAGCTACACACAAGTGGTCACCTCTCTGCTTCCTGACTGCAGATGTGATAGGACCAACTGCCTCTCATTCCTGCTGCCATGGCTTTCCCCACCATGATGGTCTGCATCCCTTCAAACTGTGAACCAAATTAAGCCATTATTCACCTAAGTGGATTTTGTCACAGCTAGAAAAGTAGTACAGGGCTTCAGTCACCAACAGTAGCTTGCCTGTGGCTGCTGGGACACATTTCTATCCTGCAGCTCAATAAAGAATAAAGCTGGCATCTGGAGAGATGGCTCAGTGGCTGAAGTGCTCACCTGTCAAGCCTGAGTTCTTGAGCTTGATTCCCAGGCCCCAAGCCAGAAGCCGTGGCAGGTTTCTGCAATCCCAGTACAGTGATGGGACCAAGTGGGAGAATTTTCCTAGAAGCTTGTAGTGAGTATAAAAAGAACAGCAGCAGGGCTGGAGAGATGGCTTAGTGGTTAAGTGCTTGCCTGTGAAGCCTAAGGACTCCGGTTCAAGGCTCAATTCCCCAGGACTCCTGTTAGCCAGATGCATGAGGGGGCACATGCATCTGGAGTTCATTTGCAGTGGCTGGAAGCCCTGGTGCGCCCATTCTCTCTCTCTCTCTCTTATCTCTTTCCCTCTGCCTGTTGCTCTCAAATATATATATGAACATCAGCAGACTGATGAGAGAAGCCCAGCCTCGGATGGGGTGGGAACAGGGCGCGGGCATGGAGGGGGGAAGGTTTGAGAGGAGCGATCCAAAAGTTGTCGCTGACCTTCACTTGGGTGCTGTGGCATGTGCATACCCACATTTATGCACACACAATGTTGTTTTGTATATGAGCTGATTTAGTATGGGGTGTGAGCAAGAACAAGCCCCTCCGTCTGGATGCTTCCATTTGTAATTGCTCTAGCTTCTCAGTAGCTTGCTTAGTAGTCAGCCCTGGTCCTAAAACAAGGCCACATTGTATTTACTCTTAATATTTTATTTAAGGTAGTAGTAAGGGGATCACTACGAATTCAAGGCCACCCTGAGACTACATACTGAATTCCAGGTCAGCCTGAGGTAGAGCAAGACCCTATCTTGAACCCCCCCCCCAAAAAAAAACTTTTATTTGTGCATGCATGCACATGTGTGTGTATGGGCATGTCAGGGTCTCTTGCCATTACAAATGAACACCAGAGTCTTGCATTGACTTACATTCACCTTAAAACGTTCTTCTTCACCTGGTCGTAACAGGATGAAGAGGTGAATGAGAAGTTCTGCCTCCTACTAGGACCTTCCTCACAGCACTGCATCTTCAATACGAGCAGAACAGGCCACACTTCTCTCACCATCTGGGGCTGGCAGTAAGTGGCAAACCTCAGGCTTCCTGAAGCTCAGCTGGCTGAACGGTGAATTTCCTGGGGCCATTGTCTAGATGTCCTCTCATCCACAGCCACACCAGTTGAGCAGATGGAGGCAAAAACAGATTCAGTGAAAAAGGACTCATGTGGGGAGGTGTGGGAGAGGCAGTGACCCAAGGAAAGCTCCACACTGGGCCTGTCTCTCCCGAAGCAGATGCAGCCTTCAGAGAGCCACGAGCCAGGGCGCTCAGCTGTCTGAGAAGATAGTAGGGAAGACGTGTACCCCGAGCAGGCAGTCCTGCCAGATGTAGAGGTCTGAGGGAAAAACAGAGCTTGTTGCTGGGTCGCCCTTGCCCGTTGCTGGTGAGGGCACCTAGCCTATTGCTGCTGCCCTTCACTGACCTCAGACTCTGGCTTGTGCACTCTTCCAACATGGACTAAAGACCAGGCAATCCTCCAGGCCTTCAAGCCCCGATTGGGACTGCTGAGGCCTCTCAGCCTCTCCAGCATGCAGACAGCCATCGTTGGCACTGCCCAGCCTGTATCCTGTAAGCCAGTCTAAAAAACTCCTTTTGTAATACAGGTTTACTCGGCTGTCCTGTCCTTGACCGACGTAGGAGTCAACCTGAAGTTGACCACATTAACTGCCAGGGGTGCTCATCCCAGTGTCCCTGGATGTTGACGACAGAACTGATGAGCAAAGCAGGAAACAAGTGAGGTGGTGAGAGAGAAACATGACACTCTGCCCAGTGTCTCATGGGACCCTAGAAGCCTGATGGTTAGGAACTAGCCACCAGAGGTCAGTGGCCATGGTTTAGCTAGGACCTCAGGTAATTTTCCAAGATGGAAAGTCACTCCTTGCTGATCACCTTCCCCACACAGCTGCTGACTCCTCAGCAGGCTGACCTCTTTCTATGTGCCTTGCAGGGCCCTGCCCCTCATTGCTTTCAGCTGATCATCCAGGCTATGGGTTGCAGACTTGGAGGGGATTTCTGTCTTAGGTTCTTCCTGGACAGAACACTTGTCTTCCCCCACTGGAGAGTGTTCATGAACCTGGAGACCCCAAGTACCCTCTGCATGTCATGGACCTGAAGACTTAGGGAGTTCTGATCCCATTCTTCTTGCAGGGGGCATAGTGGACCTTGCTGTTGCCAGTGGATATGTACCTCTGAAACAGGAGCTCACAAGACTGCCCTCAAGAGCTCCAGGAGACCTACTAGTAGAATTATGTCCCCAAAAGAAGTCTCAAAGTCAGGGTGCCCTGCACGTGTGAGTGTGGCATGCTTTGGAAGCAGGGCCTTTGCAGATCCCGGCAAGCTGAAAGTTCCATTCGGGATGTACCGGAGGGAAGACCCTCCATCCAGCATGGCCGGGTCCTTTCATACTTAGATGCTGAGAAGTGAGTGGCTGGAGGAGGAAGCCACCAGGAGCTCCACACACAGACCCAGGGGAGCCAGTGGAGACAGACGGAGGTTGAGACCCAGGTTGTGTAGACATGAGCAAGGGGTGCCAAGTGAGAGGGAATAGGAAGTTAGGGTGACTGGACCCCTGAAAGCAAAACAGACAGGAAAGTTTGCACTTGCTAGAAATCAAGAATGACCTGACTTCTTATCTCTTTCCTAATTCCCTAGACCTGTTTTTCCACAGACAACCTGGACCCCTCCTGGGAGGGAGGTCTTTGATTTAAACATTGTGGTTGGTCAAGTTTAGCCCTTGGAACTTGGTGTCAGGGCTAGCCTCTTCCTGAGCCCTAACCAACTAGCTGTCCCTCTGGTTCACCTGAGCTGAAGACAGCCTACCACTGTAAGGTTTGCAAGGGGAGGGCACGCTTTGAGAGCTGCCTGACCACTTGGGAACTTCGAGCTGCTGGTGAGTTTCCAGGCCTGACCAGGCTGACCTGAAGGAAGAGGCCCCCTAGCCCTGACCCTCCACATGGGCTCTTTGCCCCTTCCAGCTCCCCACAGGGCAGGAGCTCTTTGAACCTCCCTTTCTCTCTCCTATCTACGGTTTTCTCAGGTCCTCCACGTGCGATCTCTAGCCACATAAGTGCCTTTCCTTGGCTCTGTACTTCCCTCAATAAATATAATAGTTTAATAATTATCCTTCTCAATCTTTTTGTTAAAAAAATTCAATTCTTTGATTAAAATTAGAAACAAACCTAGGGTTTGGGGTTCAAGGACTTTCCTGGCCCCTGAGCACCCTGTTATGCAAGGACTGGTGGAAGCTGCCAGAAGCAGGTGAGTAGACACAGCTGACAGCTGGCTTCACACTTGCAGCCTCTGGAGAGGAGACCGTTTCCATTGTCTCAGCCATGCTGCCGTCGTAGCAGACACAGAAACCGGTCAGGTCCTCCTCCCCGTCAGTGCTGTCCTTTCTCCACCATGCCATGAAGGGTGCTTCCCGGCCTGGAACTGTGGGAGCTTCTTCCAGGGCCTAGCCTCAGCTCCTCTGGTCTCCGATAGGCCTTTGACAGGCAGGTAGCAGGAGAGCCGCTCCTCAGAAAGATGCTGCTGTCTCAGGCACCAGGCGGTCTGTCCTTGGAGTCCACAGCTCTTCACAAGGACAAGACAAGGTCTGCCAGAAATGGCTGCTCATGCCTCAGCATTGACAGGAGCCCACCAGCTATGCCAGGGGCTGAGGAGATGCATGCCACTCCCAGTGATTTTTCTAGATTGTGTGGTCGCTTGCATGCTCTGTGACGCACACAGTGTGCCCTGGAGGAGAGAAGAGACATGCACGGGTCCCATTTCTCTGAGTAGAGCAGTTCCTCATGTATTCTTGGACCCTGCTCTGCAGGCACAGGCAGTCTGGAGACAGCTTGTTCTTTTGTTTGTTCGATGGGTTTTTGTTTTGTTTTGTTTTTGAGGTAGGGTCTCACTCTAGCCCAGGCTGACCTGGAATTCACTGTGTAGTCTCAGGGTGGCCTTGAACTCATGGCGATCATCTGACTTCTGCCTCCCAAGGGGAGTGCTGGGGATAAAGGTGTGCCCCACCACGCCTGGCTTGTTGTTTTTAACAAGGTAGAATCTAGTGCTAACCCAGGCTGACCTGGAACATACTCTGTAGTTCCAATCTGGCTTCAAACTCACAGTGATCCTCCTACCTCTGCCTCCTAAGTGCTAGGATTAAAGGCGTGCAGCACACCTGGTCTGGAGACAGCTTTATAAATTGGACTGTGCAACTGAATGTGGGGGACACAAAAAAAGCTGGCAGCAGTGAAAGGTTTATGAATGTGAAACCACCAGAAATGAATTCAAACTCAAATGCATAATGCTCGGAGATGTGCCTGACGACTCTCTGCCACGCGGCATCAGAGTCGCTGTGGCCGTGGTTCTGAGCAGCACGTGCGTCTGCACAGGCCATCACACCGTGCAGTGCCAACGCACGCTTCCCGAAACGCCTCCGTCAGATTCGAGATCCGTGAATCCTGTGACTGCAGCCCTGTACTTGTCCACTCACAGATCACTGCTCCTACAAAAACGCAATAGTCTGATTATAGAAAACAGACCTTTTTAAAAGCAGTTTTTTTTAAAAATATATTTTATTTATTTATTGAGAGTGACAGAGGTAGAGAGAGAATGGGTGTACCAGGGCCTCTAGCCACTGTAAACGAATCCCAGATGCATATGCCATGTTATGCATCTGGGTTTATGTGGGTCCTGGGGAATTGAACCTGGATCCTTTGGCTTTGCAGGCAAATGCCTTAACTGCTAAGCCATCTCTCCAGCACCCCCAAACAGGCTTTTTGATATTTTTCTACTGTCATTCCTCGGCACTTCAAATTAATATACCTTTGAATTATACTGTGTAAAGATGTTTGATCTTAAAAATTTGCAGTTTGAGTTGCTGACTTGAGTTTTGTTTAAAAAAAAATCATTAACTGAGGTTAGAGAGATGGCTTGGCAGTTAAATGAATTTTCTTGCCAGGCTTGATGGCCTGGGTTTGCGTACCCAGTACCCACATAAAGCCAGAGGAACCACGTGTCTCGTGTGTCTGGAGTCCATTCGCAGCGGCAGGAGGCCTTGTAATGCTCACGCTCACACGCTCCCTCATCTTTCAGCTCTCTCTTCTCTCTCTTCTGCTCTTGCTCTTAAATAAATAAATAACATTTTATAAACTCATTAAATGAATTCGGCTTGGGATTAGGACAGACTTTCTGATAGTTTCTGTAATGGCTCTAAACATATCTGTCATTTTGGGCTATGTGCTTCTGTGAAGGGGCATTCTCAGCACTGATGATGATTTAAAAAAATATTGATCAACTGTAAAACATGGAAGCTGCCCTACATCCTGCAGTGTTGAATATTCAGCAAAGATTTCATTATTTATCGAAAAATAAACCAACACATCCATCTCATTAGCATGCAAATTTGCTTTCATCTATAATAAATGGTAAAATTATATGTGTGGTGTGTGTGTATGTGTATTTACTCAAGAATTGGGCTTGTTATTATTTTTAATTTTTTAAATGATATTTTGTTTGGTTTTTCGAGGTAGGGTCTCCCTAAATCTAGGCTGACCTGGAACTCAGTATGTAGTCTCAGGGTGGCCTCAAACTCTCGGTGATCCTCCTACCTCTGCCTCCTGAGTGCTGGGATTAAAGGCGTGCACCACCACACCTGGCTTTATTTTTAATACTGATTTTTTTTATGTGCAAAAGACTTTTATTTTATATGTGTGTGAGAGAGAGAGAGAGAGGGAGAGAGAGAGAAAGCGCACCAGGGTTTCTAGCCATTGAAAATAAAATCCAGATGCATGTGTCACTATGTACATCTGGTTTACATAGGTTCTGGGAAATTGAACCTGGGTCCTTAGGCTTCACAGCCAAGTGCCTTAACCACTAAGCCATCTCTCCAGCCCAAGACTAACTTAAAAAAATTCTATTTATTTGTTTATTTCAAAGAGAAAGAAGAGGCAGGCAGATAGAGAGAAAGAAAGAGAATGGTGCACCAGGGCCTCTAGCAACTGCAAACAAACTCCAGACACATGCGCCACCTTGTGCATCTGCCTTATGTGGGTCCTAGGGAATGGAACCTGGGTCCTTTGGCTTTGTAGGCAAGTGCCTTAACTGCTAAGCCATCTCTCCAGCCCAAGACTAACTTTTGTAAAGCAAGCAACAAATAACAATATGGTACCATTCCAAAAATCAAATGCTATAAAATGGCATCAGTACAAAAAGAGCTAAGCACATCACAAAGGCAGTGTAGTAGTTAAAATATCATGGAATAATTTTTAATCCAGAATAAGAAGTTTAACAGGTAAATAAAGCAACATATTACATCATATTGAATATTAAAGTATTTTTTAAATTCTCCATTTTCATAACTAGTTACATTTGAATAACTACATTTGAGCCTCATTAAAAAAATTACTATTCAACAGGTCAATTGAACAAATTTACATTCTAGAATACAAGAGTAAACTGCAGGCTTTATTCAAAGATGAGGAAGAGCCAGCCTGGTGGGTCACACGCTCATCCCAGCACTTGGGAGGCAGAGATAGGTGGATTGCTGTGAGTACGAGGCTACCCTGAGACTACATAGCGAATGCCACATTTGCTTGGGCTAGAGTGAGGCCCTACCTCGAAAAGCCAAAAATAAATAAATAAACAAATAAAAGATAAAGAAGAAAGTTCTATTGTTTTCTATCCTCTGTGTGAGCAAGTTGCAAAGGACATGCTTTTCTTTTTGTTTTTCCCAAGCCTGCTTCTTTAGAAATCTGGGTTTCTTTCTTGGAATATTTAGGGGACAGCCTGAAGAATTCTCCCATTCCTTTGTGCCACTTGGGAGTTGGACATACACAAACTGGATTACCTCCTGCATACTTATTTTCTGAGGCAGGCCTGAAGAGATGGCTCAACAGTTAAGGTGCTTGTCTACAAAGCCTAACAACCCGGGTTTGATTCCCCAGTACCCACATAAAGCCAGATGCACAAAGCAGTGCATGCATCTGGAGTTTGTTTGCAGTAGCTGGAGGCTCTAGTGTGCCCATTCATATTTTCTCTCTTATCTCTCTGCTTGCAAGTTAATAAATAATTAATTTAAAAAACGTATTTAAGCTAGGCGTGGTGGCGCATGCCTTTAATCCCAGCACTAGGGAGGCAGAGGTAGAAGCATCACCATGAGTTTGAGGCCACCCTGAGACTACATAGTGAATTCCAGGTCAGCCCGGGATAGAGTGAGACCCTACCTCGAAAAAACAAAACAACAAAAAGTTATTTAAAATTTTTTTGAGGCAAAAAGGGGGTGGGTTGGGCATGGTGGCGCACACCTTTAATTCCAGCACATGGGAGACAGAGGGAGAAGGATCACTGGGAGCTCAAAGGGACTATGGATTCCAAGTCCGCCTGGGCTAGAGTGAGGCCCTACCTCCTAACAAACACACAGACTCAACCCTGCTCACCCACCCAAAGGAGTAGGAAGTGGAAGAAGTTTAAACAGTCTTCGTCTAGCAATAAGTCATTCCCTGCCCCACTGGGCTCCCGGGTAAGCAAAGCCAACGTGTTAGCATCTAAGTGTAACTTGGGCAACAGCTCCCATTGTGTGTCTAGATACTGTATTAAATAGAGGAACCGCAGGAAGTGCATATAAGCTGTAAGAGAGGAGGTGCTTTGAGAACCTAGTGACACACAGCCCATAGCAAAGGGCAGTGCTTGGCTCCTGGAATAAAGGGAGAAAACCTCAGGAGCGACTGGATCCAGCAGCAGCTCTTCTGCAGAGCTGCCTGGCTCCCTCCAGAGTCCTGGGGAAGCAGGGAGCCCTGTCTTCGTGCACAGCCTCAGGACCCAGCTCCCCAAGTGTTCTTTGTCGCAGTGACAAGATGCCTGGCAAGAAGCAGCTTGTAAGAGGGTTAGTTTAGGCTTAGGATTTGAGGGCAGACAGGCCACCATGGTGGGGAGGGCACAAGCTATATAGAACTGTGAGGTGGTTGGTCACATTGCAGCCAGAGTCAGGAAGCAAAGAGCAGACAGGAAGTGTGCTCAGGTTATAAAACTTCAAGGCTCACGGCTCTGGACCCACTTCCTCCAGCCAGACTCCACCTCCTGAGAGCTCTGTAAGCTTCCACAATAGCGCCACCAGTTGGGGACCAAGTGTTCAAACACACAGTCGGGTGAGGGAACATTTCACATTCACATCACAGCTCAGATTCCACAGCCATTCTTTATGTTTTTAAATTTTATTTATTTATTTGACAGAGAAAGAGGAAGAGAGAAAGAGAGGAATGGGGGAGAGAGAGAGATAGAGAGAGAGAATGGGCACGCCAGGGCCTCCAGCCACTGCAGACAAACTCCAGATGCATGTGCCCCCTTGTGCATCTGGCTAATGTGGGTGTTGGGGAATTGAACCTGGGTCCTTTGGCTTTGCAGGCAAATGCCTTAACCTCTAAGCCATCCCTCCAGCCCTCCACAGCCATTCTTAAAGCCTGTCTTTCACTCTTTGAGCCCATTGGGACCTGACCTGGAGCTGGGGTTGTGCTCGTCCAGCTCTTCAAAGCCACAGATCTGGGGATCACTGTTGGCCCCACAAAAATCTGTGTGTTGTCATTTGGCGGTGTGGAAAGGAGTGGTGGCATGGACCCTGAGGACTGTGCACTTGGACCCATGGAGGAATTCAGGATGGCCCGAGGCTGCTTCTCAGAACACCGGCAGTGTCTCAGCCCATCTGCCAGCCCTAGGCCTCAGTGGGATGAAGATGATGAGACCAACGACCTTCAGTGACGGACAGCCAAAGGCCAGTATGTAAGGCATATGGAGCCATTTATCCTCACAGACCCCAGAGAGACATGGAGCCAAGGGACTGGACAGATCTCACTGGTTAAAGCGCTTGCTTGCAAAGCCTGAAGGCCGAGGTTTGATTCCCCAGTACTCAGGTAAAACCAGATACCTGGGGTTTGTTTGCAATGACAGGAGGCCCTGGTGCTCCTCCTTCTCTTTCTCAAATAACTAAATATATATATATATATATATATATATATATATATATATATATTTAATTAATTAATTTATTTATTTTTGGTGGTTTTTCAAGGTAGGGTCTCACTCTAGCCCAGGCTGACCTGGAATTCACTATGGAGTCTCAGGGTGGCCTCGAACTCATGGTGATCCTCCTACCTCTACCTCCCGAGTGCTGGGATTAAAGATTAAAGGTGTGCGCCACCACGCCCAGCTCAAATAACTAAATATTTAAAAAGCAAAACAGAATCTGAGCCAAGATCCACGGTGTCCTGCTGTGTGCTGGCCACTAGCATGGATACGCGAAGCTAGGTAGCAAACTGCTACTGTGTGGAGACCGCAGTGACCTCTGGAATGACTCAAAAGGCACCAGAGTGCGGAGAAGTGACCGAGGAGTGTTCAGCAATGAAACAACTCTATCACACCTTCCAAGGCTCAGGGACCATTGCAGAAGAGGTGGCAGAAAGAACGTAAGAGCCAAAGGGTAGAACTGCTTACAATGCAATCTGGCAGACGCGAAATGGCCTGGATAGAGGCCGGGCGTGGTGGCATATGCCTTTAATCTCAGCACTCGGGAGGCAGAGATAGGATTGCCTTGAGTTCGAGGTCACCCTGAGACTACATAGTGAATTCTAGGTTAGCGGGGGCCACATTGAGACCCTGCCTCAAAATACAAAAAAAAAAAAAAAAAAAAAAAGGCCTGGATATCCATGACTCCCCAGTGTCTGACACTACTTACACAAGACCATGATAATAGGAGGAAAAGATGATGACATCAAAATAAAGGACTGATTGGGAGGGGGAGGGGATTGATGGAGAGTAGAGTGGCAAAGGGAAAGTTGGTGGGGGGAGGGAATTACCATGGTTTATTGTCTATAATTATGGAAGCTGTCAATAAAAAAGGAAAAAAAAAAAGGCCCAAATAAAGTTCTCAGGCTCCATGCTTAAACTGCTGTAGCTGGGCGGAATGAAACCAGGGAAGGAAGGCTGCCGGGCCTGGAGTCCGCACACTGACGGCCTGTGTTGGGGTGTGTGGGGGGGGCAGGCCACTTGGTTGTAAAGTAGCTGCCAGCTGACAGATCATCTCAGCTGTCGCCAGGGGACAATTAAAAGGATTAATGGACACCACAGCCTTTGATAAGCTCAAGGACCACCGAAGCCCCTTAGCGGAGGGCTCCTCATTCTCTCTTCCCTGTGAGTGGCCCTGACAATGCCCCCGGATGTGGGCCCCAAGGCCCGCGCCCCCAAGCTGCCCGCCCACCACCCCCAGGCTATTGTCTGCCAGCCTTTCGGTGTGGCTCAGGGCTGTGGGGCCCTGGGGCAAAGGGACTGGGAATGGATTAGAGGTCCTGCATTTGCTTTTCCCCCTTCTTGCATAATGGCTTGATCAAAGACATTCCTGGGATGACAGCCCTTCATGAGAAAGGCCAGCCCAGCTTGGGGGGGGGGGGGACAAGCATCCATCCCTCCAGCACTCCACTGAGCCCATGTGGCACCCTCCACATACAAGCCTGTCCATCTCAAGCTCCACATGCCTTGTGCACACACAGGCCCGTGCACCCCATGCCCACTCAAGCGCAGGCCTTCTGGCTGGCCACATCAGTGCCAGGCCTGAGCCCTGGCCTTGCGTGGCCACCATGGCTGTTTTACCAACACGGAGGCCAGATCTCCCCGGCTGCAGAGCCCCACAGGCTCCGAGGCTTCTTCCTGGGGTGCCAGAGGGCACCTGGCAAGTGTAGGGAGGGCACAAGGCCCTCTTCCTATTAGAAACTACAATGCCTGCTCTGCCAGTCCAGAGTCCAGAGCTCGGCCTCTCCAAGTCCTCAGGCCCCACTCTAGGTGGCCCCAGGGTGTAACAACAGGAGGGAAAGTCACCCAGAGGCACCTGTGCGGGCGAGGATGTGGGATGGAGGTACAGGCCCTTTATCAAGGCTGGCCCCACTTTAAGTTCCATTTAAGCCGAAATGAAAATTAGGGTAAGTCCAGGCAGAGGGGGTAACCCAGAAGGGGAGGCCAGGGGCAGTCTAATTGTCACCAACATCCCAAGATGTTCCCTAAGGTTCTAGAAGTTGAGCCTGGGGAAAGGCAGGCCAGGCCCAGAACCTTGGGCCAGCTGCAGGTGTGTGATGGCCCAGGAGTGAGCGTAATGGGCATACAACCTGCCGAGAGATGGACAAGGACCCTCAGAGCAGGTGGGGTGTAGAAACAGGCCTTGGACTTCTGAGAAGGGGCAGCTGGACCTAGCCGCTCCCCACACAGGGCCTCGGATGTCCCAGTGTTGTCAGTGATGCTTGAGGGTCTGGACCCAGAGTGGCCAACAACTGTCTGAGTGTTTGGGCTTGGAGTGTCTAGCTAAGAGCAGAAGCTTGGAGATAGGCATCGCAGACCCGGGATGAGACAGACGGGGGGATGCCTTTGGGGACCCCACCATGGCTCTATCCTCTGTATTTGGTGGTCCACCCCCACCTGTTCCAACCCTGAGTCCTTGCAACCACCCTGCAGAGCAGTGTGGGGAGACGCTAGGCATAGGCGCTGCCCACAGGACTGGTGCCCTCGCACCTTTATCCATGGCTCTTTCATATGTCCGTGGGGTGGGGGGGTGGTGTTGGGAGGATCAAGCGACCCACCTCCGTCCTCCGCATTTGCTGTCTCTACTTTTGGCGTGCCATTGCCTCTCCAACGTTGTCACAAAACCCATGCCCTCCTAAAATGAAACTGTTACCCAGGCCCAGGTGCTGCCCACTCACAGCCACGGTCATGGGGTGGCCATGGGGGAGGGGAACGTACAGGGTCCCAGGTCCCCAACTGTTCAACTGGCTCTAATTCTCTGTTGGAACTGAAACCAGCCCTCAGATGACTTTGCCCAAAGTGCAGGCAGTGCCCTCATAAGCCACACAACCACCCAAGGCTGTCGACAGGGCACAGGGATGGGGAGGGGGCTCCTCTGGCTCTAGTAGTTCCTTGAGTTGTTACCAAGGGGACAAGGCAGGGAACCTCAGCTGCCTTTGGGGGGGCTAGTCTTCAGGCTCCCTGGGGCAAGTCCCTCTCCAGGCATCCATTCTCTGCAGGTACCCCTCCCTGCCCCATCTTCCAAGAAAGGCCTGTCCACAGCACCAACACAGCCAACCCTGAGCCTTGCAACCACCCTGCAGAGCAGCATGGGTAGACACTAGGCGTAGGCGCTGCCCACAGGGTTGACGAGTCTGCACTGTGGCTCCAAGCAGCAGTTTGGGGGTGAGCGCAAGGTAGCTGTGTGCAGACCAACCCCAGAGCCGCAGCAAGGGTCCATTCCTAGGGTACTGCATAACGCTGGTGTCCCACAGGGGGCTTGGAAACAAGGCCAGGCACATATAGCTGACACCCAACAGCAAGTCACAGGAGTCCAGTCTATGCTTCCAGACCCTTGGGGAAGTGTGCTAAAGGCCACCTTGGGCCATGGCCCTAACACTCTGCCTCTATCCCAGAGCACTTGGCAGCACCTAAGGATGGTGAGTCACCCAGAGCAAACACCAGTTTGTGCCAAAAGAGGGGTGTATTTATTTTCCTACTTGCAAGTAGCCAGGAGGGCAGACCTTGTGATCAATGACCACCACTCCCTGCCTGACGCCAATGGTGGTTGTACTGGTCCAAGCCCCTACCTGCAAGCTCCCTTCAGGAATCAGATCTGGGCAGGGAGGGAGGTGTTGAATCTGTCCTCCTGTCCTCTTGGTCCAGGTCTGGCCCTGCCCCACCCAGGAAACAGACAGGCACTGCACTGGGGTTTTTACCAATTTTATTTCTAAACTTTTCACGTTTGTCTTTTTTTTTTTTTTTTTTTTGCTGGGAAGTGCCGCAGTGTGTCAACCAGAAACACACAGACCCAACCTGCCCGCCAACCAGAGACCCTCAGAGCCTCGAGTGTCGTAAGTGTCACAGGACAAGACTCCACTGTGCTCCTTGGACCTGCCAGCAGCCTTTGACCTTTTGGCACACACGTTATTCAAGCCATCACCCCCACGCTTCACCGTGGCCCCCCGCCTGGTCCAGACGCCTCAGCCAGCACTGTTCCTGAAGGGTGGGCAGGATGGTCCTTGTGGCCGCTGGAGCACAAACAGACACAACTCCTTTTGGCTTGGGCGGCTTGCTGCGGCTGGCTTTGCCGAGGTTCGGAGTCTCTAAATCAGCACGGTGCTGCATCTGACACAAGACAGAACACTAGAACGCAACAGATGAAACACACCCAAAACTTTTGAACAGATTCCAGAAGCGATTCCAATCATCCCAAGTGACATTCTTACGGGCCCAGCACCATGGCGGCACGCAAAATGACTTGTTACAATAATAATAACACGATTATCTACCACTACACAGAACGATACAGATATAAAACTGCTGTGATGGCACATCCCAGATCCAATGAAGGGCACGGGGAGATGGCCGTGCAGCCTCAGCCAATCCCCACTGGGCCCATCTTAGATCTCGTCCGTGTTTCTGCCCGCAAGAGCAGACAGACAGCCTGGCTGCCAGGCCTACACATGGCTAAGTGAAGCATGAGGTACTGTGACAAGAACCTTTTTTTTTTTTTTGGAATAGAGCGGTAATCACATTAAGTCAAAATTGATCACATAAAAAAAATACAAAAAAGGGGGGGCATCTGTAGTATAATTTCTATGAGGCAATTAAACATGGCAGTATAGGACATTATAAAACAAAACAAAACAAAACCTGACCCTCCGATAGCAGCAAAACAACGTGGAAGATACACAGAAGCGATGCGGATCTGTTTCCCACTGTGCCGGGAAGTCATCGGTAGCAGCGCGATAAGAAACGGAGCCACAGCCTGTCCCCTCGTGTGGTGACTGCCCCGTCCCCTCGGGAGTCCCCTGTCCATACCTTCTCCTTCACATCCTCTCTCCAGCTCATGCCCTCACACCTCCCTTCGATACTCCCTAACTAACAGATACAGATGTGCAAATCGTCCACTGTCTCGAGGTTTGTTTGTTAAACGGGATGGGTGCATGGGATAAGAATGTGTCAGAACCGAATTCATTTTGGGAACCCTAAATTTTCCTTGAAGCTTGCACAGCTCTCAGGTCGGCCACTCTGAGGAAAGCTGAATAGGTCAAACCCATGTTTGTTTGTTTGTTTGTTTTTTTGTGTGGCTTTGAGATTCCACATAAAGGGACCGATCTTGCATACATGATACAGACCTGCAACATCAAAGACAGAAAGGGGTGCATGTGTCTAAATCAAGAGGAGATTGCATTACTTTATAAATCATACTGGCCATAGGAACAACCTCTGTAATAAATATTTTTTTTTGTAGCCTTAACTATACATTACATATTTTAGTGTTTAAAAAAAACCTTCTGTCGCGAAACACCTAAAAGTCACCTTGGAAACTACTCATTCTCTAGGTACCCTTCATGGTCCCTACTTCCAAACACCAGGTGGCACCAGAGGATCCCCATAAACCTCAATTCTGTACGGGACAGGAAGGGACAGGTCCTGGCAGTGTGAGAACACAGGGTTTTCTCCTCCCAAACCATCCCATTCAAAACCCGTGCCCCTCCCCACACAATGCCAACATCGAGATCGCCTCTGCCTAGCTGACCGAACCGAAAAGTGCTTTGAAATGGAATGGTTTTGGAATACAAAGGACACACACACAAAAAAAAAAAAACCAAAAAAAAAAAAAAAAAAACCAACCACAAAAAGGAAAAGTAGCTGTGGATGAACCTGATGTGAGCAGGCTGCAGGGCCATTGGGTGAAACCAGCATCTCATAAACAGGGAACTACAAAAATAGGAAGATTATAAAAATATAATATATTATTGTCTCCTCTCTACGGGGGGCGTTGTGTCACAGGGCTGGGGCGGCTGGCCCTTCCTGCTCCTGCGAGGCTGGTACTTTGCAAACCTGCAAGCTGAGGCACAGAAGAGGAGCCCTGGGAGATGCCATTCACCATGCCAACCCCTAGAGAGGGTGCAGCAACCATCAGTAAGGTGAAGAGGTTATACATCTACCTACCCATGGGATAACACATACAGACGGCAGGCAGCGAGTGACCACGCGAGTGAGCAAGCGAAGGGGGGGTTGGCCTAGAGCCACCCCAAAGCTGTGCTTTTCGGGAAAGCAGAATATATGTTCCTACCTAAAACCCTCTTCTACTTTAAAAATGGTTTGCTCAGTTTTTCTTTGCTTTTTTTTTTAAAGCATTATTTTTAGGCTTTTTGTTTTTTTTTTTAAACACAGAATCTAAACCTTCCAGAGATATCCTGGTGTTAATCCTATTCTTAGAGACAAGTACATTAATAGAAAACTAGTTGATTACTGGGGTATAAAATCCTCTATTTTTTTTGTAGCATAACCCCCTCCCCTCACTGGGGTTATGCAAGTTCTATTTCTTTTTGTTTCTCTCTCTCTTTTTAAAGATAGTTTTCCTGTAATTTTTTTTCTCTTTTGCTTAAATCAGAGACAAAGAAGAAAAAGAGCAAAGGAAAAAACAAAAACAAAAAGAAAAAAAAAAAAACCCAAAGAGAACAAGTTTCCCTTCCGGTAAGGAAATGTCCCCAAGAGGGACTCTGACAGGAGCGCACAGGACAACTCCTCACACTCTGCGGGCTGCCCTTGCTCTGTGGCACCCGCCTGCCCAGTGCCCTCAGATGTCCACGTCCCGCACGTCAGTGGGTGTGCAGGCCAGATCAGCCTCTTCCTCCTGCTCTTCCTCCTCCTCTGTGGCCTTGGGGTCCAGGTTCTGCTGGGCCTGGCGCAGGCTGGACTCCAAAAGGGCTTCAATCTGCTCTTGGCAAGCACGAAGGCAGTCCTAGAGACACAGTCAGAGACAGAGGGACCCTCACTTTAGCCAGGCCACTGCCCTAGTGACATGATCCCCCCAAATATAATGAGAACTACTACCAAACAAAAAAACAGCAGGAGGGGTACCAGCGCTGGTCCCCAGACACACCCTGGCCTGGCAGCCCTGCTTAGGACCAAACACCTTCACCTACTGTACAGGGGACAGCTGGGTAACCTCCATGGATGCTCATGCTAGAAGGTTCCCTGCTTGCCCTGACTGGGTCTACCTGCAAGGCCCCCTCCCCCACCGTGCCATGCCCCATGCCCTCCAGCCCTGCCTGTGCAGATACCCTTTTTGCAATGGCAATCCTGGCCGTGAACCTGACCTCCTATGAGCACCTGTGTTAGGTCATGCACGCCTGAGGAAGACACCCAACCCAAGGCCAGTGTCCAGTGTCGTCCCCTCCTAGCCCACACAAGCATCTCATGGCTTTCTGTTGCTAGGTGGCCTCTGAGGGAAAGTGCTGAGTGTTGGGGACCCTGTTTTCCTGTTAGGAGCCCCATACTGGATGAGGGCCTTTCACCATGGTGAAAGGGGGTTGGTGGGTTGTTGCAAATAGTCCCATTTTATAGGTGAGAAAACTGAGCCTCCCAAACCTTCAAATCCCTATCCCAAAGCTTGACAATTCTCAGGAGCCCCTGGTGCCTTGGAAGACTGCATGCTGGCATGGGACCAAGAGGTATAGGGTTGAGATCTTCACAGGTGCCACTAGAGTCTCTGCCTGGCTCTAGGCTCCTTGCAGACAACCGTTATGCCCAGCTGGCCTTGGGCTTCTAAGCCTTCCCTTATATACTTTCCTCAGTCTCTCTCTGTGATCCTCCCACCTCTGCCTCCCGAGTGCTAGGATTAAAGGCGTGTGCCACCATGCCTGGCTTCACTCTCCTTTCTCTTTTGGCTTTTCCTGGTAGGGTCTCACCCTCACCCAGGCTGACCTGGAATTCACTACACTTCTCAGTAGACTGTCCCCCCCCACCTCCCGCTCAGAGTTCCAAGATGGAGTAGTTGTGCTTCTTGGTGAAACCTGACCAACAGTTACCGATGTGTGGCACAGTATGCCTGACATTACGAGGGACACATCTACCAAAGAAAGTTCTAGAATGTTCCCTCTGCAGGTCGAGTCCCATCAGAGTCATTTGTGGACTTGAGCCCCAAAGACTCCACCTAGGGAGATGGGCAGCAGTGAACTCAGGCAAGAGGGCTCTGGCCTTGGTCCACCAGAAGGCTTCACAGGCTGTCATTTCAACCTCATGTTCCCTGGTTGTAGCCGTGAGGCAAGCAACACCTAATTGAAATGTCCTTTCAAATATGGGATGTTCCTGCCATTTCCTAGCTCTGCCCAAAACAGTAACTATGGGACTCACTACCAGAGACATGTCACCAGGCCGAGCAGAACACAGTCGTGGGGGGACATGTGTCTGGAATTTGTTTACAGCAGTTAGAGCTCATTCTCTTTGTCAAATATATATATACACACATTTTTTATTGTTTTTTTTTTTGAGGTAGGGTCTCACTCTAGCCCAGGCTGACCAGGAATTCACTATGGAGTCTCAGGGTGGCCTCGAACTCATGGCGATCCTCCTATCTTTGCCTCCCGAGTTCCGGATTAAAGACTTGTGCCAACACACGCAGCTGAGATATATATTTTTTTAATGAAAAACAAACAGGGCTGGAGAGATGGTTTAGTAGAAAGTGCTTGCCTGCAAAGCCTAAGGATCCAGGTTCAATTCCCCAATACCCATGGAAGCCAGATGCACAAGGTGGGCCATGTGTCTAGAGTCTGTTTGCAGAGGCTGGAGGCTGGTGCACCCATTCTCTCCATCTGCCTCTGTCATTTTGTTCACTCTCTCAAATAAATAAGTATTTTTTAATAAAAGAAGCCTGACCTGAGCGAACACAGGACTTCACAGGAGCCTGTAAAATGGTTACTCACTCTAGGCACGGGAGCGCACATCTTTTTTTTTTTTTAATTTTTTTTTGGTTTATTTTTATTTACTTATTTGAGAGAGACAGAGAAAGAGGCAGAGAGAGAGAGAGAGAGAGAGAGAGAGACAGACAGACAGACAGACAGAGAGAGAGAGGGCACGCCAGGGCCTCCAGCCACTGCAGAATTCCAGATGCATGCGCCCCCTTGTGCATCTGGGTAATGTGGGTCCTGGGGAATCAAGCCTCGAACCGGGGTCCTTAGGCTTCACAGGCAAGTGCATAACTGCTAAGACATCTCTCCAGCCCAGGAGCGCACATCTTTAATCCCAGTACTCAGGAGGCAGAGGTAGGAAGATGGCCATGAGTTTGAGGCCACCCTGAGCCTACATAGAGAATTCCAGGTGAACCTGGGGCTATCGCAAGACTCTACCTCAAAAAAGAAAACCAGCCACTTATTGGTGGTTAAGGAACATTGCAGCTCCCCCAAGCATTGCTGTGGCCTGCCCATGGGGGAGGGGTCTATGGTTTTAGGGGCATCACCCCATGCAAGGTACCAAGCCTGGCCCAGCTGTCCCTATGAGGCTCACTTACCGGGTCACACTTGATCACTCTTGAGAGAAAGTGTGTCAGGCGGTAACAGGACAGGAAGTTGTTGGGGCTGCCTAGGTGCAGGCCCTGAACTGCGGCCACCACGCTCCCAGCAGCCACCATGGAGGGTGGGTTGGAAATGAACTTCACATCTGTGGCAGGGAGGGACAGAGGCAGCTGTGAGCAGGGACACTCTTGCGGCCCAGTGACTCAGCCCCACCTGTACCCAGCACTCTCCAGCTCCGTGAGACCTTAGCTCACACAGGACCTGGGGGCTATTCCCAACACTGAAACCAACCGAGGAGGTAGAAAGGGAGGACAGCCATTGGATGAGACCGGTCAGGGCAATCTAGTCCTTTCCGTGTTTTGTGTCACTTAACAAAAGGACTCAGGCCAGGTACCGCCCCGACCCTAACCTACAGCACAGAACGGTGGCTATGCCTATAATGCCGGTACTTGGGAGGCTGAGGCAAGAAGAGTACTGGGTGTGAGGCCTGTCTGACAACTGGTCATATTCCAAAGGGACCGTGACAAGAGACTCTCCCCATCTGGCCAGTAGCCTCTTGGGTGGCTCTGATGATGGGGGCCATGGACCTCTGGAAGCACTCCTCCAGGGCGGACTTTGACAATGACCAGTGACCGTATGCAAAGCTCCCTGGCCCCACTTCATGTCGGGTCCTCTGCTGCTATTTCTGTCTGTATCAAAGACAAAAGGCCTTTCTGTACTCTTTTATATGACCAAAAACTGTCCTGATTCACTAATCACTCCAAGTTGGGGGAGGACAGGGCCCCAACCTGTAGACCCCAGAAGACTAGGTTAAGCCAGGGCTGCCTAAAGGAAAGAGTCTAGCCCAGCAGAGCCCCCGCCCTGGCTCCCACACGAGGGAAGCCCCTCCCCATCTGGGCTATTGGGAGGCTCTGGTGTTTTGGCAAGTGGGAAGGGTGGGTGGATACCAGTGTGTGAATCACTGCTGGATGCTGGGCTCACCTTTCCTCAAACAGTCGTGGAGCATCGCTCCCGGTACTTCTCCAAGAGTCACCAGCTGGCCTCTCCCTACCCTGTAGGTGAGCTCCTTTCACCTAAGGTCCTTATGTTACAGTGCCCCATTTATGGAATGTCCCTCCCTGTTCCTATCCCAAAGATGAGCACCAACAGGGAATTACCGGTGGAGAGAGAGCCACCCACCTAACCTATAGAGCAGAGCACTCCCGGCCAGAGATCACAAGGAAGGAGAGGTTCCCTCTATCTCCCCATCCTGTGCTAGTGAGTGCCCAGGCACAGGGCGCCCAGGGGGCGGCTGGGAGTTGAGAGGGTCTCAAAGGAGAGGGGCATCCTTCCACGTGGAGGTTATCCCAAGAGAAAAAAGTAACTTTGGCTTCATCAGTTAAAGAGGACACCAGAAAGTGACCCCGGAAGGGAAACAAGGGCTTTTCCAAGGACTTGATCCTAGGCTAGCGAGCCCAGAGACAAATGTGAACCTCACAAAAGCTCCTTCTGCAGGGAGTGACAGGTTCAGGCTGGTACATGTCCAGTGAAGGGCACTTGCGGTCCAGAATCAAAGCTCATCTGGCCAGGGGAAAAGCCCTTATGTTTCATAAGGAACTTTCCAGAACTCAACCCCCAGCCCCAATGTTGGTTTCCATTCTCTGCCTGGGGGATGCTGGTACAGTTGGTCATCCAGACTGGTGGCGTGCCTGTCTCCAAGACCCTTCACTAAGCTCAACTTGGCACACATTGGGATACATAGGGATGTACAGTAACACCCCGACCCTAGACTAATGAATGCAGTGTGTACACGCACTCGGGAATCCAGGTCTGGACGGGGAACCAGTGTCCCCAGCTTGCTCTCAGTCTTCTCTTCACACTGTTCATGGTGGTAGGCTGTAATGTCCTTGTCGCAGAGGGGCTGGGAGCACCTGCAGGGGGCAGAGCCTGCCCAAACCTAGGCTGCTACTCACACATGAGTTCATACATTACTGGAAGTGTGCCACGCATGGGGTCACCAAGCCCTCCCTTCACCTCCACCTGCTCTGGGGAGGCTTCTGACAGCCCGTCTCGGACAAAGGCCCTGCTATTAGCTGGGTGAACTGCACAACCCAGGCCCTGAGTACTCGGCCCTAGTCTCCCTCCCTGCCAGCACCCAGGGGTCCTGGGAAGGGAGCTCTTCTTCCTGCACCGTCCTGGGGGCAGGCTGTGCCACACCGTTCCTCACATTATCTCCAGGAAACGGTGCCGCTTCTCTGAAGCCACTTTTAGCTCCATAAAAGGCTGCCTGGAGCCTCTAAAGGCGCTCTCCTCAGAGGCGCCCCAACCAGACAAGGCCTCCCAGCCTGCCAGCAGGGCTGCCCCCGCCCCTCAGATCCTTCCAGGCTAATGATGGCCTTGGCACTCCCACTGGACACTCCCTCCTACCAATGCCTTGCTTGGGAGGCCTCAGGGAAGGGGCTGGCACCCTCAGCACGTGGTGGGGAGGAAAGAGTCCCCAACTTCTTTGTTTACACTAGCAGCTCTTCAGGGACACCAGCCATCAGAGATACCACGTACCAGGGAGCACAATTAGAGGTGCCAGGCATGGGCAGGCAAGAAAAGCCACCAAATGCCCCCTCGGATGCCACCTTGCTTTGTGGCCCTCAAGTCACCCACAGTCTGCAGCACAACTGGATGGGAGACTGGCAGGACCCCGTCCCACATTAGAGACCATGCTGGAAGCACACGCTTATCTACACGTGGGTACGTGTCTGTCTGCCCTGGGTTGGGACAGACTGTCTATCTGAAGTCTGGGGCCAGGGCAGTGCCAAAGAGGGTCCTCTGGGGGCAGATCCAAGGGAAATGAGGGCCAAAGTCCTCCGCTGCCAACGAGGCAGCCCATGTCCAGGCTCCTCTGAAGCCCTCCAGGGCTCAGCTGAGCAGATCCCGCCTAGCCTGTGTAACCCTGGTGGGGCCTCCGTGAAGCTCCTAGGCAGAGGGCCGCCCCCGCAACTGGGCTACATCTCAGCACGTGGTGCAAGCACTAAGGCTGCTCTCCCCAGCCCTGGAGGCGCCCCTGGCAGGTGGCCCAGCCTGGGAGAGGCCAGGAGGGGGGCCCTGCAGTTCAGGCTCCTTGAGGACACGGGTAGGGCTGGAGGTGGGTGGGGGCAGGCGGCTGGCCACAGGCTGCCTGGTGTGGGGAGTGGAGACTTGGGAGTGTGACACAGGAAGGCCAGGCTGTCCACTTAGGTCTCCAAGGCCCCGCAGGGTGACTGTTGGCAGGAAAGGGTGCCACCCACCACCACCTAGCCCTAAGTCATCTGCACCCTTAGCTCATGTGAAGGGGGAAGCCCTTCTAGTTTGCTAAGATAAGCCATCCAGGACTAGACCCCAAACGGAGCGGGAGGGGCTGGCCAGGGAGGACGGGCGGAGATGGGGGCTCTACCTGTGGCACAGAGGGCCACGAAGGTCTGCGCATGCTTGCGGATGATGTGTTTATTCTCGTCTGCCTCCGGCATTTTGGAGAGGAAATGTTCGATGAAATCGTGGGGGGTCATGGCGGCCAGGTTCCACTTGAGTTTGTTCACTAGAAGCAATTCCATTTGCTGCAGAAATTGGAGAGCATGGGTCAAAAGAGGGGTATGCTGGACCCTGACAGACTATTTGTCTTGTAGTCTTAGGGTAGTCTAGAGAGTGGGGGTAACCTGGGACCCCCAGGTCAAAACAAGAAAAGGTTCATGTTAAAAGGTCCGATTCTCAGGACAGGCTGCGAAACAGACCAATAAATAAATAAAGAACCCTCACAGCTAACGCTGCAACCTGCAACAGCCGCTAGGTGGCGCGCACCGGCCACGTTTCAGCCTTGCTTCCACGCAAACGTGGGGGGGGGGGGTGTCCGCGCTCAGGGTAGGTGGTTGGAGGGGCGGCGCGGGGGTGGGGGTACGGCTGGGATCCTGCGCCGTGTTCTTATTCCCGGGGGCTATAACAATATGGGTACCCTCTCCCTGGGGCAGGAGATCAGTGTATGTCTGGCTGAGCCTCCTGCTGCTCCCTGCAGCGCCCACCACCCCGGGGGTCGCGCTGTAGCTAACAGGGCGTCGTGGGCGGTGGGGTCCGCGGTTACCAGCAGCTCGTCGGGCCGGATGGAATTGTCAGTGTAGATGCACAATTTCTCGGCCGTCAGGGGGATGGTCTCCTTCATCTTGGAGGCCACAAACATGCAGGTGGCCCCCAGCAGCTGCAGGCGGCTCTTCTTCAGGGGCTCCAGCGACAGGAAACGGTCCAGGTAGTTCATTGCCAGAGGGAAGACCTCCTCCTCGCACTTCTGCTCCTCGCAGACCTGTGGGGCACCGAGTCGTGACCACCGACGCCGCAGCCCCTCCACGCGACCCCATGCCCCTTCCCAGCTCACACAGGGCGGTGGGGGACACGGGCGCGGAGGAAGGGGTCCATGCGGGGGGCGCTCTCTGGGATGCGCTCCTACCCCGCCTGTGCCCCGTTGCCCACCCACCCCGAAACTGAAAGGGAAAGTCCCGCGCGGTTGGCACGGCACGAAGGTGGTGGGCTCGGCGTGACGGCGACTATGGGGGTCCTCAGCCCATTCTGGAGGTCGGGGATCGCGGGCCGGGGGATACCCACTGCGGAGCGGGGCCCGGGGTTGGGCGCCGCGCTCGCGCGCCTGCGAGACACAAAGGTGGCGTCCCAGGCCGGCGCGCCACATTTCCCAGACGTCATCTTTTCAAAAAATATTTAAAAATATTAAAAAAATAACTAGATGCCTGAAAACACCCTGAAAACGACCCCCAGGAAGTCCTTGACCCAATCCGGGTGTCTGGAGTTGGGTGCGGATTGCTGGGAGGGCCCCAAGAACTCAAATTCTGGGGCCCCCCTTCCCTTGGGCGCGGGCGCCGTTTGCCTCTCGCAAGGGCACCACGCCGCACTTTCAAAAATTATTTAAAAATACATTCGGGTCCGTAAACCGCCTGTTGAACGTCTGCAAATGTGCTTTGGGCCCCCAAGCTTGTTCCTGGAAGGTCCCCCAAAGGCAGACCCGCGCGGATGGGGGTCAATCTCTGGCAACTGTGGGGCCACGCGACCTTGCAGCCCAGCATGCTCTCTGGGCCAGTCTGCCTGTGTAGGGCGCCCCGGGGCCCGCTGCTTAAACAAAAGCCCCCCATCACCACTGGGGTCCCCCCAAATAGCCCAAGGTACGTTCCTCTCGCTGATTCAGGGCGGCCGCGCGGCCCCTCGCGCCTGTCCCAGAGCCCCTGTAAGCCGCTCCCCGCCCCCACCCTACCCCCAATTATTAATAAACACTTTTGCTCTGCAATAAAGGAGCAAAGATGGCGCATAATACTGGCACGAGCAGCCCTTGCATACGTGTCCATGGATATTAATTTAAAAATCAAATCTATGCCCCCTCCCCCCCAAGTTGGCGGCTCAGAGCAGGAGCGGCCAGAGGGGAGGCGCAGCAGGGTTGGGGCGCAAGCAGGGGCCACAAAGGACACTCAGTCTGCACCCTCGCACCCACTGGGGGTGCCTCTGACACCGTTTTTCCCTCGAAGACACCCCTCCCCGACCACCCCATCTCAAGGAAAAGGGATTTTTAGCTCCCGCACCTTTCTTGCTCAAAAATACCCGCAACGTCTACTTATTTTTGAAAATACAGAACGGTAGTAATACCCGGGCAAACTTCAAAGTTGTGGGGGTTGGGGGGTAGGAAGAAAAGGGAGGAAGATAAGGGCAAAGAAATGTGGGTTTGGGCAACAAGTTGCACGGGCGTCCTAAGGCGCACCTCCAGCATCCAGGTGGCCACGATCTTCCGCATGGACGGCACGATCTCCTTCTGCACGCACTTGAAGTAGGACACCGAGGGCGCGCAGGTCTCCTCCGCCTTCAGCATGGCTCGCAGCACCCGGTCGTTGAGGAGGTTGGTGTCGGGGTACGCGCGGCGGATGGTCTCCACTTCGCAGCACAAGAGCTGGTGTTCCATGGCTGGGGCTGGGCTGGGGCCGCCTGGGAGAAGAGGGCTGTGCGTCCGGGCTCGGTCCGCGCTCGTCTCGGCTTCTCGCTGCCCCGCGCTTCCTGGCGCACGTCTGCCCCTCGCCGGAGCGCGCGGACTCTGCTGCTCGCTGCTACTGCGCCGACAGCCCTCTGGAGGCTCCGGACTATGCAACTCCAACAAAACTCCGCTGTAGTCCCTGTGACGTTACTGTTGTTAAGCAGAGATCAAAGCCGGGCAGAGAAGGGGAGCTGGGGGAGGAACGGGGCGGGCGCGGGGGGGAGGGGGCGCGGGCGCCGCGCGCTGGGAGCGGCGAGGGGCAGAGCCCAAAAGCCATCCCAGAGGCGCTGCGCCTGCGAGTGGCCCCCGAAGTTCCATTTTAATAGAAATGCAAATCGTCCCGATGATTTTCTCCAGGCTGGGAAAGAGGGGTGCAGAGGTGGGGGGCTCTCTTCCCTGAGTGGGTGCTCCAGAATTTTTTTGGTGGGGGAGGCGGCCCTGGAGGGGACAACATAGGAGGGCGGACAGGCCACACACAGTCGGGGGACGACTGCGTGGAGGGGGATTTGTGGGGGGTGGGCGCAGAGATACCCTATCTTCGAACCGGGAGAATGGGCTTGCTCCTGAGGACGCCACGAGGGCACCCACGGGCGGACAGTGTCTCGGAATCTCAGCGTCCCTGTCTTCTTTCATTTTCTCTAGCACGTGTAAATTTCAGGAACTATTTAACAGGCTAGGAAAGCCGGATAGAGCCCTCAACTCCGGTGTAGGATCCATCCAGGCGCACAAGGGGGGTCGTTGAGGGGGGTTGGAATTCGAAGGGGTTGCTCTGAAAGTTAAAAGCTTGCTCAAAATAAAATAAAATAATATCCGAAAATTCCAGCAACAGCCCAAGATGGTGGCCAGCACTTCCTTCATGCATTCTTTTTCGCCTGGGGGTTCTGCGAAACAGCCTTCCTATGGTGACCAGTCCTTTCCTGCCAGGGTCCTCAACAGCCCCCTCCTCCAGTGTGGGCAATTTATTCGCGAAAAACACGTCTTTCTTTGGAATGCTAAGATACACTGGTCTCTTTCCTAGGGTGTTTTTTTTTTAATTTTTAAAATAAATTAAATCGCTGGAAGTATTTGTCGCCTTTGCTTGGGGCCAGACCACCGGAAACGTCCCACCTGGTTTTGTTGGGGTGTTGTGTGGCTCCCTCCACCTTTAGAAAGTTGGCCCTGGGGCTGCATTCGTGAGTTTGTGGGAGACAGGCAGAAATCAGCACAATTAGAAGTTTAAGTAAGACAAATGCATGAACCGACGGTGATTTTTTTTTCTTTTCTTACAAGATGTAAAGGTGTTCGTGGCTCCCCAAGTGGGTTCACCAATATTCTCGTAAACTTAAAAGAGACATTAGTAAAAAAAAAAAAAAAAGACACAAACAGTATTTAGAATCGGGGTCCTGCTACCTGGGTGCTTATTAAAAATCATTTAACAAAAGGGACACTGCCTAACCTTTATAACTTTTATTTAAAAAAAAGGCTTTTCAACATCTGTTCCCAAATTAAGTAACGTGTTCATTTCCTTTCCCCTGAGTAGTTTCGTGTCCCTCAAGGTGAGGCCTCAGGGACGGAAGAAGAGGCCCCCCTCGGCCTGGCCAGGATGCACGCGAAGGGATGCGCCCCTCCCCCGCCGGGAATCGAGGGGGTTCGGAACACCCCGGGTCTCGCAGGGCAATGACCCCGCTGCCGCTCGGGAGGCGGTGGGTGGCCCCGGGCAGGGAGCGCCACCGTCCGCTCCCCTCCCCTAGGCGCCCACGTTCGCTCTGGCCGCGGGCACCGCTGAGCTGCGGCGCATCAACCCGTGCACGAGGGCGGCCCGGTGCCTTTTCATTCATAAAATCCCGACCGGGCGGCCGACGGGATGATTTATGGGGTCGGGCGCTATCACCCGCGACTCGGTATCTTAGTGGGTGAGGGGGCCTGGGGACCCGCGTGCGCCCCAGCCCAGCCTGTAGCGCGCCCACGAGGGTAGCGGGACATAAAGGGGTTCGCCCACCCGGCAACACGGGCTCTGATCCCGGAGCGAGCGTTACCCCCCCCCCCTCCCCGCACCACCACCACCACCGCGGGAAAGACCAGGAAACTGGAATTAGCATGAGCCAATGGGAGCGCCGCACTGTTACTAAGGCGGACCGGGCAGATCTTGAAGAAGAACTCCGTTGAGCTCTGGGACTTTAGGGACAGGCGCAAAAGTGCAAGGCCGGCCCGGCTGCGTGCGGAGCCGTCCAGGAACCCGCGGGGGAGGGCGCTGGAATTTGGGGCCCCGCCGGGGGCCGCTGAGCCGCCCAGCCCCCGCCCAGGGAACCCTGCCTAGACTGCTTTGAATCCCTGGAGGGGGTCGGCTACGCTAGATCCTTTGAGGGTCATTCCTTCCAAGAATTGCATAGAAAACACTTGAATTTTTTTTTTTGTTGTTGTTTTTAAAGAACTTTTCTGGTGCAATTTTAACTCTGCACTATCTTTTTCAAAGAGCCACCACGAGGCAGGAGCTGCGAACTCTGGGCTCGCTTAAAGCGCCCTGCGCTTACTTGTCGGTGACTTCTTGGACCCTCAGCCCTATCGGGAGGGTACCATGTTATTTGGAAAGAAAATCCAAAAGTAGAATTTCAGCCATCTTCCCGCTTTCCTGCCTTGACCTCCCCCCACCCCCACCCCCATCCCGCTCCGCCGCCCGGGCCTCTGCGGCCGGCAATAGTCCCCGAGAGAGGGCGGATACGGCTGCAGGCGCGTGTTCGCCACGGTCCCTGGCTGTGGGAACTTCATTCAGCGGGGGAAGGGCGTGCGTTCATTCAGGAACCCGCGAGCCCGGCGCAGACCCCGGGACGCAGCGCGGCTGCGCGCCGCTCGCCTTCAGAGGGGGCTGCTTTGGGGAGCCATGCGGGCTCCAGCTGTGACCTGGTCACTGCTCCCCTAGGGGACGGGGACGGCGAGCGGGCGCACCCAGGTGGGGTCACCTGCAGCCGCATACCTGGCGGCTACTTGAAAGGACTTGGCTGCTCTGCCAGTTTGCCATTGTTAAGCTCTTAAGTCTCCCTGGAGAACGCTTCCGAAAATGGGCCCCAGGGTTGGTGGGGGGGGGGGGAAGCGGTGTTCGGGCTCCCTCCCCACATGCTGCTGGCTATTTTTGGGAGGGGGTCGCATGGCAGCCCACGTGTTGAGGCAATCCCGCCTGGCCACGCGGCATCGATCTCCAAGAGGGAGTGTTGAACTTGGGGTCCCACGATCACCCCGAACGACCACACTTGGGGACACAGGTGGTCACACCCCACCTCCCGAGCGTGCAATTCTGCTTCTGAATTTCAGGCACGCGCAGCTCCCCCCACCTCCACTTGGGTCTGGCAAGCTGCGGGGTCACCTCTCTCCCATATGAACTAAGGTGTGTGGGGCGGGGGTGGGAGAAAAGCTGAAAGCAAAGCCACAGGTTGGGGGGGGGGGTTGTCATTTATCGGGGATATCGAGTGTGAAAATGCAGTTGGGGTTGTGAGCCAGGATTCTGTTCGGAACCCGCCCCTCAAAACGCATCTCTGAGTGTTCAGCAAAATGACCCTCAAAGTCCCTTCCAGCTCTGACCTACGGAGGGTTTCAGTCCAAGTGGAGAGTAGTGAGTGCTCAGGTGGAGAAGAAAACCCCCAACAACCAGAAAAATAAATCGGGCTGCTGGTGGGTGGCCAGTGGCCCGAGGCCAAGTTCAGCCCTAGCCATCGAGGGTCCAGCAGGACCGCGAGTCCCACTGGAGGCTGAGCGGACCCTTGGGCTGGAGACGGAGTGCGGTCGGCCCAGCCGGGCTTCTCGGTGGAGGATTCATGACAGCCCGCCTCTGGGAAGGGTCGCACAAGCGACCCCCAAACTCGGCGGTTCCCCGCACGCCCAACCCCTTCAGCTTGCGACCTGAAAAGCCCGGGGACGTCTCCATCCTGGCTCCTGGAGATCGGGGGGGGGGGGCGGTCTTTAAAATGGGGAGCCTGCGAGTTCTAGGTCCTTAGGAAGCCGGAACGCAAAACTTAGCTCCGGGTTCAGGAAAGAGGTCGCCTAACTTAACTCCCAGCTCCCACCTCCCGAGGTCCCTAGGGGCTGGTGTCAGGACACGCACTCATATCCCTAGCAAGGTTCTGGCTCCACTTGCCCCAGCGAGTCCAGAACTCGCGGCTGCGGGATTGGAAGGAGGGAGCGCGCGCTGCGGGAACCTAGGTCGTGGCTGGAGCGCGCGAAGCCGCGCATTCCGTGCATTCCCTCCGGGCCTCGGTCCCGCCGCCACGTGGTTGGCCTGCGAGCCGCGCTTACCGTAAAGCTTGGAATGACGCGCAGCCGTGGCTCCCGGGCGCATGCGGACAGTCCGGAGTGAGGCTGCGCGGTCCCGCAGCAGAGCTGAGCCTGCGGGCTCGGGTTTGGTAGGAGTTACCCTTTGACGTTACAAGCACTATACTGCCCTGACACCAATGGTATGCGTAATAAAGCGACTGTCCTTCAAAGGAACGCGACAGAACCGGACTAGTGGCCACCATGCTGCTGCAGCTTTCTTGGGGCCTGAATCCCAGTTCAACGACTAGTTCCTTTTTCTATCAGGCGGAGGCTGGGAGAGGGCAGTCAGAACTGTTGATCCGTCAAGCACACAGCTCTGTGCCTGATGGGCACCAGTGCTCAGTCTAAGGGAGCACACCCTCTCATGTGATTTCAGAGAAAACGGCCTCACCGGCCATTTCTATTTCTACCAGGCTATTCCCAGCAAGCCCATTGTGGTCATGCATTGAAGATAGGGAAATCGAGGCACAGGGCGTTCAGGTTCCTGGGATTGGCAGTGGTGACAGATTGCGCCCTCCACTCGTGGATGTTGTCAGAACAAATTCAAGTTCCTTAGACATTCTCAAAATTCATGTTAAGAGCCAGAGAGATGGCTCAGTTGATAAGGTGCTTGCCTCACAAGCCTGCGCACTTGGGAACCCCCATATGCAGTACCGAATGCATCTATATTCCCAGCGTGCCTGAACCAAGATAGAAGTCAAGACAGGAGACCCTCACCCCCCAGGAACTTGGAGGCCAGCTAGCCTGATGAACACCGCTGCTAACAGCAAGAGACCCTGCTTCGAACAAGGTGAGGACCAAGTTGTCCTCCAGCCTCCACAAGTGCGCTTGTAATCGTGCGAATACACACACGTGTAAAATCAGAGTTGGGTGTGACAATGCTCACCTCATCCTGGCACTTGGGAGGCTGAGGAAGATAGGAAAATTTGAGGCCAGCCTGGGCTACCACGGAAGAGCCCATCAAAAGCCGAAAAAGAAAAATCATGTCAAAGCTAGCCCCTTCTTTTTTCAGGATGTCAGGAAGTTAACAACCATTTCCAAAACGACACAAGTGTCACACAGACCTACTTCTGCCAGTGGCTGAGTGGCCTTGGGCAAATCTCTGTCCCCATTTGTTACTGAGTGAAGACTTTTCCAATTCAAGGCCACGGCCACGGGTAATTAAGGTAATATGTGTAAGGCGGTTAGTACAGGGCTGGGTTTGTCTGGGCCAGTTCAGAGCATTCATTCACGCATTTGCTCTTGTGCAGAGAGGGCCATGTGTTGCGCGTGGTATGTGGAATTAATTAGACGTTTCGCTTCATATTCAGAAAGAGAATTTTCTAAATGACTTTATGATGAGTCAGTTCCATTCTCTACTGACTTCTGAGCTGTGTTTATGAGGGTGATATTTAGATTCTGGAAGAATTCTTTAAGTTAAAAAATATTCAGCCACATTTATCTTTCCTTGAGTCTTCTCCCTGTTACCTTTAATCTTTTAACCCTGAAAGATAGGTAGAAAAGTTGATTATTTCTTCTTCTATTAATAATAATTATTATTATTGGTTTTTTTGAGATAGGGTCTCACTCTAGACCAGACTGACCTGGAATTCATTATGTAGTCTCAGGCTGGCCTTCAGCTCACAGCAATACTCCTACTTCAGCCTCCCAAGTGCTGAAACTAAAGGTGTGCGGCTACCACGCCCTGGTTGGCTCAAACTAAAGAAACTTAGAATTCTTGCTCCTCTTGCCTCTACCTTAGAAGTTCTGGGATGCCAGGAGAGTGCCACCATGCCTAGTGCAGAAAAGTTGATTTTTAAAGAGAAATCCATGGTTGGGGCTGAGGAGATGGCTCAGTGTTTTGTGAAGTGTTTGCTGTACAAACATGACCACATGGGTTTGAGTCCCCAGCACCCATTTAAACGCTGGCTGTGGTGGTAGAGACAGGAGGACTCCTCTAGACTTGCTGGCTAGCTAGTCTTGCCAAATCAGTGAGCTCTTGCTTCAGTCTCCAAGGTGGGGCCGGGCATGGTGGTGCATGCCTATAATCCCGGCACTCTGGGAGGCTGAGAGAGGGAGGACGATTGATACGATGTCAAGCTAACCTGGAGTACAGAGTGAGGTCCAGGTTAGCCTGTGTTAGAGTGAGACCCTGCTTCAAAAACCACTCCAGAATAAACAAATGCAGAGCAATTTAAGAAGACATCTGATGTCACCTCTGGCCTCCACATGCACCTGTGCATGTGTACACACACACACACACACACACACACACGAGCGCACATGCACATGAGCACACATGCACATGTACATGCAACCTCCCCCCACACCTGTCAATACAAGAGAGAGGGACAGAAATATGAGAAAGGATTTCTGCCAAAGAGGACCAGGAGAGGAAGCCCCTGCCAGGTCTATGCCCTGGTACCTAGTGCTTCAGGTGACATAATAACTGGTCTGTTTAGGCAGAAGGAGGAATTCACAAGGGACGCTGACTCACAGGTATGGACCAGCAAGTGACATATATGGGAGCATAGAGGCATCATTGTCAAGAAGTCACCTAGGGGCTGGAGTTAAGCAGTTAAGGCGCTTGCCTGTGAAGCCTAAGGACCCAGGTTTGATGCTCCAGAACCCACATGAGCCAGATGCACATGGTGACACATATTTGCAATGGCTAGAGACTCTGGCATGCCCGAGCGCTCTCTCTCTCTCTCTCTCTCTCTCTCTCTCTCTCTCTCTCACACACACACACATAAATAAAAATAAGATAAAGTATATATATTTTTTAAAGAAGCTGCGTTGACAAGCTGGTGGGTGGTGTCTTGTGTCAATCCAGCCTATGGGGAGGGGTCAGATTTCCACACTCAGCTGCAGTTGGACCCTCTTGGAGATTAAGGGCTGCTGGCCCTGGCAGCCTATAATGCATGCAGTCCAGTGCCTCCAGGGTCTCCATGGCTTCTTACACTGAGAGCTGTGGTCACTTGTAATGGTCAGTCTTGCCAACTTGATTGGCTCTGGAATCACTTGGGAAATGAGTCTCTGGTTGTACTTGTGAGGGAGTTCTCCACTGGGTTAGCTGAGGTGGGATGGCATATCCTAACTGTGGGCATCCCCATCCCGTGGGCTGGGATCCTGGGTGAATGAGAGAGAAGCTGGGAATGATGGAACACACCTTTGATCCTAGCACTTGGGAGGCCGAGGTAGGAGGATCGCCATGAATTCTAGGCCACCCTGAGACTACATAGTGAATTCTAGGTCAGCCTGGTCTAGAGTGAAACCCTCCTATGTTTAAAAAAAAAAAAAGAAGAAGGAGAAGGAGAAGGAAAGATGAATACCAACATTCATCACTGTGCTTCCTGCCTGTGGATGCAATGTGACCAGCTGCCTCCTGCTCCTGCCACCATGCCTTCCCCTCCACGATGGAGTGCAAGATGAAATAAACCCTTCCTTCCTTAAGCTGCTTCCAGTCAGGTATTGTGGTCAAGAAAAGTAAATAAAATATACCTTCTAATCCAGAGACAATTCTAGAAGCACCAACCAGGATTTTGGGCTGAATGTGATCACAGTTCTGACAGCTTCCTGATAGGCTTACCCGAGCTCCTAGGACATGGGGACTGGATTTCCTCTCTTGTTCTTTTAGCCCTGGAAAGTGTTTAGCAAGAAGCCCATGGGTGAGGTGTCATTGTGTGAGACTTTAAAGGAGGCACAATCCCTACCCTGAAAACACTGGCTGAACTCAGATACTGGTGACAACCAGGCAACCTGGGAAAGTGGCAAGGGCTCAAAGTCATGAGAGATGGGGCCCCAAGTAAAAATATGTGTGTGGGTGTGTGTGCTGAATGGTGTTAGGACCCAGATCTCAGTTCCAAAGAAACACGAACATTTTTTTTAACTTTAAAAATTATGTTTTATAACTAACAACTTCCATGATTGTAAACAGTATCCCATGGTATTTCCCTCCCTCCCTTGACTTTCCCCTTTGAAACTCCATTCTCCATCACATCCCCTCCCCATCTCAATCAGTCTCTCTTTTATTTTGATGTCATCATCTTTTCCACCTATTATGATGGTCTTGTGTAGGTAGTGTCAAGCTCTGTGAGATCATGGATATCCAGGCCATTTTGTGTCTGGAGGAGCATGTTGTAAGGAGTCCTGGCCTTCCTTTGGCTCTTATATTCTTTCCGCCACCTCTTTTGCATTGGACTTTGAGCCTTGGAATGTGTGATAGAGATATTGCAGTGCTGAGCACTCCTCTGTCACTTCTCAGCACCATGATGCCTTCTGAGTCATCCCAAGGTCACTGCCATCTGGAAAGAGAAAGTTCTCTAACAAAAGAGTGAGAGTAGCATTAATATAAGGGTATGAACATTAAGAGAAGTGCTTACTGGGCAGTTTGATGAGCATAGTATATACATTTATCCAGACTGCAGCAGACGTTACACCCCTAGAGCTCATGATTACCCCTGTTGTAGATTTTCAATATCACGTATGTATTCCCTCCCATGGAGTGGGCCTCCAGTCCAATTAGAGGGCAGTTGGTTTCCCCCAAACAGACATTTCACTATTACACCTATTGGCTCATTTGGCCTATTTGGCCAACTATAAGCTTGCAGTGTCCACTGAGAAACACCAACATTTGAAGCATTGCCCTTGGAAAGCAGTCCCTGGAAGATTTACCCACTCCTGTGAGAATTGGGGTTTGGTATGTGAGCCCCCCTCTTGGGCTGCAAGGAGCCAGGTAGGGTAGGGTGTCCCATGGCTGTAATAACAGGTGAGCACACACACTGGGTGGCTTATGACAACAGAAGTCTCCTCTCCTGACGCTTGGGTGTCAGCTCAGCCTTCCACCCTTCAGGGGCTCTGAGGGAGGATCTGGTAGAGTCTTTAGGGTCCTTTATGTATAGAATCATGTCATCTGCAAATAATGATAACTTGATCTCTTTCTTTCCAATTTATATCCCTTTTATGTGTGTCTCTTGCCTTATTGCTATGGCTAAGACTTCCAGTACTATATTAAATAAAAGTGGGGACAGTGGACACCCTTGTCTGTTCCTGATTTTAGTGGAAAAGCTTCCATTTTTTCCCCGTTTAGTAATATGTTGGCTGTAGGCTTGTCATAAATAGCCTTTATTATGTTGAGATGTGTTCCTTTTATTCCCAGTCTCTGTAGGACTTTTGGTTTGGTTTGGTTTTTTCCTAGGTTGGTTTTTTTTTTTTTTTTTTTTTTTTAATCATCTTGGAGGTAGGGTCTCATCCTATCCCAAACTGACCTGGAATTCACTCTGTATTCTCAGGGTGGCCTCAAGCTCACGGCTATCCTCCCACCTCTGCCTCCAGAGTGCTAGGATTAAGGGTGTGTGCCACCACGCTGGGGATCTGTAGGACTTTTATCATGAAGGTTGGATTTTATCAAATGCTTTCCCTGCATCTAATGAGATGGTCATGTGATTTTTGTCCTTCAGTGCCTTTATATAATGTATTACATTTATCAATTTGTGTATGTTGAACTATTCCTGCATCTCTGGGATAAAGCCTGGTTGGTTAGGGTGAATGATCTTTCTGATATATTCTTTTATTCTGTTTGCCAATATTTTGTTGAGAATTTTTGCATCTATATTCATGAGGGAGATTGCTCTTAATTTTCTCTTTTTGTTCTATCTTTGCCTGGTTTTGGTATCAGGGTGATGCTGGCTTCATAGAAGGAGTTGGTAGGATTCCTTATTTTTCTATTTTATGGAAAAGCTTAGGAAGCAATGGTGTTAGTTCTTCTATGAAGGTCTGGTAAAATTCACCAGTGAATCCATCTGGGCCTGGACTTTTTTTAGTTGGGAGATTTTTGATAACTGCTCAGATCTCCATACTTGTTATAGGTCTATTTAAGTGATTAATCTCACCTTGGTTTAATTTAGGTAGGTCATATAAATCAATGAAATCATCCATTTCTTTCAGATTTTCATACTTAGTGGAGTATATGTTTTTATAGTATATCCCTATGGTTTTTTGAATTTCTCTGGTATGTGTTGTGATGCTGCATTTTTCATCTCTAATTTTATTAATTTGTGTCTATTTTCACTTTCTTTTGGTCAGATTTGCTAAGGGTTTATCAATCTTGTTTATCCTTTCAAAGAATCAACTCTTTGTTTCATTGATTCTTTGGATTGCTTTTTAAGTTGCTATTTCATTAATTTCTACCCTAATGTTTATTATTTCTTCACATGTACTGATTTTAGGTTTGCCTTGTTCTTTTTTTCCAAGGCTTTTCCAAGGTGAACCATTAGGTCGTTTACTTGAGATCTTTCTAATTTCTTAAAACTTTTTTTTTTTTTAATCTATCCAGGCCAGGTATGGTGGCACATGCCTTTATTATTATTTCTTGTTCATTTTTATTTATTTATTTGAGAGTGACAGAGAGAGAGAGAGAGAGAGAGAGAGAGAGAGAGAATGGGCGTGCCAGGGCTTCCAGCCGCTGCAAACAAACTCCATACATGGGCGCCCCCTTGTACATCTGGCTAATGTGGTTTCTGGGAAATTGAGCCCTCAAACTGGGTCCTTAGGCTTCACAGGTAAGTGCTTAACCACTCAGCCATCTCTCCAGCCCTCTTTCTAATTTTTTAATATAGGCACTTAAAGCTATGAACTTCCCTCTTAGGACTGCCTTCATTGTGCCCAAAGGTTTTGGTATGTTTTGTTCTCATTATCATTTGACTCTATGAATTTTTTTATTTCTTCCTTGACCCATTCATCATTTAGTAGTGTATTTTTTAGTTTTCATGATTTTGTGTATGTTCTATAGCTTTTCTTGGTATTGATTTGTAGTTTGATTCCATTGTGGTCAGATAGAATGCAAGGAATTATTTCAATTTTCCTGTATTTGTTAAGATTCACTTTGTGTCCTAATATATGGTCTATTTTAAAGAATGTTTCATGTGCTGCTGAAAAGAATGTGCATTCTGCAGTATTTGGATGAAATGTCCTATATATATCTCTTAGGTCCATTCCTTCTATGACCTCATTTAATTCAGATGCCTCTCTGTTTATTTTTTGCTGGGATGACTTGTCAATTGATGAGAATAGGGTGTTGAAGTCACCCACTGCCAGTGTGTTTGGTGTTATCTGTGACCTTAGTTCTAATAGCATTTGTTTGATGAAGTTGGAAGCCCTGATGTTAGGTGCATATATGTTTAGGATTGTAATGTCCTCCTGTTGGAGTGTGTCTTTAATCAATATAAAGTGACCTTCCTTATCTTTCCTAACTAATGTTGGACTGAAGTCTACCTTGTCAGATATTAAGATAGCAACCCCTGCTTGTTTTCTAAGCCCATTTTCTTGAAACAGTGTTTTCCAACCTTTTATCCTAAGATAATGTCCATCCTTTGTAGAAAGATGAGTTTCTTGGAGGCAACAAATTGAAGGATCCTGCTGTTTAACCCAGCATGCAAACCTATGTCTTTTGGTTGGGGCATTGAGGCTATTGATATTAAGAGATATTACTGAAAATTGAGTATTAATTTTTGCCATTTTTTTTGTAGTTCTTCCTGTTTTACCTTTGCTTTCTTGTATTAACTGGTATTTGAGTACTGTTTGTTTTTCCAGGTTCTTTATATGTGTGTTTTTCTTTCTCTTCAGCATGGAGGATTCTTTCAAGTATTTTCTGTAGAGCTAGTTTTATCTTCAAATATGCCTTTAGCCTGCTTTTGTTGTGGAATGTCCTTATTTTTCTGTCTATTTGAATGGATAGCTTTGCAGGATAAATTAATCTTGGTTGAGAGTTGTTATCTTTCAGAACTTAGAATATATCACTCCAAGCCTTTCTGGCTTTTAAAGTTTGTGTTGAGTAATCTGCTGTGATCCTGATGGGCTTGCCTTTGTAGGTAACTTGATTTTTCTCTCTAACTGCATTCAATGTATTTTCTTTGGCTTGTATGTTTGGTACTTTAATTATAATATGGTGAGGAGAGGTTCTTACCAGGTTTTGTCTTTTTGGTATTCTAAAGGATTCCTATGTCTGCAGTTTCATCTCTTTCCCAATTTGGGGGAAGTTTTCTTCTATTATTTTGTTGAAAATGTCTACTATGCCTTTGGAGTGAAATTCTTCCCCTTCTACTATACCCTGAATTCTTATGTTTGATCTTTTCACAGTGTCCCTAATATCTTGAAATTCCCATTCATACTTTCTTATTAGTTTGTCTTTCTCTTTGTTGGACTGTATTAGATCTGCCACTTGGTCTTCTAGTTTAGATATTCTGTCCTCTCCTTCTTTCATTCTACTGGTAAGATTTTCTACAGAGTTTTTTATTTCATTAATAGTGTTCTTCATTGCTAGTAATTCTGACTGGTTTTTCATTATTATTTCTACTTCCTTATTTTCTAAGGCATTTCTTCTAAATCATTCTCATTGGAGGTCATTTCTGATGCATTAATACTTTTTGGTGGATTTACATTTTCTTGATTTTTGGTGTTTCTTGTATTATAATGTACATATTTTTGCATTTTGGATTAAGTTAATGCTTGGATTTTCTAATTAGCTGCAATATTATTAGATGTATCAATCAATCTGATGTCATATTGTCTTCAGGGTAGGAGCTTAAGGTGCTAGGTATGACTCTTAAGATTCTCAGAGTCTCTACAACAGTGACCCTTGATGTTGGGTTGGCCTGCTACAAGAGTATTTAAGTAGGCCGAGCGGAACAAAATACAGGCAGGTTCTAAAATTTAACTAAATAATGTACACATTCAATGAAAAACAGCACAGAGTATTTATGCAAGAGTAGGTATTATGATAACCAGATCCTCTAACAAAGTCACTGTCCCTTAGAGTGTGTGTTGCCCCACACCCTTAATCCTGTCAAGTAGGAGGTTAAGATTCCAGGTATGTTGAGTGTTCTAAGTAAGTTTGTGACCAAGTGAGACCCTTGCCTAATGTAATCCCAGTTACCTTTTGGGATGATTTTAGTCTCAGTTATGCTATGCTCCTGCTTGGGTCCCTGTTTGGTGCACTGTGCATTCAAGTAGGCTGGCTGGGTGGCTGGATCACTGCTCTGGTCACCAGTGCTGGGTGCTGTGAGCTCCCATCCCCAGGTCTTGGTGCTTGCTGGTGCTTGTGCTGGTGGTGGGGAAGGGGAGGCTGTGGATGGTGGCTCTAGTTCTCCTGCTGGTCCTCGTAAACCTTTACTTCGTGATCTGCTCCTCTGTTGGTCACTGCGGTCCTCCCTTCATGTTTCTCAAGTTTGCAAGGAGCTCTGGTGTGAGTGGAAAATCCCCTCACCTGGCCTTTCCTGCAGCTCAAGCCGAGCCTTGCAGCTGTGGCCCCGCGGACCTGGTGCCACTGCTGCTGGAGCCGATTCTGCCGGCCTGTGTGGGCTCTGAATGCTCTGATCTCTCCTACTTCTCTGCTACCGTTAGTAATTTCTTATACACCTCACTTTTTAGTAGAAGAGTGTATTTTGCTGTGGGTTTTTTTTTTTTGTTTTTCTTTTTTTGTGATGTAGAGTCTCACTGGCCCAGTCTGACTTGGAACTCACTCTGTAGTTCCAGGATGGCCTTGAACTCACAATTATCCTCCTACCTCTACCTCCCAAGCGCTGGGGTTAAAGGTGCGTGTGCACCACCATGCCTGACTTCCAGTGGCTTTTGGCTGGGGACTAAGATCTGACATACGGAAATTTTTGTGTTTGTTGTTTGGTTTTCTGAGACGGTCCAGTCCAGACTGGCCTCAAACTACTAATGTAGCTGAGGTTAGCCTTGATCTCCTCACCTTTCCGTCTCCAGCTCCTGAGTGCTGGGATGAGAGACATGCTCCATAATGCCAGGCTAATGGCAATTAAATGAAAGTTGGGCCAGAGAGATGGTTCAGCAGCTAAGGCGCTTGCTTGCAAAGCCTAAAGTCCTGGGTTCCATTCCCCAGTACCCACAGAGTGGTACATGCATCTGGATTTTGTTTGCAGTGGCATTCTCTCTCTCTCTCTGCAAGAAAATAAAAAAGGAAAAAGAACATTAGCAAAATTGCGAGGTGCCAGTGAGAGTAGTGGCGACCTCCGCTTGCCTGCACCTGCTCCCTTCCAGAGGTAGGAGGTCAAAAGGGTGCCAGGTCCACCAATTCCACATTTCTGTTGTCCCAGCTCCTGTGGAATGTGCCACCCCTAGCCTCCACCATTTCCCATCTTTGTGACCTTCATGCCAGCTTCAGTTGCTGGGATGAACTTCCAAACCAGGCACCGTTTATGGAAGGAATGGCATTTATTTGAAGCTTACAGAACCAGGGGAAGTTCCATAATGGCAGAAGAAGCTGGCCTCTTCTCACAGCTCCATGCCAAGGAAGAAAAGCCACCACCACCAGCAGCAGGCACACTTCTGGAACACCAGGCAGAACTCCAGGCAGAGCTCAAGCACTTTGCATATCTTTAGCTGGAAATTCCAAATCCACCCCCACACCTTAGGGCTGGACCCTAGGATCCGCCTACAGCAACACTGGGTTACAAGCTTTAACAAAAGTCCTGAATCGATTGGGAGACTTCCATTCGAAGTACCACACTCCACTTCTCAGAGGCACAGTTTCCTCAGCCTGCAATGGTAGTGCTGACCTCCAGGGTGATGGGGAGTTGAAGGAGTTAGTTTTATACCCCGGTCACCTGCATCCTATGCTTTCGGGTCTATTCCTTTTTCTCTCTAGGTTTAAAGATTATTTTTTAATTTGCTTATTTGACACAGAGAGAGTGTGAGTGAGTCTGGGAGCACCAGGGCCACTTGCTACTGCAAACAAACTCCAGATGCACGCACCACTTTGTGCATCTGGCTTTACATGGGTGCTGGGGAATCAGATCTGGGGTGGCAGGCTTTGTAAGCAAGAGCCTTAACCACTGAGCAAGCTCTACAGCTCCAATATTCCCTTTTCTCCTAGCCATGAGTCCTATACTCCGCAAACTGTAGGCAAAATGTGGAGCCCCTCCATGTAGTCACAGTGAAACATCACCTCCATTTTAGTAACCAAGGGCTGATAAGACCAGTGAGAGAAAGGCAGAGCTGCTGGCCTGGGTGGCGTTGCCTCTAGCTAAAGGCAGAAGCGTCCTGAGGTTTTCCTGGCCTTGGAGTTGTTGAAAACAGTCTGGGGGCTGGGGAATTGGCTCTATGGGTTAAAGGTACTTGTTTGCAAAGCCTGATGGCCCAGGTTTGATTTCTCCAGCACCCATGTAAAGCCACATGCACAAAGTGATGCATGCATTTGGAGTTCATTAGCAGAGGCAAGGAGCCCATCCTCTCCTCCTCTCTTCTCCTCTCCTTTCCCCTCTTCTCCTCTCCTTTCCCCTCCTCTCCCCTCCCCTCCTCTCCTTTCTCCTCTCCTCCCCTCTCTTCCCTTCTCCTCTCGTTCCCTCCTCTCCTCTCCTCTCCTCTCCTCTCCTCTCCTCTCCTCTCCTCTCCTCTCCTCTCCTCTCCTCTCCTCTCCTCTCCTCTCCTCTCCTCTCCTCTCCTCTCCTCTCCCCTCCCCTCCCCTCCTCTCCTTTCCTCCACTCTCCTTTCCTCTCCTAGATAAAAAGCAGACAGCTGGCTGAGCAGCACCATCCATTGCTCTCTGCTTCCTCACTGTGGGCTGAATGTGAGCAGCTGCCTTAAGCTTCCACCACCACGCCTTCTAGGCTACAATGAACTGTAACCTGGAACTGTGAGCTAAAATGAACCTTTCTTTCCTAACAGTGATTTTTGTCAGGTGTTTTAATTCCAGCTGAGAAGTTGACTCATAATACACGAGAACCTGAGTTGGATCCCTTAGAACTTGTGTAAAAATGCCAGGCACAGTGGCACCTGCCATCCCGGTGCTGGAGAGATGAGACAGGAGAAGGCCTGGGTCTTGTTAGCCTTCCAGTGTAGCCCACTTGGTGAGTTCCACACCAATGAGAGAGACTCTGGCTCACAAAAGGTGGACAGCATTCCTCGTGAAGGACGCCTAATGTCCTCAGCCTGTGTGCGTACCTTTGCACATGCACCTGCACTCACACATGCACCCATATGAGTGCATTACGTAATAAGAAAAAAAGTCTGTCCTGGGATCCCCGTGTAGGGTGGCAGGCAGGTCTCAGATGCTGACAGAGGGAGCCCTGAATGTGATGGAGGGTGAGGTAGGGGAAACCTGACAAGGAGATCCAGATGACCCTCTGGGAAGGTAAATCTGGACTTTTCCAAAGGGGACAGGACTGGGTCACCCCTTCCTCACCCCTTGTCCCAGGCCTTTTGGGGACAGTTCAGACAAAGTCTGGAACCCTCTCACTGGCAAAGCTTTAGGATGAAAGGGGTGCAGCTTGGAAATAAGAGACGGGAGGTGTGCATAAGCTCACCTGGGATGGATGGCAGCTGCAGAGTGTGGAGCTGGAGGGCCCCACAGCTAGGAAGGTGGGCGCAGGGAAGGGGAGGTTGGGCTGCTTTGGGTACAGCACTGAGCTGCATGCCTTCTGTCTCTCACTGGCACACTGGATGGGGCATGACAGACTTGGAATGGCAGGTTCACCTTTACAAAAAGCCTTGTCAAGATAAGCTCATGCACCTGTGAGCTTCTCCTGTTTAAACGACATTCCAGCCAGGGCTGGAGAGATGGCTCAGTAAGTAAAATGCTTTGCAACACAGGTATGAGGTCCTAAGTTCTGTTTTCCAGCATTGTAAAATGCCAGGGATGGCCAGGTATGGTGGCATGTGTCTGTAATCCCAGAGAGGCAGAAACAGGTGAATCCCTGTGGCTCCCTGGTCAGCTAGTCTAGCCACTGAGTTCCTAGTTCAGTGAGACACTCTGCATTGCACTTACCTTCTCGTTGCTGGCACAAAACAGCCAACCAAACCCAGCTGATGGGAGGGAAGGGGAAACTTCATCCCAGTAGGGAAAAGGTGGCAGAGCAGAGGCTGGGTATCACGTCTTGCCACAACAGCTGGCAGACAGGTCCAAGAAAGTAGGCTGAGCTAGCTAGCATTGGTAAGCTGGGAGCTAAAAACCCTTCAGGGTCGCCCCTCCTCCCCCAGCGACACACTTCCTCCAGCAAGGCTCCACTCACCTCCCACGTTGCAACCAGCTGGGGATCAAGTGTTCAAAACACACAAAGGCTGTGGGGGACAGTCTCCCTTCCAACTACGATGCCCTGTCTCAAAAAAAAAACAGGCTAGAAAGTGACTGAGGAGGTCACCCAATGTCAAACTTCTGGTCTCCATATACAAACATGTGCACAAATGGGCCCATATACATACAAACACCCATACACGTGTGCACACCACACACACACACACACACACACACACACACACACTGCCCCATGCCATTTGGCATATTAACAACTGTACCACCACCACCACAACCTGAAAACACATTAATAGTCCCTCAAAGAAATCTTTTTTTTGGGGGGGTTTGAGGTAGGGTCTCACTCTAGTCCAGGCTGACCTGGAACTCACTATGGAGTCTCAGGGTGGCCTCGAACTGACGGCGATCCCCCTACCTCTGCCTCCCGAGTGCTGTGATTAAAGGCATGCGCCACCACGCCCGGCTTCTCAAAGAAATCTTCCAGCCGTTACCAGTTATTCATCATATGCCCTACAGCCTTGAGCTGCTTTCTGTCTAGAGATTTCCCTGATCAGCTATGTCTGACTTCTTTTATTTAGCAAGATGGCCTCACAGTGCATTCGGGCAACAGCACACAACAGTTCCCCCGCATGACTGACTCCACCATACTATCTGCATCTCGCTTCTTCATTCATCCCCCGGGTGGACATTCCGTCTGCTTCTGTGTGGCTCCTAGACAAACGCTGCCAGAAGTGCAGGTGTCACCGTGTGTGGACTTCTTTAGTTTGTTTTGTTTTGAGGTAGGGTCTCGCTCTAGTCCAGGCTGACCTGGAATTCACTATGTAGTCTCAGGGTGGCCTCGAACTCACAGTGATCCTCCTACCTCGGCTGGCATTAAGTGCACCACTACGCCCGGCTGAGTTTTTTTAATTTTTAAATTTTTATTTATTTGCTGGGGAGGGAGGGAAGGAGAGAGAGAGAGTGAGGGAGAATGGGGGCATCAGGACCTCTTGCCACTGCAAATGAACTCCAGACGCATGCACCACTTTGTGCGTCAGGATTTACGTGTGTGCTGGGGAGTCAAACCCAGGTCATGAGGCTTTGCAAGCAAGTGCTTAACCACTGAGATATCTCTCCAGCCTGACCCCTGTTTTCATTGTTGTACACTGGAGTTTTAGGGTGCACTGTAGTTGAGGATGGGTGTTGGGGGTTAGCTCCTTGGGATTAGATGCAGCAGAGGCCTTGGTCCTTTTGGACAGGAATCCCCAGGCCCTCTGCCGAGCCCCTCTTCCTGCTGTGCCCTCTTTTCCCTCCTACCTTCCTCTTGTTCCAGTCATAGCTGCTGCCTGGAGCCAGCGCTATGCTCCATGAGAAACGGATCGTGGCAGTGACATCAGCTGAAGTGGGCGGGCTGCAGGTAGATCGACGCAGTGGTGACATGGAGGCTTGTGTGTGTCTGGGGAACTCCCCAGGATCCCTAGCACTTTGGTGAGTACACCCAGGACACAACCAATCCTGTAACAGGGCGCTGGCCTTAACTTGGGGACAGGAAGGGGGAGACCTTTACCATCTGTCTGAAGAGCTGGAAACCTCAGGGAAGGGGTAACCATTGGCTGAGCCATACGTCAGGCATTTGGGGCCTGTCAGTCAGGCACCAGCTGTGTAACAAGCTCTTGCTTATCATCCAAGGATGCATTAAGCACCCCAGCTCAGATACAGCATCTCCCACACCATGATGCCCGTTCTCCCTAAGACGGAAGACTAAAGCCTTGAGCCTCACTCTGTGCCCTGTTGCTGCTCCCAGGGACCAGGAGCTGCACACCCACCTGGCACCCAGCATTAGATCCACAGGGATCTGATTCTTCCACTTGCTGGGAGAGCACCTTACCCACAACCCCCCCAGCCCGCCCCCACCGTGTGTGTTTGTTTTGTTACTGTGGGTCTATTCGCCATGGAACCCTGATTCGCCATCCCCAGACTTCCTCAAGGAAACGCTCAAAGGAAAATTAGAGGGAGGTTGGGAGGGACTTTGCAAAATTGGAAAAATAGGCGCAGCCCCGTCACAGAGGCCACGGGCGCAGCCACCCGTCTCTGATCAAGGAGACATGGGGTTAGTGGGACGTTTGGCAGGTCGCCTCTCATTTCGGAGATGATTTTGTGACTTTGGCCTGTAATTTGGATGCAAGGGAATGGGCAGAGCTAATGTGATGACCTTGAGAACCTCCTCTTGTGCTCAGACGTCGCAGATGGTTGGTGCCAGTGGCCATCAAAGAGGCATCATGAACCCTCACCCTGACTGGGCTGGTGGCTCTGGCAGGGGCGGGGCTGTGAGGCAGAGCATTTAGGGGCAGCCCAGAGTGGCCCTTCCTTCGTGGCCAAATATGAAAGTTGGGATAGAATAGTCACCAGTCTTTTGCTTCCTCACCACCTAGTTGCAAATACTCTCTGCTGTAGAATGTCATTGGACTTCAGTGTCAGCGACCACCTGAGCCAAAGGACCCCGCCAAGGTTTGGGGGTGTGAGGGGACTGAACGTGTCCTACCCTGGGGGCTTGCACACAGTGAAGGCCTTGCAGGGAGGAAGGAGTGGATGGGAGACCATGACCTCCTCATGACCAGGAGATTCTGAGAACTGGGGACATGTGATATGTTCTTTTTGTCTCTGGTTTGCTGTTTTGCACGTGCATGTGTGTGCCTGTGTGTATACATGGATTGTGCAGCTGCATATGTACATAGGCATGTGTGTGCAAAGGCCAGAGGTCAACGCTGAGTGTCTTTCTCAATTGCTTCCACCTCATTTGTTGAGACAAGGTCTCTCATTGAAGGCAGAGCTCACTGATTCCGCTAGATGAGGTAGCCAACCAGCCCCCAGGATCCTCCTGTCTCCACCTCTCAAAAGCTGGGGGGTACACATCACCACACTCAGCATTTTTTGTTTGTTTGTTTGTTTTTTTGAGGTAGGGTCTCACTCTAGTCCAGGCTGACCTGGAATTCACTGTGTAGTCTCAGGGTGGCCTTGAACTTACAGCAATCCTCCTAACTCTGCCTCCCGAGTGCTGGGATTAAAGGTGTGAGCTGCCATGCCTGGCTTCAGCATTATTTTTTAAACATGGGTTGTGGAATCTGCATTCAGGTCCTCATGTTTGCATGACAAGCGCTTTACCAACTGAGCCATCAACCCAGTCCCTGGTGTATGGTTTGGATTTAAAGTGTCCCATGAGGGCTCAAGGGCTGAAGGCTTGGTCCCCCAACTAGTGGCTGCAATCAATTAAGTGCATAATTTGATGACATTATTGGGAAATGGTGGACACTTCTGGAAGAGAGACTTAATGAAGGCATGCTTTTGGGTACTACTTATTCTCCTACACCCCTTCCTCTTCCTCTCTCTCTCTCTCCTTCCTGGCCACCGTGAGGTGAGCAACTTTGCCTCTTCCATTCCACTTCCTCTGGGATGTTCTGGGTGTCACCAGCCAGCCAAGCACTGAGATCACTGAAGCTGCTTTCTTTAGGCTGCTTCTGCATAGTGACCCACAGCGAAAGCTCAAGTACTTTGTACCCCTTTTTTTTCCCCTTAGGTTGTCAAGATCTGTGGGTACGGTGGTGTGCACAACCCCAACCCCAGCACTGGGAAGGTTGAGCCAGAGTCTCTGGGGCTTGCTGGCAGCCAGTCTAGCTGAGTTGCCGAGCTCCAGGTTCAGTGGGAGACTCTCTCTATAATAAGGTGGAAAGCCACTGAAGAAGACAGCTGAGGTCAATTTTGGCCTCCAAATGCATCTCACACACTCTTCCCCAGCATGTGCAGCCACATGCATACAAACACAAGTATACACAGGCACCACACACACACATGCACAATGAAATCACAAAGAGCCAAAGGCTGGGGGCTAGGGGGATGGTTCAGTAGCTAAAGACAGTTGCTTTAAAGCCTGTACCAGGTTTGATTCTCCACTACCCATGTAAAGCCAGATACTCAAAGTAGCATATGTATCTGGAGTTTGTTTGCAGCAGCCAAGGGGCCCTGGTATGCCCATTCTCTCTCTCCTTCCCTATCCCTCTCTCTTAAATAAATCTCTAAAGGCTACTGAAGTGTGTGTGTGTGTGTGTGTGTGTGTGTGTGTGTGTGTGTAAATGGTGGAAGGAATCTAGAGTGTCCATATAGAAGTGTGGACTAGGTAAGGAAGAGATGGATGGTGATGAGAATGGAGTGGAGAATGGGTCAAAAGGAAATATAATGACAGAGAGTTCAATATGGAAACTGAGTTTTGGCCCACTTACTGTCCCTTTTTTGTGAGCTTAGGCAACATAATGGTGTTGACAAAGTTGTTGAGGCTCTAGTTTTCTTTCTCAGACTCAATTCCTCCCCGTCAGTGTGACCAGAGCGGGGTGACGCTCACTTCATCTGTCTGCACGGGACAAGACCAGCATGTCCAAGCGGGGCTGTGAGTGAGCCGGGCACTGAGACTATAGCGGGCTGGCAGACCCTAAGCTCCCGGGGCCGATTCCTGCCCCGACTTCCAGATCTGATCGGCAGTCAGCTGGTTGGGCCCACACAAGGATGGGGAACCAGGCTCCCATCTCTTCCCCTTTCTGAAGGTTTCCACAGATAGGCAACCGCAACTGGGGACTGCTAACGATCTTCTAGCCTGACTTCTGTAGAGCATGTGATTGCTTTGTGTATGTAACTTCTGATAACATCTCTGGAGCAGATGATAATGGAACCCCAGTGGGTCTTCCCAGCAAAGCAGGAGTCCACCAGTGAAGGCCACTGAGGAGACAGCTCTCTAGGAACTAGAGAAAGGCCTCCATTTCCCATTCAACTCCTAGATACATGGCTTTACTAAGAAGTCTACAAACCCTTAGCATCTAACTGGTGAAGAACCAAATAGCCAAAGCATTACACTTTTTTTTTTTTTTTTTTTTTTTTTGCTGGTATTGGTTTGAAATAAGGCCTTCTTATGTAGCCCAGGCTGGCCTGGAAGTCCAGATCTTCTTGCCTCAGCCTCCTGAGTGGTGGTATAGACGTGTACTCCCACACCAACATCTCTACATAAAATATTTTGACTTCCATTGTGGTTGCCAACAGTGTCGTGTGCTATGAGCAATGGGTAAAGTTGTCATAATAAAAAAATTTCTGAGCCGGGCATGGTGGCGCACGCCTTTAATCCCAGCACTTGGGAGGCAGAGGTAGGAGGATCGCTGTGAGTTCAAGGCCACCCTGAGACTACATAGTGAATTCCAGGTCAGCCTGGAGCAGGGTGAGACCCTACCTTGAAAAACCAATATATATATATATTTCTGAGCACCAGACCCGATGGCTCAGGCCTTTAATCCCAGCACTGGGGAGACAGAGGTAGGAGGATCATCGTGAGTTCAAGGCCACCCTGAGACTACATAGTGAATTCCAGGTTAGCCTGGGCTAGAGTGAGAACCTACCTTGACAAAAATAAAATAAAATGAAATAAATAAAACAGAAAAGGCAGAGTACTCCATGGAAATGTAACCCAGTGTTGACAGGAAGCACCAGCAGTGTGGAGCCCCTCGCCCCTTGACCCCTCCACCCTCACCAAGGTCTCCTCATGCTGCTCCTCTGAGCTGGTGAGCAGCTAAGGATGCTTCCTTACAGTCTGGGGCTGGCTTGCTTGTTTTCTTTCTTTTTCAATTTTTAAGTATCTTTACAAGAGAAAGAGAGAAGGAGAGAATGGGCAAGCCAGGGCCTCTTGCCACTGCAAACTCAGATGCATGTGACACTTGGTGCATCTGGCTTTATGTGAGTCCTGAGGAATTGAACTCAGGCTGTCGGATTTCACAAGAAAGCACCTTTAATCACTGAGCCTTTTCCCCAGCCTGGGTTTTATTTCTTTTTTTAAAAATTTTTTGTTATTTTTCTTGTTCTTTCAAGGTAGGGTCTCAGTGTAGCCCAGGCTGACCTGGAACTCAATATGTAGTCTCAGGGTGGCCTTGAACTCATAGCAATCCTCCCATATCTGCCTCCTAAGGACTGGGATTAAAGGCATGAGCCACCAAGCCCGGCGGGTTTTATTTCTTTAATTGCTGGGAAAACCTTGCATTTTCCCATAGATGGCTTGTTTCCTGAATTTCCTGGCCTGTGATCTGTTTTTCTTCTTTTCTGATCATATGTGAGCTGGAGTCAGGACAGCAAGCCTGTGGAAGCTTTATTTGCATGGAGGACACTGCTGGGGAGGGGGTCCCCAGTGATTTCTCTTTGTGCTTTACTCTGCATATGATTCTGTACGAGTTTGAAATTGCTTTGTACATATCCAAACTTATTGTGTCTCTAGTGAGGTATTGCCTGTATTCTTTCTTCCCTCCCTCCTTCCTTTCTTTCCTTTCACCCATCCTTCTTTCCTGTTTTTTGAGGCAGGGTCTCACTCTAGCCCAGGCTGACTTGGAACATACTCTGTAGCCCAATCTGGCATTGAACTCACAGTGTTTGCTTTCTTGTCAGCATCCATTTCCCTTACATAGGTGGACAAAATTAGGTTTTCTTTTCTTTTCTTTTTTTTTTTAATTTTTATTAACATTTTCCATGATTATAAAATATATCCCATGGTAATTCCCTCCCTCCCCACCCCCACACTTTCCCATTTGAAATTCCATTCTCCATCATATTACCTCCCAGTTACAATCATTGTAATTACATATATACAATATCAACCTATTAAGTATCCTCCTCCCTTCCTTTCTCCACCCTTTATGTCTCCTTTTCAACTTACTGGCCTCTGCTACTAAGTATTTTCATTCTCACGCAGAAGCCCAGTCATCTGTAGCTAGGATCCACATATGAGAGAGAACATGTGGCGCTTGGCTTTCTGGGCCTGGGTTACCTGACTTAGTATAATACTTTCCAGGTCCATCCATTTTTCTGCAAATTTCATAATTTCATTGTTCTTTACCGCTGAGTAGAACTCCATTGTATAAATGTACCACATCTTCATTATCCACTCATCTGTTGAGGGACATCTAGGCTGGTTCCATTTCCCAGCTATTATAAATTGAGCAGCAATAAACATGGTTGAGCATGTACTTCTAAGGAAATGAGATGAGTCCTTTGGATATATGCCTAGGAGTGCTATAGCTGGGTCATATGGTAGATCAATCTCTAGATGCTTTAGGAACCTCCACACTGTTTTCCACAATAGCTGGACCAGATTACATTCCCACCAGCAGTGCAGAAGGGTTCCTTTTTTTCCACATCCCCACCAACATTTATGATCATTTGTTTTCATGATGGTGGCCAATCTGACAGGAGTGAGATGGAATCTCAATGTAGTTTTAATCTGCATTTCCCTGATGACTAGGGACGTAGAACATTTTTTTAGATGCTTATATGCCATTCGTATTTCTTCCTTTGAGAACTCTCTATTTAGCTCCATAGCCCATTTTTTGATTGGCTTGTTTGATTCCTTATTATTTAACTTTTTGAGTTCTTTGTATATCCTAGATATTAATCCTCTATCAGATATATAGCTGGCGAAGATTTTTTCCCATTCTGTAGGTTGCCTCTTTGCTTTTTTCACTGTGTCCTTTGCGGTGCAAAATCTTTGTAATTTCATTAGGTCCCAGTGGTTAATCTGTGGTTTTATTGCCTGAGCAATTGGGGTTGTATTCGGAAAGTCTTTGCCAAGACCAATATGTTGAAGTGTTTCCCCTACTTTTTCCTCTAGCAGTTTCAAAGTTTCCGGTCTGATGTTAAGGTCTTTAATCCATTTGGACTTAATTCTTGTGCATGGCGAGAGAGAAGAATCTATTTTCATCCTTCTGCAGATATTTATCCAGTTTTCAAAACACCATTTGCTGAAGAGGCTGTCTCTTCTCCAATGAGTATTTTTGGCATTTTTATCAAATATCAGGTGGCTATAGCTACTTGGGCTTACATCTGGGACCTCTATTCTGTTCCACTGATCTACATGTCTGTTTTTGTGCCAGTACCATGCTGTTTTTGTTACTATGGCTCTGTAGTATAGGGTAAAATCAGGTATGGTGATACCACCAGCCTCTTTTTTGTTGCTCAGTATTATTTTAGATATTCGAGGTTTTTTGTGATTCCAAATGAAGTTTTGGATTGTTTTTTCTATTTCCATGAAGAAAGCCTTTGGAATTTTGATAGGGATTGCATTAAATGTGTAGATTGCTTTAGGTAAGATTGCCATTTTCACGATATTGATTCTTCCAATCCAGGAACAAGGGATGTTTCTCCACTTTCTAGTGTCTTCTGCAATTTCTCGCTTGAGTGTTTTAAAGTTCTCATTGTATAGATTCTTTACTTCCTTGGTTAGGTTTATTCCAAGGTATTTTATTTTTTTTGATGCAATTGTGAATGGGAGTGATTCTCTGATTTCATCCTCTGTGTGTTTGTTGTTAGCATATATGAAGGCTACTGATTTCTGTGTATTTATTTTGTATCCTGCTACATTGCTGTAGGTTTTGATCAGCTCTAACAGCTTGCTAGTAGAGTCTTTAGGGTCCTTTATGTATAGAATCATGTCATCTGCAAATAATGATAACTTGATTTCTTCCTTTCCAATTTGTATCCCTTTTATGTGTGTCTCTTGCCTTATTGCTATGGCTAAGACTTCCAAAACTATATTAAATAAAAGTGGGGACAGTGGACACCCTTGTCTTGTTCCTGATTTTAGTGGAAAAGCTTCCAGTTTTTCCCCATTTAGTAATATGTTGGCTGTAGGCTTGTCATAAATAGCCTTTATTATATTGAGATATGTTCCTTCTATTCCCAGTCTCTGTAGGACTTTTATCATGAAGGGATGTTGGATTTTGTCAAATGCTTTCTCTGCATCTAATGAGATGATCATGTGATTTTTGTCCTTCAACCCGTTTATGTAATGTATTACATTTATAGATTTGCGTATGTTGAACCATCCCTGCATTTCTGGGATAAAGCCTACTTGGTCAGGGTGAATGATCTTTTTGATATACTCTTGTATTCTGTTTGCCAATATTTTGTTGAGAATTTTTGCATCTATGTTCATGAGGGAGATTGGTCTGTAATTTTCTTTTTTTGTTCTATCTTTGCCTGGTTTTGGTATCAGGGTGATGCTGGCCTCATAGAAGGAGTTTGGTAGAATTCCTTCTTTTTCTATTTCCTGGAAAAGCTTAAGAAGCAATGGTGTTAGCTCTTCCTTAAAAGTCTGGTAAAATTCAGCAGTGAATCCATCCGGGCCTGGGCTTTTTTTAGTTGGGAGATTATTGATAACTATTCGGATCTCCATGTTTGTTATAGGTCTATTTAAGTGATTAATCTCATTTTGATTTAATTTAGGTAGGTCATATAGTTCAAGGAAATCATCCATTTCTTTCAGATTTTCATACTTTGTGGAGTATATGCTTTTGTAGTATGTCCCTATGATTTTTTGAATTTCTCTGGAATCTGTTGTGATGTTGCCTTGTTCATCTCTGATTTTATTAATTTGTGTCTCTTCTCTCTTTCTTTTGGTCAGATTTGCTAAGGGTTTATCAATCTTGTTTATCCTTTCAAAGAAGCAACTCTTTGTTTCATTAATTCTTTGGATTGTTCTTTTTGTTTCTATTTCATTAATTTCTGCCCTAATCTTTATTATTTCTTCCCGTTTACTGATTTTTGGTTTGCCTTGTTCTTCTTTTTCCAAGGCTTTAAGGCGAAGCATTAGGTCGTTTACTTGTGACCTTTCTAATTTCTTAATATAGGCACTTAAGGCTATAAATTTACCTCTTAGAACTGCCTTCATTGTGTCCCAGAGATTTTGGTATGTTGTGTTCTCATTATCATTTGACTCTATAAAGTTTTTGATTTCCTTTTTGATTTCTTCATTGACCCACTCATCATTTAGTAGTGTATTGTTTAGTTTCCATGATTTTGTGTATGCTCTATAGCCTTTCTTGCTACTGATTTGTAGTTTAATTCCATTGTGGTCAGATAGAATGCAAGGAATTATTTCAATTTTCCTGAATTTGTTAAGATTTGCTTTGTGGCCTAATATATGGTCTATTTTAGAGAATGTTCCATGTGCTGCTGAAAAGAAAGTATATTCTGCAGCCTTTGGATGAAATGTCCTGTATATATCTGTTAGGTCCATTCCTTCCATGACCTCATTTAGTCCAGATGCCTCTCTGTTTATTCTTTCCCTGGATGACCTGTCAATTGATGAGAGTGGGGTGTTAAAGTCACCCACCACCACTGTGTTTGGTGTTATCTGTGACCTTAGTTCTAATAGTGTTTGTTTGACGAATTTGGGAGCCCCCATGTTAGGTGCATATATGTTCAGGATTGTAATGTCCTCCTGTTGGAGTGTGCTCTTAATCAATATAAAGTGACCTTCCTTATCTTTCTTGACTAACGTCGGACTAAAGTCTACCCTGTCTGATATTAGGATAGCAACCCGTGCTTGTTTTCTAGGCCCATCCCATTTGCTTGAAACACCGTCTTCCAACCTTTCACCCTAAGATAATGTCTATCCTTTGTAGAAAGGTGAGTTTCTTGGAGACAACAAATTGTAGGATCCTGCTTTTTAACCCAGTCTGCAAATCTATGTCTTTTCGTTGGGGCATTAAGACCGTTGATATTAAGATATTATTGAAAGGTGTGTATTTATGTTTGCCATTTTTGTATGTGTGTGTGTTTCTGGTTCTACCTGTGCTCTCTTCTGTTAACTGGTATTTGAGTATAGCTTGTTTTTTCTAGGTTCCTTATATGTGTGCTTTTCCTTTTGTTCAGCATGGAGGATTCTATCAAGTATTTTCTGTAGAGCTGGTTTTGTCTTCAAATACTCCTTTAACCTGCTTTTGTCATGGAATGTCTTTATTTCTCCATCTATTTGAGTGGATAACTTTGCAGGATAAAGTAACCTTGGTTGACAGTTGTTATCTTTCAGAACTTGGAATATATCACTCCAAGCCCTTCTGGCTTTAAAAGTTTGTGTTGAATAATCTGCTGTAATCCTGATGGGCTTGCTTTTGTAGGTAACTTGATTTTTCTCTCTAACTGCTTTCAATATTTTTTCTTTGGTGTGTGTGTTTGGAAGTTTGATTATAATATGGCGAGGAGAGGTTCTTTCTGGGTTTTGTCTGGCTGGGGTTCTAAAGGCTTCCTGTATCTGTATTGGCACCTCTTTCCCAATTTGGGGGAAATTTTCCTCTATGATTTTGTTGAAGATGCCTACTATGCCTCTGGAGTGGAGTTCTTCTCCTTCTACTATGCCCTGAATTCTTATATTGGATCTTTTCATAGTGTCCCGAATATCTTGAAATTCCCACTCATACTTTTCTATAAGTTTGTCTTTCTCTTTGTTGGACTGCATTAGGTCTGCCACCTGGTCTTCTAGCTTAGATATTCTGTCCTCTCCCTCATCCATCCTACTGGTGAGATTTTCTACAGAGTTTTTTATTTCATTAACTGTGTTCTTCATTGCTAGTAATTCTGACTGGTTTTTCTTTATTATTTCTATTTCCCTATTTATGTCTTGTATTGCCTTCTTTATTTCATTAAATTGGTGTCCTGCCTCTTCTTTGATTCCTTTGATTTCCTCTTTGATTGTTTTCATGTGTTCTTTGACCTCTTTGAACATATTTATAATTATTCTTTTGAACCATTTCTCAGGCATTTCCTCTAACTCTTTCTCACTGGAGGACATTTCTGATGCATTAATACTTTTAGGTGGATTTATATCGTCTTGCTTTTTAGTGTTTCTTGTGTTATAATGTATATATTTTTGCATCTTGGATTAAGTTAATGCTTGGATTTTCTAGCTAGCTGTGTATTCTTAGCTGTATCAATTGATTTGATGTAATATATTTTCAGGGTAGGACCTTAAGGTATTAGGTGTGGCTCTTAAGACTCTCAGAGTATCTACAAAGATGTTCTTAGGGGTTGAGTTTCCCTGCTATAGGAGTATTCAAGCAGGCTGAGTGGAATAAAATACAGGTAGATTCTAAAATTTAACTAAACACTGTACACATTCAATCAAAAACAGCCCCGAGTATGTATGCAAGAGTAGTTATTATAATGACCAGATCCTCTATCAACAAAGAGGTTTAGATTTCTGGTCTGTTGAGGGATCCAAGTCAGCTTGTGACCAAGTGAGACCCTTCCCTGGTGCAATCCCAGTTACCTTGGGTGATTTTGGTCTCAGTCAAGTTGCTGCCTGGGTCGTCGGGCTGCTGTTCTGATTTCTGGAGCTGGGCACTTGCTTTTCCTACGGGGCAAACCGAGCCGCTGCTTCTGCCTCTGCTGCTGCCGTAGCTGCCACCACCGGAGCCACCACCGCTGCTGAAGCTGCCGCTGCTGTGTCCACCGCCGCTGCTCCCCCCGAAGCCGCTGCTGCGGGATCTGCCGCTGCTGCCGCTCCTGGGTCCGCTACTGCTGGGGCCGCTGGTACCGGTGCTGGAGCCGCTGAAGTTGCTGCCGAACTCTGCTCCTGCTTGGGTCCCGCTGTCAGCTCAAGTTGGCCTGGCCGGGTCCTGGGCCGCTGCTCTGTTCGCTGGAGCTGGGTTCAGGCGGTGGGGGAGGGGAGGGAGCCGCGGCTGCTCTGGTTGTCTCGCTGCTCCATGTGTTCTTCTACCTCGCGGTCTGCTCCTCCGCTGCTCGCTGCTGCTCTCCCCTCATGTTTCCCGAGTTGCGGAGAGCGCGGTGTGAGGGGAAAATCCCGCACCTGGCTTTTCCTGCGGCTCGAGCCGAGTCTGGCGGTTTTCTGCTGCGCCGCGGCCGTGGCGGTTGGCCGAGCTGCCGGAGCCGCTTTTCCCGCCTGTGCGGGCTCTGGATGCTCTATAACTCTTCTACTTCTCCACTGCCACTTCAATTTCCTATACACCTCAGTTTTTAGTAAAAGTGTGTATTTTGCTGAGTTTTTTGGGTCTTTTTCCCCCCTAGGCTGCTTTGGCGTGGTACCTACGCCGCCATCTTAACCGGAAGTCAGGTTTTATTTTCTTCTAGCTTGCTACTATAAGCCTGAAAGCAAAATCAAGTTTGTTTTCCCATCACATAAAAAGTACACACTTGAGCCAGGCATAATGGTGCACGCCTTGAATCCCAGCACTTGGGAGGCAGAGGTAGGAAGATCGCCACAAGTTGGAGGCCACCCTGAGACTACATAGTGAATTCCAGGTCAGCCTGAGCTAGAGTGAGACCCTACCTCGAACCCCAACCCCCCCCCAAAAAAAGGCATACACTTATTATACCAATAAAAATTAAAAAAATAAAATTGTTGCAGTTGCCCTCTCATTGCTCAGACAAAGCACCCAACCAAAAGCAGCTGATGGGAGGAACAGGTTTATTCTGGCTTACAGCCTCCAGGGGAAGCTCCTGGATGGCAGGGGAAAGCATGGCATGAGCAGCGGCTGGACATCACCTCTTCCATAGCAGGTGGAAAACAGCAGCAGGAGAAGGAGCCAAGCTCCTGGTCATGACTCTGTAAAGCCCGCCTCCAACAACATACCTCTTCGAGCAAGGCTCCGTCTCCCAAGTTGCTGCCAGCTGGAGACCTAGCATTCAGACACACAAGTTTATGGGGGACTCTGATTCAAACCACCACAGCTGGCGAGAGAGAGCTTCGTGGATTAAGTGCCTGCTGGGCAAGCATGACGTCCTGAGTTTGGACTCAAGAACCCACGTGAAAGTTGCCAGGTGTGGTGATGCGTGCCTCTAAACCATGCTCTGGGGAGGCAGGGAAAGGAGGATGCCTGGGGCTTGCGGGCACTGGGATGCTCCAGGTTAATGAGAGACCCTGTCTCAGAAAAGATGGACAGTGGTCCTGAGGATGACACCCACAGTCGTTCTCTGACCTCTGCCTATGTACGTACGTGTGCCCGCACAAATACGAATGTGCGTGCACACGTGCAGAAAAATAGTAAGGGGGAGTTTACAAGCCGTGGTGCATGCCTGTAATCCTACCATTTGGGAGGTAGAGGCAGAAAGATCAGGAGTTCAAAGCTACCCTCAGCTATATAATTAGTTTGAAGCCGGCCTAGGCTATGTGAGACCCAATCTCAAAAAGTCAAAAAAAAAGGGGGGGCTGGAGAGATGGCTCAGCATTTACGGTGCCTTACAACCTGGGTTCAATTCCCCAGGACCCACTTACAGCCAGTTGCACAAAATGGCTCATACATTTGGAGTTCATTTACAGTGGCTGGAGGCCCTGGTGTGCCCATTTTTTTTTTTCTCTCTCTTTGTTCTCTCTCTCTCTGCATGCAAATAAATAATTTATTTTTTAAGAAAAAGAGGTTTGGGGAGATGGCTTAGCCAGTAAGGTCCTGCCTACAAAGCCAAAGGGCCTATGTTTGAGTCCCCAGTACCCACATAAGCCAGATGCACAAGTGTCTGGAGTTCTTTTGCAGCCTCTGAAGGCCCTGGTGTGCCCATTCTCTCTCTCTCAAATAAATAATAAATAAATAATTTAAAAATAAAAAAGGAAAAAAAAAAAAAGCAAGCCCCCAGCCATCTCACCAGCTGGCTGAGGGTAGACTTTTATAAAGGTTTATTTATTTATTTATTGGCTAGAGAGGGAGAGAGAGAAAGAGAGAATATGGGCATGCCAGGGCCTTTTGCCACTTGAAAAACAAACTCCATATGCATGCACCACGTTGTGTGTCTGGCTTTAAGTGCATATTGGGGAATTGAACGCAGGCTGGGGGCTTTATAAGCAAGTGCCTTTAACCACTGAACCATCTCTGCAGGAGAAAATATTTTTTTTAAATTTTTTTAAAATTTATTGGTTTGAGAGAGACAGACACAGAGAGAAAGACAGATAGAGGGAGAGAGAGAGAATGGGCGCACCAGGGCTTCCAGCCTCTGCTAATGAACTCCAGACGCGTGCGCCCCCTTGTGCATCTGGCTAACGTGGGACCTGGGGAACCGAGCCTCGAACCGGGGTCCTTAGGCTTCACAGGCAAGCGCTTAACCACTAAGCCATCTCTGAGAAAATACTTTTTAAGACACAGTCCCTAACTGGCAGTAGGGACTTGGGAATGATCCTTCTGTCTCAGTCTCCTGAGTGCTGGAGCCATGAGTACCCACCACTGCTTCTGGCTAAGAAGGCAGATGTGAAATACTCTCACCACAGGGAAGAAGAGATAATTCCACGAGGCACTGGTTGTATTAACTAGTGTGAGTGTGGTCATTGTCATTATATTTGTTATTATTATTATTATTAGTTTTTGTTTGTTTTTTTGAGGTAGCTCTAGCCCAGGATGACTTAGCACTCACTTCATAATCCCAGGCTGGTCTTGAACTCACAGCAATCAAGTGCTGGAATTAGAGGTGTGTGCCACCATGCCTGGCCTGTTGTCATTAATTTGCATAAACCAGGAATGCATCTAGTTTATATAAATATATATTAATATTTTATTTATTTATTTCTTTGAGAGAGAGAAAGAGAGACAAAATGGGCATGCCAGGGCCTCTAGCCACTGCAAACCAACTCCAGTGCCACCTTGTGTATCTGACTTTAGGTGGGTAGTAGGGAATCAAACTCGGTCCTTAGGCTTTGCAGGCAAATGCCTTAACTGTTAAGCAATCTTTTCAGCCCTTAACTATGTTTTTTAATTTTTTAATTTTAATTTTATTTATTTGGGAAAGAGAGAATGAAAATGAGCATGCCTCCTGCCACTGCAAACTTATGCTACCTCAATATCTAGCTTTACATGAGTACTAGGGAATCAAACCCAGGCCATCAGGCTTTGCAAGCAAGTGCTTTTAACCAATGGGCAATCTCTCCAGCCCTATGTAGCTTTTATTTGTCAATTATTCATCCATGTTGCTGAGAAAATTTTCAAGTAAAGATCTAAAAGACTTATTCTGGCCAGGCGTGGTGGCGCACGCCTTTAATCCCAGCACTCGGGAGGCAGAGGTAGGAGGATCGCCATGAGTTCAAGGCCACCCTGAGACTACAGAGTTAATTCCAGGTCAGCCTGGACCAGAGTGAGACCCTACCTTGAAAAACCAAAAAAAAAAAAAAAAAAAGACTTATTCTGAAAAGTGCTTTTATTTTCTTATTTTTAAATTTTTTGAGGCGAACCCAACAGGCTGGCCTTTTTTGTTTTGTCTTGTTTTTGTTTTTGTTTTTCGAGATAGGCTCTCAATCTGGCCCAGGCTGACCTGGAATTCACTATGTAGTCTCAGGGTGGCCTCGAACTCATGGCAATCCTGCTATCTCTGCCTCCTGAGTGCTGAGATTAAAGGCGTGCACCACCACACCTGGCTTCAAAAGTGTTTGAATATTTATGCTTTATGTATAAAGAATCAAGAACTTCCTGGTGTCTGTTGAGTTCACAGTTCTCTCTCCCTCACCAGGTAGACAAGAGTATATTACAATGTCTATGTGAGCCAGGTTTGGTGGCGTACACCTTTAATCCTAGTATTTAGGCAGAGGTAGGAGAATCACCATGAATTTGAGGTCAGTCCAAGACTACATAGTAAATTGCAGGCCAGTGTGGGCTAGCGCAAGACCCTACGTTGAAAAACAAAAAACAAAACAAGAAACCCACCAATGTCTACCTGACAGAAGGGACTTGAGGCCCTGGAGGAGTGTGTGTGTCCTGTTCCTTCAAGCTTCAGACAGGGGTTTGCTGTTTATAGCTGGAATGGTTTCTGGTTGGCTTTTCTACTTTAAAACTCTGTGTCACATGATTATATGACTTGGCTTTGTGATATTCTTTTTTTTTTTAAATTGACAACTTCCATAATTGTAAATAATATCCCATGGTAATTCCCTCCCTCCCCCAACTTTCCCCTTTGAAACTCCACTCTCCATCATAACACCTCCCCCTCTCAATCAGTCTCTCTTTTATTTTGATGTCATGATCTTTTCCTCCCATTATGATGGTCTTGTGCAGGTAGTGTCAGGCACTGTAAGATCATGAATATCCAGGCCATTTTGTGTTTGGGGGTAGCACGTTGTAAGGAGTCCTACCCTTCCTTTGGCTCTTACATTCTTTCTGCCACCTCTTCTGCATTGGATCCTGAGCCTTGGAAGGTGTGATAGAGGTATTTCAGTGGTGAGCACTCCTCTGTCACTTCCTCTTAGCACCATGGTGCCTTCTGAGTCATTCTAAGGTCATTGCCTTCTGAAAAGAGAAGCTTCTCTAACCAAAAGTGAGAGTAGCATTATATGGGTATGAACATTAAGACAACTGCTTACTAGGCAGTTTGATAAACATAGTATGTACATTTAGCCAGCCAGCAGCAGACGTTACACCCCTAGGTCTCGTGACTACACCTGCTGCAGGTTTTCAGTATCAGCGATATATTCTCTCCCATGGAGCGGGCCTCAGATCAAATTAGAGGGCAGTTGTTTTCCCCCATAGCAGATGTGCCACTATTGCATCCCTTGGCTCATTTGGCCTGGCTGGCCAAATGTAAGGCTTGCAGTTTCCACTGTTGAGTATCTTCACTGGTGATTTCTCTCTCTCCCATTGAACTGCATGCAGCGTGGCTTTTTCCAGCTTTCTGTCAGCTGGTCTACATGGAGGAGGTTTTCAGCTCAGTTCCAGCAGAATTTCTTCCTTTCTTTTTTTTTAAATTTTATTTATTTATTTTCAAGTACAGAGAGAGAGAAAGACAGAGACAGACAGAGAATGGGCACTCCAGGGCCTCTAGACACTGCCAACAAACTCCAGATGCATGTGTCCCTTGTGCATTTGGCTGACGTGGGTCCTGGGCAATCGAACCTGAGTCCTTTGGCTTTGTAGGCAAATGCCTTAACTGCTAAGCCATCTCTCCAGCCCTCCAGCAGGATTTCTCAGTGGCCTTGCAGCCCAAGTATGTGGAGCAATAGGGTCTTACCATCTATTCCTGGTGGGAAACCAAAGGCCTCGGCAACGGCCTATAATGTTTTGGGGGAATCAGGGAACTTCCTGGCCAACAACCCACTGGAAGGTATCCCATTCCTGGCATAGAAAAATTTCCAGTAACAAGCTATGGCTCCCATGTGTTCCATTGTCCAAAAAAGTAGGTTTCCACATGACTTATTATATCCTCTTAGAATCTGATTAGCCCTCCCTCCACCTTTCCTTTTCTCAGTTTCTTCCTCTGACCTTCTTAAAGCAGAGGAGGTTAGTGGATGGTAGCATCTCATAGGCATAGATAACTCTGTCCCTCACACATACACCTCTCCTTCACAGAGCTTTCCTCTTGAAATTTATTCAAACACATTTTTATTTTATTTTATTTTAGTTTTTTGAGGTAGGGTCTTGCTCTAGCCCAGGCTGACCTGGAATTCACTGTGTATTCTCAAGGTGGCCTTGAACTCACCACGATCCTCCTATCTTTGCCTCCCAGGTGCTAGGACTAAAGGCGTGTGCCGCCATGCCTGGATTCACTTGTTGCTTTTACTCAAAGTGACGACATGTAGAAAACTGATTCTCTGTAAAGAGAAGTGTATGCACTCTCTGATTTCTGTTGTCAAAATAGTCTCAGTATGGTCGATTTCAAGCCATCTGTGATTTTACAAATTGCTTGTAAATTTTACGAGTATCTAACACTTTTCACCTTTATTACACTTCTTCCCCATTAACAGGGTCACAGTGAAGTTCTGTTTTTTATTTTGATCTTCCTTATTAAGCGTCTTGACATGTTATTTGAATAAGTGTTTTGCAGCCTTAAGTAAATGCTCAATTGTTTGACTTTAAATTGCTCTTGAAATGTTATTTTATGTGCATTTTATTATATTATTATTATTATTTTTGGTTTTTCAAAGTAGGGCCTCACTCTAACCCAGGCTGACCTGGAATTCACTATGTAGTCTCAGGGTGGCCTCAAACTCACAGTGATCCTCCTACCTCTGCCTCCCGAGTGCTGGGATTCAAGGCATGGGCCGCTGTGTCTGGCTATATGCATTTTAAATAAATAATAAAGAATTTTAAAGTGTCATCACCACAGGCTGATGTTCCTCCCCTGGAGACACTCTCCTGGCCCCCTTATTCATTCCTGGGACACCTGCTCTGGCATCTCTGAGCATGTTCCAGACCGCACTGACGAGTGTTCTTCAGTATCTACAGCTGAGCTCTAACCTCTCCCCACACCCCGGTCTCCCACTGCGACGGATGGAAACCGTTTTTCTGTTGGTCCTCTGATGCATCAGCCATGCTCGGGAACCCCTAGGGCCTTTGCACTCACCATTCCACTGGCCAGGTCACTGTTTTTCCAGCCGACTGCACAACTGGCTCTGTCACAGACCTAACCTGCCGCTTCAACCTCCCTGGCTAACCCTGCAGTAGAACCCTCTGCCCTGTAGCCTTCCCTCTTAGCATTTCCTTTAAAAAATATTTTATTTAAAGTCATTTATTTGAGAGAGAGAAGGGCAGGCAGAGAGAGTGGGCACACTAGGGCCTCTACACAGTGCAGACGAACTCCAGATGCATGTGCTACCTTGTGCATCTGGCTGATGTGGATCCTGGGGAATCAAACCTGGGTCCTTTGGCTTTGCAGGCAAGTGCCTTAATTGCTAAGCCATCTCTCCAGCCCACATTTCCTTTTTTGGTGGTGGTGGTGTGTATTGCCTTACAGTACACAGCCATTCACTTCTGCAAGGGATTTGCATCCTCCCAGTAGTCCTTCGCTAGGCAGTCCCTGGGCTTTCCTGTCTGTTTATAAGGTTTAATTTACCTCCGATGTACCATCGTCCCCTCACCTGAAGTTTGGCTTTCCATGGTTGTAGTGGCTGCTGGTCAAGCAGGATCTGAATATATTGAAAGGAAAATTCCAGAAAGAAACAATGCATATTTATTATTATATTTGCTCATTTATTTGAGAGGGATAGAAGGAGAGAAGGAGGGATAGAGAGGGAATGGGTGAGTTAGAGCCTCCACCACTGCAAAGGAACTCCTGATGCATGTGCCACTTTGTGCATCTGGACTTTACATGGGTACTGGGGAACCAAACGCAGGCATTCAGGCTTTGCAACAAGTATCTTTATCTGCTGAGCCGTCTCTGCAGGCCACAGTGCATCTATTAGATTGTGCACTATGGCGAGCAGTGTGATAATATCTCAAGCTGTCCCTCTTAGTCTTGTCTAGGATGTAAATGATCTGTCCAGAGTTCCACACTGTATTCAGTATCCCCTTGTCACCCACTCAGCGGCTGTTGCAGGGGTGTTAGGTAAACGTGGTATCAAAAGGAGGAGGCGAAGAGAGAGAGGGGAAACATTCACAGAGCCTTTTTTTTTGAGGCAAGCCCAACAGACTCCCCCCCCAACCTTTTTTAATGAAAGGAAGCAAAAGTGAGCGAGCAAGTGAGAAAGAGAGAGAGAGAGAGAGAGAGAGAGAGAGAGAGAGAGAGAGAGAGAGAGAATTGGCTTGCCAGGGTCTCCAACCACTGTAATCAAACTCTAGACACATGAGCCACCTTGTGAACATGTGTGACCTTGTACGCTTACATCACCTTGTGCATCTGGCTTACATGGGATCTGGAGAGTCCAACATGGGTCCTCAAGCTTTACAGGCAAGTGCCTTAAACACTAAGTCATCTCTCCAGCTCAGCTTTTTTTTTTTTTTAAGACATGGTCTCACCTCACATGTCCTAGGCTGGTCTCAAACTCACCAAGCACTAAATAGCTGAGGATGATCTTGAATTCTTCCACAAGGAGCCTTCTGTCTCTATCTCGTGAGTGCTGGGGTTACAGGCATGTGCCACCATACCTGGTTTGTTCAGTGCTGGAGATCAAACCCAGGGCCTTGTGCATGCTAGGCAGGCACTCTACCCACATCCCGGTCCTCAGCGCCTCCGTAGCTTTCATTACAATCTATGGTTAAAATATTCTATATCATTATTCATTGTCTCTGTGTAGTGGCTTGAAATAGATGCCCCCATAAACTCATGTATTCTGAGAGCTTGTTTGGAGGTTTTAGCAGGGAAGCACAGTTCCTTGTACACCCTTGACCAAAGACTGGTCATCCTTTATTGGGGGAAGGAGTATGCAGCTTTGGGAGGGACATACACCCTCTCAGGCATCCAGATCAACTGGAATCAAGCCTGGAAATCAGTGGGGTGGTCACCTCACATCCAACTCATGTAGCCTGAATGCCTGGTCCCCAGCTGGTGGCAATTGGGAAGGTGGAGCCTTGCTGAAGGAGGTGTGTTGCTGGGGGTGGGTTTTGGGATGTTATAGGGAGCTCCCCCTTGTCAGAGCTCAGCTCCCTCTAGCTGCTATCGTCCACCTGCTGTGGCAGAGGTGGCATCCACTCTCAACCCTACCATCCCGTCCTCTGCCATCATGAAGCTTCCCCTTGAGACTGTAAACCAAAACTAACTCGTTCCTCTCACCAGTTGCTTGTGCTCTGGTATTTTGTCCCAGGAATGTGAAGATGACTGCAACGCTGTTAACCTGTTCTATGCCTGGGCTGTAAATGAAGCTGACTCAGGGTGTGTGGACATCTTGTGTAGGGTTCAGTCCTACCCACGGATGCACGTGTCCACCGGGTGTCTGGGAACTTGATAAGGGAAGGGACAGCTGTGCCACCTTTCTTTTGAGGCACACACCCCTTAGAATCAAAAGTCTTGCTTATAACATTGTCTCACTCCTCTGTGTCTCTGGGCTGAGCTGGGGTATGAAGGAGTCAGTGATGGCTAACAGGGCTGGCTCTTTCACCAAAGAGGGCTGGGACCCTGGGGAGTCTGGTAATAAAACACTGGTCCTGGGAGGCTGGGAAGATGGCTTAGCAGTTAAGGCATTTGCCTGCAAAGGCAAAGGACTCAGGTTCGATTTCCCAGGACCCACGTAAACCAGATGCACAAGGTGGCACATATGTCTGGAGTTTGTTTGTAGTGGCTGGAAGCCCTGGTGTGCCCATTCTCTCTGTCTGCTATTTTCTCTCTCAAATAAGTAAACAAAAATAAAATATTTTAAAAAATGGCTCTGAGGCTGGAGAGATGGCTTAGCGGTAGAGGTGTTTAACTGAGAAGCCTAAGGACCCAGGTTCAACTTCCCAGAACCCACATAATCCAGATGTACAAGGCGACACATGCACATAAGGTCACACATGTACACAAGATGTCACACACATCTAGCTTTCGATTGCAGTGGCTGGAGGCCCTGGCGCATCAATTCTCATTCTCTCTCTTTCATAAATAAATTTAAAAAATGGCTCTGACATGAAATGGTAGGTTTATGAAGGATCGTGGAATTAAATTACAGCTGTTCCAGTGGGTAGACTGGCCTACGCTTCAGTCACCTGAGTAAGGGAGCCTCCCTGAGTGAGCTAAGACAATGCATCATTTAGGCATTGAAAGTAGTGTGGCACGGTAGTGCATGTCTGTAATCCTAGCCCTTGGAAGAATGTGTCAGGATTGCTACAGAATTGAAGCCAGCTTGAACTACGTAGAGGGCATCAGGCAAGCCAGGGATCCAGAGAAAGACCCAGTCTTAAACAAAACAAGACAAATAAACAAACAAAATCACAGCAAACAGGCTGTGGAGACGGCTTAGCAGTTCAAGATGCTTGCTTGCAAAGCTTGTTTGTTGGCGTTCGATTCCCCACTACTCACATAAAGCCAGATGCACAAGATGGGTGCACGCATCTGGAGTTCATCTGCAGTGGCAAGAGGCCCTGGCCGGCCCTTACTCACTCAGTCTCTCTCCCTTTCTCAAATAAATAAATAAACAAAAGCTCTGTGGTTGTGGTGAGCAGGCTTTTCACGGAGCAACGTTTAAAAAAGAGAACAGCTCATAAAAGTCTGGAAAGCTCAATGCAAGAGATTACTTTAAAAAATACTTCCATCATTTCTAGCTTTATTCAGTAAAAACTTTATTAGTTTAATTATTCCCCTCCCTTTTGTTTTTGCACTCAATAAAAACACTTAAGCAACTTTTTTTTTTTTTTTTTTTTTTAAATAAAGCCTTCCCAATCAAGCTTTTATCTTCAATGGGTAAAGCCCACTCCCTGATTTGTGAATGAGACTGTTTTGTTCTGGGCCAAGGGATCCAAGCTCAAGAGTCCCATTTGCAGAGGGGTGCAGTCTGCTGTGGGCCCTCACTCCTGCGAAGTGCAGGTTTAAAAAAAACGCCAGGTGATGGTGTTGGGGAGAAGCAGGGTACAGACTCATGAAGCTGCTTTTTGTGTCCAGTTTATGGCTGAAGGTTTCCAGGTTAAGAGGGCAGGTTTATGCCTGGTGCCCTCCTGTCCCTTGGGCCGGAGACCTCAGAGGGGCAGCCATGAATTCCGTGCCCCTTCTTTAAAATGTTTTAGTTTTATTTATTTATTTGAGATAGGAAAAGAGAGAGAGAGAGAATGAATGGGCACGTCAGGGCTTCCAGCCACTGCAAACAAACTCCAGATGCATGCGCCACCTTGTGCATCTGGCTTACGTGGGTCCTGGGGAATCAAACCTAGGTCCTTTGGCTTTGCATGCAAGTGCCTTAACTGCTAAGCCATCTCTCCAGCCCCATCCCTGCCCCTTCTTGACAGACTCAGTGACTCTCGGCTCTCTCTACATCCTCTGCTGCATGGCTTTCTTTGGGGAAACGTGAACCCCAGACAGGGTGGCCGTGGTACCATAGAGATGCTGCTGCCAAAATTGAACTTAGTGAACCATTGAGCTTATTGGGTTTGTTTCAGGAGTGTGGGTGAGGGGTTGCTTACAGGAATACCTGTAACTTCAAAGACAGCTGAGGGCCAGTGTGGGCCTGGGATGTGAGGGATGTGGAAGTAGGGGTGTTGGAACCAACTGAGTAGAGGCAAAAGAACTGCCCTGTGGCAAGACTGGGATGATGCGCAGAGTGGGGTAGCTGTGTGCCACGATCAGGAGGCTCAGTTTTCCTCCAGGGGTACTGGCCACTGAGGATGTGCGGAAGTTCCCATATGGAGGGCAGGGTTGGAGGTGGGGATTTCTTCTGGGGGGTGGACTATGACTCTGGGAAAGTTATCCGCTCCCTGATGTGCCCTCCACCCACATACAGCCTTTATCAGCAAAGCCTGGACCCTCCTGAGCTGGAGAGATGCCTTAGTGGTTAAGGCACTTGCCTACAAAGCCAAACAACCCAAGTTTGATTCCCCAGGACCCACGGAAAACAGATGCACAGGTAGCACACACCTCTGGAGTTCATTTGCAATGGCTGGAAGCTCTTGTGGGCCAATTCTCTATCTATCTGCCTCTTTTTCTCTCTCAAATACATAAATGAATAAAAACGTGTACCTTCCTAAGACAGACCAGTTCTACTCCTGTGTGGCCCTTCCAGGAGCCAGAGGCCATCTAGATGCTAGGAAGGGCTCTTTAGTACAGACCTCACCAGCATATCCCCTTTCCCTGGCAGCTGTCAGAAACAGCAAGCCCACCTTGTAGCCTATTCTCCTCTTTCCTGCTTTTCCTGCCAAACCAGAGGCATGAGAAGGATGCTAGCCGCGTGTCATTTTCCCATTGTAACCCTTCCCCCATGCAGATGAGTTCTCCCTGGAGAGCGTGCTGAGCCTCAGTCTCGTATCTTATTGCCCACATAAAGTCCGCGTGACTGACTCCACCGCCTGCTTACGATCCCATCGCCCACTTGCTGCTTCTGGGGATTGCGCAGTCTTCTCTAGTCCTTCAGCTGTTTACAGAGCACCCCTAGACTCAAACAGTTGACCCCACTTACCAAGGAGGCGTGTCCCCTCATACAACATAGAAGAAGGAACTCCATCTCTGGAGGGCTCAGCTCTAGTTACATGTCTTACCATGCATTGCAAAACCGTGCCACCACCGCCACCACCACTGCAAGAAAGCACGCCATCCATCACACACCGCAAGGGGAAGGGCGGCCAGGTCAGGGTTCCCCCCACCCCAAGGGTGCTCCACCCTCAGACTGCTCAGCATGTCTCGTGTCTCCGCATCCTTGGTGGGGACCGTGCACCCACTCCTCCCCAACTCACCTTGGCTTCTGTCGGTTTGAGCGGCATTTGCCTTGTGTTAAGTCATCCTGGGGAGTCTTGAACAAATGTCTGCTCAGTCCAGATAGGACACTGACAACAACCCACGAAGTGATTGTACCCGAGCCCAGCTTAGTGAACCAGTGAGTTCACTGGGGATGCTCACAGGAGCGGTGGAGAGGGCCCACTAACAGGCGCAGGGATCACTCGAAGGAAAGCCCCACGTCAGCGGGGGTGACGGCCCACGATGGTCACTCCCTGGAGCTTGCTCTCAGGCTTGCAGGTAGCTGCAAAGCTGTCTCTCCCCCGTGCAGGTCATCCTGCTTAGATGACTTGGAGGAAAATCAGAAATCTTTTAAGTTGTGAGTTTACTTCAGACTGACTTGTGTTAAATTGTATTTACTGCACCCACTCCCCCCAGGGTAGGGTTTCACTCTAGCCCAAGCTGACTTGGAATTCACCATAGAGTCTCAGGCTGGCCTCGAACTCTTGGCGATCCTCCTACTTCTGCGTCCCAAGTGCTGGTATTAAAGGCATGCGCCACCAATCCTGGCTCCTGAGTCTTTTTAATTTATTTACATATTTTTGTAAGCAGAGACAGACATACAGAGAGAAAGAGAGGACAGAGGACAGAGAGACCAAGTATGGCTGCATCAGGGTCTCTTGCCACTGCAAATCTGGCTTTCCATGGATACTATGGGTTAGAGCCAGGCTGACCCAGGCCATCAGGCTTTATAAGCAAGCACCCTTAACTGCTGAGCCATCTCTCCCCAGCCCACTTCCTGAGTCTTAATGAACATCCCCTCCAGGATGAAATGTTTCAGTTCTGAGGAAATTGCTACACAAGACCCAGGCGGACCTAAACTCATGATCTTCCTGCTTCTGGAGATTTCTGGAAGGCTGAGATTTTGTTTCCTTTAGGATCCTGTATGTTTTGCTTCCTGTTGATATGTGTTCTTGTGTAGTCTTCTGAGGAGGGCCATTGGTGCAGGAAGGCCCACCTTTTTGCAAAGGCTCAGACTCTTCACATCCAATCAAGAGACAAGGAAGTCCTAGCCTCAAAATCCGGAGTGCCCAGGTGGGTCCAGATGGTCTCAGGTTTATATGAGTGATGGACAGAGTTCCTGAAGTAAACTCAAAAATTAAAAAAAACTTCACAGCGATCCTTCTGCCTCTGCCAACTGAGTGCTGGGATTAAAGGTGGGCACCACAACACCCTGCCTATTTTTATCTTTTTAAAATATTTATATTTATTTATTTGCAAGGAGAGAGAGAGAGAATATGAATGGGAGCACCAGGACCTCTTTCCACTGCAAACAAACCCCAGAAACATGCACACCTTTGTACACATAGCTTTACGTGGGCTCTGGGGAACCAAATCCAGGTTGTCAGACTTTGCAAGCAAGCGCTTTTAACTAACTGTTGAGTCATCTCTCTAGCCCAAGGTCCTTCATCTTTAAACATGGCTCCTGGGTTTCTCTCCTGGTTCTAAGTCAGGCAGCCTTCCTAAGGGTGCCACCATTCTCTCTGGTGACCCCCAGAGGAGGGACTGTGCTCTGGGGCTCTGAAGTCGTGCTTGGCCTGACAGTGTACATGGGTTCAAGAGTGATGCAGACAGGAGCCATTTGCTCACGGTTATGTCAGGGTGTGCAGAGCCTGGAACAATGGGAGTGGGCCGAACTGGTCACCTTGCTGGCAGTGAGTGTGGGGCCATGCTTAGGACTGGTGCTGCGGTCTGTTCTTTCTCCATCACCACGCGGGCCCCAGCCAGCAGTGCGCAAGCGCACGGGAGCCTGGCTCCGGGGAAAGGGGCGCGCGCACTGCATTGTCAGGATGACCTGATCGAGACCCAGCCTGCTCCTCACTCTCGATGCCCTTCTCAGATGGCGGGCAACAGCCTCACAACTCTCTGCCTGCCCTATATGTCCATATATTTTTCGTATTAAAATGTACATTACCATGTAAGTAGATGGGCAGAATACCCGGGGGTGGAAAGGTCTAGGTGGGGTCAGAGGAGAGGAGGGTGTGGGAGGAAGGTTAATCAAAAGCAAAGATGTTACGAACAAGCCATATGGAAACCTACTTCTTTGTTATGGGGAAAAAAAAAGCCGGTATAATTGAAAGAGACAGAGAGAGTTTGGGCAGAAGTACCCTGTGGGGGTGAGCAATGCTGTACCAACAAGCCATAAGTTGCTACAGAAAAATCTCAGTGCTAGGGCTGGGGTATCTCCCAGTGAGTATTTGGTCGGCGAGGCCCCAGAGGTCCCCCCAAACAATACAAGTTATTACCAGGACTCTTGGTTGTCCAGCAGAACCAGTTAGGATCCTGTTGCTGCAGAAACCACATGGCTTGTTTGCAGGACACAGAAATCAAGAAGAGCTGAGCAGGAAGTCACTCCTCCCCGTTGGCCAGAGTGTGGGAAGTGTGATGCAGGCTGCTGGGGAGAAAAGGCAACAGTCTTAACCCGCAGCAGACCCCGCGAGCTGCCCCACTGGCCTGTCAGGTAAGATGTGCCCATTGGTGCGCTAGACGCACGTCTGCGTGAGCGTAACCACCTGCCCTAGGATTGGATTCGAGACCCGCTCCCTCCGCTCCCAGAGGAGGGAACTCATTCCTGGGACCAAAAGCCTAGTCAAAAGCCTGTGGATAGGAAGGCTTTAAGCCCTAGAGGGGAAGGTGCTCTTGTTGTTTGGCTACATGGATATATTCTTTTTTTTTTTTTTTAAATTTTTTTTCTTCAGTTTTTATTTATTTATTTGAGAGCAACAGACACAGAGAGAAAGAACAGATAGAGGGAGAGAGAGAGAATGGGCGCGCCAGGGCTTCCAGCCTCTGCAAATGAACTCCAGGCGCGTGCGCCCCCTTGTGCATCTGGCTAACGTGGGACCTGGGGAACCGAGCCTCGAACCGGGGTCCATAGGCTTCACAGGCAAGCGCTTAACCGCTAAGCCATCTCTCCAGCCCTACATGGATATATTCTATCCACCCTCTAGATGTTTAGGTTTATGCCCATGGGTCAGTGCTGCGTTCACCTGGTTCAAGCCTGGCAGTGATGACAAGGGAAAGTGAAGACGCATCATTGTGCTGAGAACAAGGGACAGCGGAGTGTTCAGCGCTACATCAGGCATCTCTGCCACACCCTCCAAGGCTCAGGGACCATTGTGCACGAGGTGGCAGGAAGAAGGTAAAAACCAAAGGAAGGAGAAACGCTTTACAACGCTGTCCTCCACACACAAAATAGTCATTATATTCATGACCTCACAGCGGCTGTCGCTACCTGCATAATATGGGGCCCGTGAACGGGTTGTCATGGATGATAGAGGAAAGCAAAAGAAAAAAAAAGATATTAAAATAGAAGAAGGTATGATAGGAAAGAAAAGGGAGTTCAGTAAGGGGGTGTATAAAGGAGAATGGTGGGAAGGGGTTATGTAAATTATTTTAATTAAAAAAAATCATTTTGCAGGCAGAGAGACAGGTAGAATGGGTGCGCCACGGCCTTTAGCCACTGCTGATGAACTCCTGACACATGCTTCGCTTTGTGCATCTGGCTGTAGGTGGGTACTTGGGAATTGAACTCAGGTCCTCAGGCTTTGTAAGCAGGCACCTTAACTGCTGAGCCATCCCTCCAGCCCCTGGATTATGTGAATTTTTAATAAAGTTTTTATTTTAATTTAAAATAATTATATTAATAAATAAATACATTTAAACAGGAAGGTTTAGGGCCTGAATAACGTTTAATCCTAATTAGTCCTACCCTCCCCTGGCTTTATAATTTTTTTTTAAAAAAACTGCAGAAATCACCAGGTGTGGTGGGGCATGCCTTTAATCCCAGCACTCGGGAGGCAGAGGTAGGAGGATTGCCATGAGTTCGAGGCCACCCTGAGACTCCATAGTGAATTCCAGGGCAGCCTGGGCTAGAGTGAGACCCTACCTCGAAACAACGACAACAACAACAAAAAAAATGCAGGAGCCAAAAGATGGGGTGCCTTAGAATGCTGTCTTTTAGGCACAAAGTGGCCATTGTTTTCACGACCTCACAGCAGCTGTCATTACATGTATAAGACTTGCATAATATCATCAATATATTATCATGGATGATGGAGGAGGGAAAATAACATTAAAGGGGAAGAGGGACTACTTGGAAATAAGAAAGAGTTCAGGGTAAAAGGGATGGGGGAGGGTGGACAAAGGAATGTAAAGAGAGGGGATTATAATCAAAATATATCATTTATTGATATGAAATTTGTCAATAATTTTTTAAAAAGTACATTATCAACGAATCATGCTATCAAAGAAGAAAATCTGATAATACAGGAGAAACAGGAGGAAGAGAGGGAGAAAGAGAAGGAGAAGAGGAAGAAGAGAGAGGGGGGAAGGGAGAAGAAGAGAAGTAGAGGAAGAAGAGGAGAAGAAAAGGGGAATAGGGAGGAGGAGGAGGAGAGGAAGGAGGAGAAGAGCATCCAAGCTGTGTATACAGTCCAGGAAGGAACCATTTTGATCCAGGAATCTTCCTGGCCTTGGAGATCAGATTGCAACTCCTGTGGACTGACTGATGTTTGAATTCAGGCTCAGATCAATACAGTGGTTTAAGGAATATATTTTTAAAAACCTTTCCAAACCCCACTGATCCCACCTGTGCTATTTCTTTCAAATAATTGGGGTCTACTTGGGCCATTGGTCCCTAGATTCTCAAAATAACATTTTTTCCATGGTTCAGTAGGGGCAGCAATGACATCACTATAAAGAGCACTCCAGTTTGTGTCTTCATATTTTTATTTATAACACAGGAGGCATGTTATCTGACAATGTTGATTTCTTGTCCCTCAATTTTTATATCTTTTAAAAAATTAAATTTTATTTTTATTTATTTATTAGAGAGAGAGGGAGAGAGAGAATGGGTGTGCCTGAGCCTCTAGCCACTGCAAACGAACGCTAGACGCATGTGCCACCACGTGCATCTGGCTTCCATGGGTACTGGGGAATCAAACCTTGGTCTTTAGGCTTTGCAGGCAAGTGCCTTAACTGCTAAGCCATTTCTTTCTTGCCCATTTTTTTTTTAATTTTTATTAACATTTTCCATGATTATAAAATATATCCCATGGTAATTCCCTCCCTCCCCACCCCCACACTTTCCCGTTTGAAATTCCATTCTCCATCATATTACCTCCCCATTACAATCATTGTAATTACATATATACAATATCAACCTATTAAGTAGCCTCCTCCCTTCCTTTCTCCACCCTTTATGTCTCCTTTTCAACTTACTGGCCTCTGCTACTAAGTATTTTCATTCTCACACAGAAGCCCAGTCATCTGTAGCTAGGATCCACATATGAGAGAGAACATGTGGCGCTTGGCTTTCTGGGCCTGGGTTACCTGACTTAGTATAATACTTTCCAGGTCCATCCATTTTTCTGCAAATTTCATAACTTCATTTTTCTTTACCGCTGAGTAGAACTCCATTGTATAAATATACCACATCTTCATTATCCACTCATCTGTTGAGGGACATCTAGGCTGGTTCCATTTCCCAGCTATTATAAATTGAGCAGCAATAAACATGGTTGAGCATGTACTTCTAAGGAAATGAGATGAGTCCTTTGGATATATGCCTAGGAGTGCTATAGCTGGGTCATATGGTAGATCAATCTCTAGCTGCTTTAGGAACCTCCACACTGTTTTCCACAATGGCTGGACCAGATTGTATTCCCACCAGCAGTGCAGAAGGGTTCCTTTTTTTCCACATCCCCGCCAACATTTATGATCATTTGTTTTCATGATGGTGGCCAATCTGACAGGAGTGAGATGGAATCTCAATGTAGTTTTAATCTGCATCTCCCTGATGACTAGGGACGTAGAACATTTTTTTAGATGCTTATATGCCATTCGTATTTCTTCCTTTGAGAACTCTCTATTTAGCTCCATAGCCCATTTTTTGATTGGCTTGTTTGATTCCTTATTATTTAACTTTTTGAGTTCTTTGTATATCCTAGATATTAATCCTCTATCAGATATATAGCTGGCGAAGATTTTTTCCCATTCTGTAGGTTGCCTCTTTGCTTTTTTCACTGTGTCCTTTGCGGTGCAAAATCTTTGTAATTTCATTAGGTCCCAGTGGTTAATCTGTGGTTTTATTGCCTGAGCAATTGGGGTTGTATTCAGAAAGTCTTTGCCAAGACCAATATGTTGAAGGGTTTCCCCTACTTTTTCCTCTAGCAGTTTCAAAGTTTCCGGTCTGATGTTAAGGTCTTTAATCCATTTGGACTTAATTCTTGTGCATGGTGAGAGAGAAGAATCTATTTTCATCCTTCTGCAGATATTTATCCAGTTTTCAAAACACCATTTGCTGAAGAGGCTGTCTCTTCTCCAATGAGTATTTTTGGCATTTTTATCGAATATCAGGTGGCTATAGCTACTTGGGCTTACATCTGGGTCCTCTATTCTGTTCCACTGATCTACATGTCTGTTTTTGTGCCAGTACCATGCTGTTTTTGTTTCTATGGCTCTGTAGTATAGGGTAAAATCAGGTATGGTGATACCACCAGCCTCTTTTTTGTTGCTCAGTATTATTTTAGATATTCGAGGTTTTTTGTGATTCCAAATGAAGTTTTGGATTGTTTTTTCTATTTCCATGAAGAAAGCCTTTGGAATTTTGATAGGGATTGCATTAAATGTGTAGATTGCTTTAGGTAAGATTGCCATTTTCACGATATTGATTCTTCCAATCCAGGAACAAGGGATGTTTCTCCACTTTCTAGTGTCTTCTGCAATTTCTCGCTTGAGTGTTTTAAAGTTCTCATTGTATAGATTCTTTACTTCCTTGGCTAGGTTTATTCCAAGGTATTTTATTTTTTTTGATGCAATTGTGAATGGGAGTGATTCTCTGATTTCATCCTCTGTGTGTTTGTTGTTAGCATATATGAAGGCTACTGATTTCTGTGTATTTATTTTGTATCCTGCTACATTGCTGTAGGTTTTGATCAGCTCTAACAGCTTGCTAGTAGAGTTTTTAGGGTCCTTTATGTATAGAATCATGTCATCTGCAAATAATGATAACTTGATTTCTTCCTTTCCAATTTGTATCCCTTTTATGTGTGTCTCTTGCCTTATTGCTATGGCCAAGACTTCCAAAACTATATTAAATAGAAGTGGGAACAGTGGACACCCTTGTCTTGTTCCTGATTTTAGTGGAAAAGCTTCCAGTTTTTCCCCATTTAGTAATATGTTGGCTGTAGGCTTGTCATAAATAGCCTTTATTATATTGAGATAAGTTCCTTCTATTCCCAGTCTCTGTAGGACTTTTATCATGAAGGGATGTTGGATTTTGTCAAATGCTTTCTCTGCATCTAATGAGATGATCATGTGACTTTTGTCCTTCAACCCGTTTATGTTTATTTGCAAGGAAAGAGAGAGAAATGGGCACTCCAAGACCTCTTGCCACTGCAAACAAACTCTAGATTCTAGACACATGCACCACATTGTGCATCTGGATTTATGTGGGTATTGGGGAATTGAACCTGGGCTGGCAGGCTTGGCAACCAAGTACTTTTCCCCAGCCCTCTTGCCCCTGCATAAACAAATGGTAGCATTTTGAAGGGCTGGCCGTGTGTACAATCAGAAATGAAACCAACAGAACACAGGCACATGAACTTACCACTCACTCCTGTGTTTTCTCCAACAATTCAAGGAACAGAAGCAAAGATCAGACTTCTTCTGATTCCATGCTAATTCATCCTGCTATCTGTCTAAAGTTTAGTCCTAAGTTTAAAATCCAAACAGTTGCTTTTGTTCGGAGACTGTGCAGGGCAGTAGGGGCCGGGATGTACTCTGAAAGCCGAGCCCCAGGATGGCCACCCTCTAGTCAGACACTCCTGAGAACCTGTGGTGAATTGGGTGGAGGTGACCCTGGCACATGATGGATAGGATTCTTGCTGGCAGTTATCTGGGCTGAAGTATGTCAGGGAATGAGGCACTGGCCTTGCAGGACTGGGACACTTGTGTAGCTTGGAGGGAGCCAACTGCCAGGTCAAATCACAATGCGGAAGCCAGAGGGTTTCATTTCTTATTTTAAAAAATATTTTATTTATTTATTTATTTTTTAAAAAAATTTTATGTATTTATTTATGTGAGAGAGACAGACACAGAGAGAAAGACAGATAGAGGGAGAGGGAGAGAATGGGCGCACCAGGGCTTCCAGCCTCTGCAAAGGAACTCCAGATGCGTGCGCCCCCTTGTGCATCTGGCTAACGTGGGACCTGGGGAACTGAGCCTCGAACCGGGGTCCTTAGGCTTCACAGGCAAGCGCTTAACCGCTAAGCCATCTCTCCAGCCCAAATATTTTATTTTTATTTATTTATTTCAGAGAGGGAAAGAGGCAGAGTGCACGTGAGAGAGAGAGAGAGAGAGAGAGAGAGAGAGAGAGAGAGAGAGAGAAAGAGAGAGAGAGAGAGAGAGAGAGAGAGAGAGAGAATGGGTGCACCAGGGCTTCCAGCCACTGCAAATGAACTCCAGATGCATGGTGCTACCTTGTGCAGCTGGCTTACGTGGGCCCTAGGGAATGGAGCCGAACCGAGGTCCTTTGGCTTTGCAGGCAAGCGCCTTAACCGTTAAGCCATCTCTCCAGCCCGAGGGTTTCATTTCTTGTGGTGCACACCGTACTGAAAAGCAGTCCCAGTATCTGATTATCAGACGGAGCCACAAAGGAAAGAAAATGTCCTGTTCTCCTTGGTCAAGGCAGAATCCTGAGCTCTAAGATGGGAACATAGATAGAGATATGCCTGGAAAAATCTTGCACTCCTGGTTTCTCCCAAGCCCTGCACAGCAGCCGCAGAAGTGATCTTCTTTGTGATGCCTCCTTTGACTAACGCCTCACTGGAGAGAGGTGTATTTCAGGACACGCGTCCTCCGCGTGTGTTCTCGCCACCCCAGCTGATGAGGTTGGGAATGAAGATGAACCCTAACGTGACCTGAGTGGAGTGATACAGTACCTGCTCTGCAAGGAGGGAGCTCATCCAGACAAAAAGGTAGGGGCTGGTCAGTGTGTTCCCATAGCAACCTGGGAAGTAGACATGGTAGATACAGTCAGGTCACAGACCTAGACACCATTCAGTCATTGGCTAGTTAACTAAACATGGAATTGGGCCCTGCAACACAATTGTTGGCTCACGCAGTAATTATCTTTCTGCTTCTCCCCCAAAGTGACGTGTGACTCTTTATAAGGATATCATATACACAGAGGAAGCTGGGTGTCGTGGTGGTTGTGGGGCGGGGGGGCGGCTGACTTTTATGGATTGTTGAATTCAATACCTGAAACTCCATCACTGTGCCTACGTGTGTTAGACTTTTTTTTAAAATTTATTTATTTATTTATTTGAGAGCGACAGACACAGAGAAAGGCAGATAGAGGGAGAGAGAGAGAATGGGCGCGCCAGGGCTTCCAGCCTCTGCAAATGCACTCCAGACGCGCGCCCCCTTGTGCATCTGGCTATTGTGGGACCTGGGGAACCAAGCCTCGAACCGGGGTCCTTAGGCTTCACAGGCAAGCGCTTAACCGCTAAGCCATCTCTCCAGCCCAGACTTTTATCACTATGACAAAATAACTGACATCCAGGGGAGGAAAGACTGATTGACTGCTTTTTAAAAGTACTTTATTTTGGGGCTGGAGAGACGGCTTAGCAGTTAAGGCACTTGCCTGCAAAGCCAAAGGAGCCAGGTTCAATTCCCCAGGACTCACATAAGCCAGATACACAAGGTGGTACATGCATCTGGAAGCCGTGGTGCGCTCATTCTCTAGCTGCCTCTTTCTCTCTCAAATAAATAAATAAAAATTTAAAACTGAATTTAAAATGTATTTTGTATTTACTTATCTATTTATGAGAGAGAGAGAGAGAGAGAGAGAGAGAGAGAGAATGGCATACTACTGCCTCTAGCCACTGCAAATGAACTCCAGATGCATGCATCACCATGCGCGTCTGTCTTACCTGGGTTCTGGGGAATCAAATCTGGGTCCTTAGGCTTCACAGACAAGCTCCTTAACCGCTAAGCCATCTTTCCAGCCCTGGTTGGTTGACTTTGTTCACCTAGGTATGTGTGCACGTATGTTGATATGTGTGGGGACATACTTATGTATGTTGGGTGTGTGTGCCCACGTGTGCATGTGTGTGTGTGGAGGCTAAAAGGAAACACTGAGGGTCCCTCCTCAGGAACACTGTCCACCTCGTTTTGAGACAAGGTCTATCACTGGCCTGGAGTTCGCTGATTTCACTAGACTGGCTGGCCAGTGAGCTCCAGGAATCCCTGTCTCTACCTTCTCAGCACCGAGGCTGCAGGTAAGTGATACCACGTCTAGAATTGTTGTGTGGGTACTGAGAATCAAACCTGGGTTCTCAGGCTTGTGAGTCAGGCACTTTGCCATCTCACTAGCCTCTGGTTTCAGACCATGGGCACTTAGCTCCCTATGTCTGGACCTTTGTGAGGCAGATCGTCGCGGCAGCGGGAGCATGTGGCAGAGCAGCTCACTTCATGGCAGCCAGGAAGCAGAAATACAGACCAGGACCATGCAGGATGAAGATGGGTAGAGACTGTCTGCATTTCCTTCTTTAATTCCACTGGACCTCCAGTCCATTGGGTGGTGCTGACCACATTCAAGTCAGGTTAATTCCCCCTCAGTTAGTCCTCTTTGGAAGCGCCTCACAGACATGTCCAGAGGTGTCTAGTCTCACAGGCGTTATGTGTGGTGGCAGTGGCCGGGGGCAGGGGGACTATGAAAGCAAGGTGGGAAATGGAGTTGCTGGCCACTCACAGTAGAGCCCATAGACACAAAAGGTCTCCTTGTGGTCACTCTCCTGAGTTCTTATTGTGTAACTGAAGTGGCCATATGAAGACCCTTACTTTATTTCTCTGGGAAAAGACCCATTATGTAAGAAGAGCTGGGATAAGACCCAGACCTTGTCACTCCTGGCTGAGACAGTAAATCAGAAGTGGCATGTGACTAGTCCGGAGGAGACGTGCAGATGCAGGACTACCACACACATCTTTGATATATTGGGGCGCTGCCTCATTGCTCCTATTCAATTCATCTGTCTGGCCCCCAGTGGATCCTGGTGCCATTTGTAAACTCAGCCCCCCACTCTAGTTTCCATTCCAGTTTGGAATGTTCTGGAAGCAGAAGGGTGCAACCTTTCACAAGCTGCCAGGCTCTCTGGCATGTGCTGAACGCAGTGATGTAGTGACGGACCCAGACACTCTCCTTTCCTGCAAGTTCCTCTCAACGCCGTGGGAGAAAAGTTCTGCGGGTGACCTGCTCACTCAGGGTTTCTTGGTGTGAAAATGTCCATTCTTTTACTCACCCTGCCACTTTTACTTCTGAATCATTTTGTCACTGGACATTGAATACTGAGTGGGCCATTATCATTCGGATAGAAATGTTGCTAAAAGGCCCATGGTTACAGGCTTGGTCCCCACCAGGGCATGATTAGGAGGTGGGGCAACCTCCAAGGGCCGGAGCGTAGGAAGAGGTAGTGAGGTCTTGCGGGTGCGCCCTCCAAGACGATAGAAGAACCCAGATAATGGAACCCCACCCCTGCGCCCGAGCTGGAATTGTGTCTGGATCCCATGTCCCCTCTCAGCTCCCTCAGGGCTGATCTCTGCTAGTTCTTGTTTGGGAAGACAGGGTCCTAGCTCCCCTGGAAGTCACTTCTGAGAGGATTTTTCTTGTGTGCCTGTGGAAGTGGCGTACTCACGCATGTATATATGTGTGGGAATATGTATATGGGTGCCCGCCTATGTGTGGGTGCATATGCATATGTGTACACATGTGTGTAGGGGCCAGAAGTAGATGTTGAGAGTCCTCAATTGTTCGCCACCTTATTCTTTGAATTTGTGTGTGGGGGGGTATAGCACACATGTAGCGGTCAGAGGGCAACATTGGGGTATTGGTCTTCTCTCCTTCCACCTTATTTGACACAGGGGTTCTCCCTCTCTCCCTCTCTCTCTCTCTCTCTCTCTCTCTCTCTCTCTGTCTCCCTCCACTGGGAAGGCCAGACTATGGGCTTGAGGTTCTGACTCCACCTCCCATTGATGTAGGTGTGTGTTGGCGTTATAGACTTCACACATGGCTTTACGCCACCGCAGGGGAACCAAACTCTGGTTCACAGGCTTTCGGAGTAAGTGTCTTTAACCACTGAGACATCCTCCAGCTCCTTCATCCGTCTTTTTTTTTTTTTTTTTTTTTTTTTTGAGAGGATCTCTCACTGAGGCCACAAACTTACCTAGTCTGGCTAGACTAGCTGGGCTGAAGATCCTCCTGTCTTTGCCTCTCAGCACAGGATTTACAGGCAGGGACCATTATACCCAGCTTTTGTGTGGGTGCTGGGGGTTCAACTCAAGTCTTCATGCTTGCACAGTGGGATACCGCTCTTAAAACAGCAAGCAGGGCTGGAGAGATGACTGAGCAGTTGAGTCGTTTGCTTGTGAAGCCTAAAGGACCCAGATTCGATTCCCCAGGACCCACATAAGTCAGATGCACAAAGTGGCACATGCCTCTGGAGTTCATTTGCAGTGGCTGAGGACTCTGGTGTGCCCATTCTCTCTCTCTCTGTCTCTGCTTCTCTCTTTCAAACAAAATAAAATAATCTTTTATTTTATTTTATTTATTTGAGAGCGACAGACATAGAGAGAAAGACAGATAGAGGGAGAGAGAGAGAGAATGGGCGCACCAGGGCTTCCAGCCACTGCAAACGAACTCCAGACGTGTGCACCCCCTTGCGCATCTGGCTAACGTGGGACCTGGGGAACCGAGCCTCAAACCGGGATCCTTAAGCTTCACAGGCAAGCGCTTAACCGCTAAGCCATCTCTCCAGCCCTTGCTTTTGATTTTTAAAGATTATTTTATTTTGGGGCTGGAGAGATGGCTTAGCGGTTGTGGTGGTTTGATTCAGGTGTCCCCCATAAACTTAGATATTCTGAATGCCATGTTCTCCAGCTGATTACAATTGGAAATTAAAGCCTTCTGGAGGGAGTGTATTGTTGGGGGTGGGCTTAAGGGTGTTATAGCCAGTTTCCCCTTGCCAGTGTATGGCACAATCTCCTGTTCCTGTTGTCCACCTTATGTGGGCCAGGGGGTGATGTCCACCCTCTGCTCATGCCATTGTTTTCCCTGCCATCATGGAGCTTTCCCCTTGAGTCTATAAGCCAAAATAAATCTCTTTTTCCCACAAGTTGCTCTTGGTTGGCTGGTTTCTATCAGCAATGTGAACCTGACAACAGCAGTGGTTTAGGCACATGCCTATGAAGCCTAAGGACCCAGATGCTCCGGGTCCCACATAAGCCAGATGCACATGGTGGCACATGCGTCTGGAATTCGTTTGCAGTGGCTAGAGGCCCTGGTGCACCCATTCTCACTCTGTCTTTCCCTTTCTCTCTGTCTCAAATAAATAAGTAAAAAATATAAAAATATATATTAAAAAAAGCCAAGAGCAAGCAATCTGTCCCCATAAAGGAGAGATGACAGTGCATGTTTGCTGTCTTCACTGGGGCCATCATCACCTTGGCATTCAGCTGAGGGTGTTGGTTGGCCCCACCTTTCAGGCACTGAGACAAGTAAGGACCCTTCATAGCATGCAGGATTCATTTATTGCCCTCACTGGGGCCCAGCCAAGCCTTAGCTCAGCTTTCATTAGTTATTCTTGTTAATCTCCTACTGTGCCTCATTTAGAAGTGAAATTATCTCAGGAGGACAAGTAGTATCTGCAGGTTCAGAACCATCTGTGTTTCCAGGCACCCATGGGGACTAGGAGCACGTCCCTCTTGGATTAAGGGATCCTATGACTCTGCCGTGTCCACTTTGCAGGGAGGGAGGCAGCCAATGAGCACGCACTCATGGAAGACCCTGGTCTTGGGACAGACAGACTCATGCTAGCCAGAAGCAGGGAGCAGGGGAATTTGCTAGCGTTCTATCTAAACCTCAGGAGGAACCCCAGTGCACCGGGGACCCTGGCTCTCAGCATGTGGTGAGCGAGGACTTGGGGCCACCTATGGGACTATGAGCCCAGTGGCTGAAACTCACAGATTCTATTACAGATACCTGAAGTAGGTGCGCCGCCCTTCCCAGTCACTCCTGGCCAGTTCCGTGGTCCTCTCCGTCCACAGATGAGGGGGGCGGGGGGATGTTCCTCATGAAGGTCCTGGGGTGAATCAGGTGCTCTTTGCGGGGCTCCTCAGCTGGAGTATATGGAACCTGCAGCCACAGCAAGGTAACGTTTCAGGGAAAGGATGCAACAGTGAATTAAAACACTGTATCTACTGCATGCTGGGCTGGGAGACAGGTAGTGGGTACAACCGACCAGGAGTAATACAAGGAAATCATGGAAGAAATTGAGAGGGGAGGGTAGAGAGACAGGGCCATTTAGAGTAGCCCAGGGGCATTGTGTGGTACTCCAGTGAGGCAGGGACCCCCTACAGACCATCTGGTCCTCAGTGTCCTTGGAATAGGGGACAGGGAGAATAAGGCTTCAGGGTGTAGAAACAAAAAATATTTAGCTAGGTGTGGCTGCAAGCGCCTAGAATCCTTGTACTTGAGAGGAGGCGGAGGTAGGAGGGTCAGGAATTCAAGGTAGGTTTTTTGTTTTTCTTTTCTGTGTGTGACATGTAATGTGCCATGTGTAGGGAGGCGTATACGTGTGCATATGGCTGTCCATACGCTCTCCTGCTGCGGCTAAAGCAAATGCCCAGAGCGAACACTGGCTGTCCTGTGCTATCACTCTTGGTCTCTGTTTGGTTTCTTTTCTTTTTCTTTTTTTAATTTTTATTTATTTATTTGAGAGAGGGAAAGAGGCTGAGAAAGAGAGAGAGGGCACACTAGGGCTTCCAGCCACTGCAAACAAACTCCAGATGCATGAATCACCTTGTGCATCTGGCTAACGTGGGTCCTGGGGAATTGAATTGAGGTCCTTTGGCTTTGCAGGCACGTGCCTTAACCACTAAGCCATCTTCTCTAGTCCAAGATTGCATCTATGTACATATACATATACATATACATATACATATACATATACATATACATATACATATACATACACATACACATACACATACACATACACATACACACACACATATATATATATATATGTTGGCTTTTCGAGGTAGGGTCTCACTCTAGCCCAGGCTGATCTGGAATTCACTACATAGTCTCAGGGTGGCCTTGAACTCATGCTGACCCTCCTACCATTGCCTCCTGAGTGCTGGGATTAAAGATTTGTGCTACCACCATACCGGGCCTTTTTTATATATTTTTATTTATTTGAGAAAGGGAGAAAGGTGTTGGGGGTGGGGAGAGAGAGAATGAGTGCACCAGGGCCTCTAGCCACCACAAACTCCAGACTCATGTGCCACCTTGTACATCTGGTTTTACATACTAGGGTATCAAACCTGGGTCCCTTGGCTTTGCAGACAAGCGCCTTAAGTGCTAAGCCATCTCTTCAGCCCCAGGTCATTTTTTTTTTTTGTTTGTTTTTTGAGATAGGGTCTCATTCTATCCCAGGCTGACCTGGAATTCACTATGTAGTCTCAGGCTGGCCTTGAACTTATGGCGCTCCTCCCAAGGGCTGTGATTAGAGGCATGTGCCACCACGCCCAGCCTCCTTGGTCATCTTTTGCTAATTTGAATTTGTGAATGAGGCCCTCTCAGAAAAAAAAAAAAGAGAAAAGAAAAGAAAAAGAAAGAAAGGAAGGAAGGAAGAACAAAGAAGTAAGGGGAGGGAAGCTGGGTGTGGTGGTGCATACCTTTAATTCCAGCACTTGGGAGGAAGAGGTAGGAGGATCACCAAGATTTTGAGGCCACTCTGAGATGACATAGTGAATTCCAGGTTAGCCTGGGCTAGAGTGAGACTCTACCTCAAAAAATCAAAAACAACAGCAGCAGCAACAACAACAACAACAACCCACCCAAAGTATTAGCCAGGCATGGTGGTGCACGCCTTTAGTCCCAGCATTCAGGAAGCAGAGGTAGGAGGATCGCTGTGAGTTTGAGGCCACCCTGAGACTACAGAGTAAATTCCAGGTCAGCCGCGGCTAGAGTGAGACCCTACCTAGAAAAACAAACAAACAAACAAAAAAAGAATATGGGGAGACAAAATTGTGCACACTCTAGGTCTGTTTATTAAGGAACAAACAGTTAAAATCAGCCTGTTTTTATGTTTTATTTTGGTACAAAAGTATTTAATAGCTGTGGTGGTTTGATTCAGGGGTCCTCCGTAAACTTAGGTGTTCTGAATGCTAGGTTCCCAGCTGATGGAGATTTGGGAATTAACACCTCCTGGAGGCAGTGTATTGTTGGGGGTGGGTTTATGGGTGTTATAGCCAGTTCCCCCATGTCAGTATTTGGCACACTCTCCTGTTGCTATTGTCCACTTGACGTTGGCCAGGGGGTGATGTCCACCCTCTGCTCATGCCAGCGTTTTCCCCTGCCATCATGGAGCTTCCCCTCGAGTCTGTGAGCCAAGATAAACCCTTTTCTCCCACAAGCTGCTCTTGGTCGGGTGTTTTCTGCCAGCAATGAGAACCTGACTGCAACAATAGCCAAATGCAGTGAGGGGCCGCTCTTCCTGATCACTTAGACTCAGTGCCATCTGGCCAGGTATGGGGGGAGCCAGCCATCCCAAAATGAGGCCTCTGAGGACGGGCACCTTGGGCAGAGTCCCAGCGGAGACTGAAGACCGTCATCCAAGGTGTCACGTGCAGTCCAGGGACATTCTTGGCTTATGGTTAAGATCCAGTGAAGGAATCCAAGAGATCTCAGAGGGCATGAGATCAGGTTTAGAGGGCAGAGTGGCCTCACAGAGACGGCCACAGCTGAAGGGACCCAGCTTAGATAATGCCCACGACAATCATTGTGAGCATAGGCATCTGAAGGACTCTAGAAGGGCCCTCTGGCCCCTGGTCTGTTTTCACACAAGGAACTCAAAACATTTGCAGATATTAATTATGTTCATTAAGTTAATTGCGACCGCACACAGCAGCTCTAATTAAACCCATCTCTTTTTCTTTTCCTTTTTGGACTATGTGCATATGGATGCGTATTTGTATGTGTGTGGGTGCACATGCGTGCAAGTGTGTATCCACACACATGCATGTGTGCACATGTGTGTGGAGGTGTCTTCCTTGATTGCGTTCCACTTTCCTGAGACAGGGGGTCTCTCATGTGAACCCAGAGCTTGTCGGTTCAGCTAATCTTGCTAGCCAGCTTGCCTTGGGGATCCCGTCTCTACCTTGCAAGGATTGAGACTACAGGTGGGTTGCCACACCCACTGAGCTTTCTCATAGGTGCTAGGGTCTTTACCTCTGGTTCTCATGCTTCCGTGACATGTGATTTATGCACTGAGCTGTCTCTCCCCAGCTACACAGGCCCATTTATTTAGCCCATTAAGATAAAGTGAGCTGCTTAGAGCCCTGCATTCTCATTTGCCATGGATAGCTCCATCTGATCTGTTCTCCAGGTTACCAAATTTGCAAGGGTTCTGGTTACTTACGGAGTTGTTGGATGAACACACAAGGGGTTAGGTCCCTGGACCACCATGGACTCATCTTTTATCACCACCATCTAAACACTGTGTTTCTAAATGTCATTTTAAAGGTATTTTTGTTGTTTGCAAGGAGAGAGAGAGAGAGAGAGAGAGAGAGAGAGGGAGAGAAGAGAGAGAAAGATGGAGAAAGAGAATGGGCATGCTGGTGCCTCTAGTGACTGCAAACGAACTCTAGATGCATGCACGACTTTGTGCATCTGCCTTTACATGGGTGCTGGGGAATTGAACTCAGGTTATTAGGTTTTGCAGGCAAGTGCCTTAACCGCTGAGTCATCTCTCTAGCCCCAATGTGTTTTTGTAACATGGCCTTATGAAGGGCCATTGTATGCAAATATTGAAAAGGAGGCAATTTGGTTCCAAGAAATACAAGATGCCCCTTTTCTATGTCTGGAAACCGTCCAACCGGGGAGCACTTGTAAAGGAGCTGCCAATTTCCCATCGTTCTGCCAGAGCTATAGAATGCCTTTATCTTGTGAGTATCCAGTGAGTCAGAGGACTCATTCCAAGGCCATCAGACAGGTGGGAGAGAAAAAGGTATGCAAAAGTCCTTTTACCCTTGCCACATGGCTGTGGTGAATGTCAGGGCAGTCTGGCTCTCCACTGTCCACCAGCCTGGGCTCTGCACTCATAATCCAGCCAGGGGCACTCCCCTTCACCTTGTCTCTGGTCCCAGCACTTTATGCGAAGCAGCCCCAGGTCTCCTCAGAGAGCCCTGGGAGCCTTGGGCACTTCCTCGACATACCTGCTCTGGACACCAAGCCTGAATTTGCATGAGTGTTCTGCCTTGTGCATCTGTGCCCTGCCCCCTTCAGAGAAGTGCCTGGTGTGGGGGGTATGCCTTTTAGGTTTACAAGTAACCACAGGAAGCCGGTGATAAGAGCACAGCCCCCATTCCACTGACCCCATAGGGCCGAGGGCCATACTCACTGAGGTGCCTCCATCCTGCATTCTTTCCCCTTGGCTAGCTCTCAAAAGGTCCATTTCAATGTGTGAGAAAGAAAAACAAACCTAGCATCTTGGATGATGCTTGCTGATTCGGACACTCAGATATGGCCGTATGTTAAGCAGATAGCTTTGGCTTGGTGACATGGGACAACTGACCCCTCCATGGGAGGGGCACAGAATCCACAACTGTGCCTCTGCTGGGGATCTTAGGGGCAGCTGTTCAAGGAGATTAGGAGCCCCTGGGGGAACTGAGCTGGGCTCAGGTGCTTGGTTTCTGTAATCTCTGCGGTGAGGTGTGTTCAACCAGTACTTCCTAGGAAGCATGGACAGAAATTTAAGTTCCTTTGCTCTGTCCCCAGAGCCATTTAAGTGAAGCCAATGCCGGAGGCCCCCAGCTGACCCTGCCCCACACTGGGCCTGATTGCAATTCCATCTGAGCTGCCCCTGAACTACCAGCGAGAAGAAGGTGGCCTGCCCGGTGAGCCGAGGAACGCCACTGATACTCTCTGGCATTAATTGACAATGGACTCTTTCCTGTGTGCAATGAGACACTGAACATATTGAAATGACCAGGTCTCTGCTGGGAGTGCAGGAATGCCCACAACTAACATGATGCAAGTGGGCAATGGCATGAAGAAAGGCAGAAAGAATGCTCTAGAAAAATTACGAAGAATACAGAAGAATATTCCAGAAACATGATTGATTCTGCCTTGGAACATTCAGGAAGCTCTGTAGAATAGACACATACCTTGTCCATGGTGGAGGGGTGTGTTGCTTTTCTTAAGAGTGCCATGAGGAAACCCCACAGGGCGCTGACAGCAGATGCCCATCAGCCCAGGTCCCAGAGGCTGGAGGTCTGAGTTTGAGCTCATAGGGCTGGCTCCTCTGAGGCCTTGCTTCCGGCTTTGCTGAGGACATCTTCTTCCCGTGTCCGGATGTCATCTGTCTCTGCATCCATGTTCTGATCTCTTTTCATGGAGCGACCAAGGCAGCAAACCAGGGAAACTAAAAGAATAGGTTCTTATTCCGCTTTCTTTTTGCAGAACCCGAGAGAAGAGTTTGTGCCCATGGGATTTTGAGGGGTTGAGGGTGCTCAGAAGTGAAGGTGTGAGGGGTTGAAGGGACAGCTCAGTGGGGAAAGTGCTTGCCTCAGACACATGAGGCCCTGAGCTCCACCTCAGTAACCCAGGTAGAAATAAGCCAGACGTGGTGATGCGTGTTTGTGAGCCCAGTGCTGTGGAGAGGAAGGCAGGTGGATCCCTGGGGCTTGCTGACCATCTAGTCTAGTCTACCTAATGAGCTTCACACCAATGAGAGATTGCCTCAAAAATGAAGATGGGGCTCAGTGGTCAAAGGTGCTTGTTCGATTCCCCAGTACTCACATAACACCAGATGCACAAAGTGGCGCACGCATTTGGAGTTTGATTGCAGTGGCAAGAGGCCCTGGCATATCCATTTTCTCTCTCTGTCTCCGTCTCCTTGTAAATGAAAAAATATATTTTTAAATAAGGACGGACCCTTTGAGGAATGATATGTAAGACTGTCCTTTGACCTCCACGAACACACGTACGTGGGATCTTGCGGGTGTAGCTCTAGTTTGCGGTTGAACATCTGCTTAGCGTGTATGAGGACCTGGGTGATTAAATCTTCTGCATCTTCCCCCCGCAAAAAAAAAAAAGTGAACATGAATGTTGAGGTGGAGCTCAGGAAAACTGTGGTCTTGGCCAGATGCTGACCTCAAGGGAATCTCTGGAGTGTGGCTTATACCATAGAATTGGTCTCTGTGGGACACCCGGGGCCTTATCCTAGATCAGCCAGTCACTGACTGTGACTCTTCCAGACTGGTATCTCCTGCATGGTGTTCTGTGCCAAGTGGCTCCCGTGGAGTTGATGGCAGTTCAAGAGATTGATGCCAACAGCAGAGGCCAGGGGGTCACAGTGAGTATGGGGAGAAGGCTGCCTGCTGGGCCGATCCCAGGGCCTGCCTTGGTTGGAGAACAGAAACATAGGAAAAAGACCCCATGTGCAGATCCTCAAATGCCAGGCCAGGACTCGGTAGTGACTGTAGGAGGTCAGTCCTCCTTTATGAGTATGACCAAAGGAGGAGCAGGGGTGAATAGGTCCTCACGGTCGGGGTTTCCCCGGCTATCCTGGCCCTTGAAGCTGGACAGGAAACAAGGTTTTGTCCTATGGTCTCTCCCTTGGCCTCAGGGACCTTCCTTGTACATGATGGGGACTCAGGGAGTGGGCAACAAGAAACACTCAAAGGCCAGTCTCAGTGTCCAGAGAGCTTCTTTAACCTTCTACAGAAAGAGGTCACAGGGCCGGGAGATGGCTAAGTGGACGTGTGCTTGCTGTGCATGTGTCAGGACTTGAGTTTGGATCCCCAGCACCCATCTAAAGGCCGGGCAGGAGGGACAGTCTGCCAGAAGTCCTGGTGTTGGGCTTTAGGGCAACTGGCTAGCTAGAATAGCTAAACGGGACACCTTTGGGTTCCAGTGAGAGACCCTGCCTCAGTAACAAGGTGGAGAGTGATTGAGAATGCCTGGCATCAGCCTCTGGTCTCCACATGCATGCACACGTGTGCGCACACATACACATATCACAAACACACGTATACCGACATCTGGTCTCCACATGCATGCACAGTGTGCACACGCTGAGACTACAGGTGTACCAACATCAGCCTCTGGTCTCCACATGCATGTGCTCACACACCATATACCAACATGCATATACACGTGCATGCATACCACACACATACACAAGCAAAACAAAGAAGCCACTTACATCTGATGAGTCGGTCAGAATGAGCTGAGTTAATCCATGGAGTGGGACAGTCATGGCCACCCAGTGGCTGGGCAGGGGGCCTGGCAGGGAACAAAGGTCACTATGAGGACTGTTCAGCCCCGGGGGGATATCTGCTGCAAATATGGTGACAGTCCCCAGACTAGTCACCATCGTCATGGTGTGTCATTTCCCAAAGCATGTCAGGTTTCACAGACCCCAGGGTGGGGCTGGATTGTGGGTAGGGAAGGGCTGGTGTCACCATCTTTCAAACCTCTGGCCTCCACATAATTTGTGCAGGGTTTACAGCTGCCCATCGCCAGCAGTTCCGTCTGCTGTGAATGCTGGCCTTGGTCATGTTTTTAGGATGGGAAGTGTTCAGATGGTGAATGACCACCTGGCATATTGTCCCACTGAATGATTCCTGGGGTTTAGACACGGAGCGGGTATATGGGGAGGGAACTCAATTCTGATCCTGTCCTGCTTTGATTCTCATGATGGAGAAGGATCTCAGCAAAATCTTCTCATCTCTATCCCCAGGGACACACTCACAGTTTTTTATCTTGTCCTTGTAGAAGGAATCACTTGCTCATACTGTACTCTGATTTTTTTTTTTTTGAGGTAGGGTCTTGCTCTAGTCCAGGCTGACATGGAATTCACTATGAAGTCTCAGGGTGGCCTGGAACTCATGGCAATCCTCCTACCTCTGCCTCCGAGTGCTGGAATTAAAGGCATGTGCCACCACACCCAGCCATACTTCACTTTGAAAGCAGAGCATTCATGAAAGGGGGCAAGATCTCCCAAGGGCTAGGCTTCCTTAAGAGTTATTTAGAAATGAGGTCTTTGAGGGAAGGAGAGTTGGTTCAGTAGTTACGTGCTTGTCTGCAAAGCCTAACAACCTGGGTCTGATTCTCCAGTATCCATGTGAAAGCCAGATGCACAAAGTGGTGCATGCATCTGGAGTTCATTTGTAGTGGCTAGAGGCCCTGGCATGCCCATTCTCTCTCTCTCTCCCTCTCTCTCTGCATGTAAGTAAATTTTAAAAAAAAAATTGTTTTTTGGAGGTAAGGTCTCACTTTAGCCCAGGCTAGCCTGGAATTCACTCTGTAGTATCAGAGTGGCCTTGAAATCACAGCAATCCTCTTACCTTTGCCTCTCAAGGGCTGGGATTAAAGGTGTGTGCCACTATGTCTGACAGAATATATTTTTTAAAAATATTCTTATTTATTTATTTATTTTACTTATTGAAAGAGAGAGAGAGAGAGAATGGGCATACCAGGGTCTCCAGCCACTGTAAATGAACTCCAGACACTTGCACCACCTTGTGCATTTGGCTTACATGGGTACTGGGGAATCAAACCTGGGTCATTAGGCTTCTTAGACAAGTGCCTTAACCACTATGCCATCTCTCCAGCCCCCTAAAATTTTTTTTAAAAGAAATTATGTCTTTGATCTGGGCATGGTGGTTCGTACCTGTAATCCCAGTCAGAAAGACCGCTTCTAGTTCAAGACCAGTGGGAACAACAAAGTGAGACCGTGTTTCAAAAGAAAACAAACCAACACCAGGGCTGGGGAGATAGCTCAGTGGACAGGGTGCTCGCAGCTCAAGCTGGAGTACCTGAGTTCAATCCCTGCGTAAAAAGACACCGTGGCAGGCTTCTGTAATCCCAGTACATTGACAGCGTTGTGTGGAGACAGACAGGAGACGTGCCTGGAAGCTTTTGGCAAGTGCAGCAAAGAACAGAAGAGCAAGAAACCCTGCCTCAACTGAGGTGGACAGGTGAGGACCGACATGAAAGATTTCCTCTGGCTTCCACACCTGTGTCATGGCAGGCAAACGCCTGAATTCTCTCTCTCTCTCACACGCACACACACACACACCACACCATTATAACAACAACAAGAAACAAACAAGCCATGTAGTTGACTGCTTATAAGAAAAAAAAAAAAAAAAAGAAAAAAGAAGTCCCTCCCTTCCCCCTTAAGCCTGAAGAACACCAGATGCCCAGTGTCTGAGGATGCCACCTGCGGCTCAGCTCCTGTCCACATGGGTGAGCTGGGGCTTGGTGGCTGCCATGCCACAAGGGGCTGCGGAATGGTGGAAAGCATTCTGGTCCTTAAAGGTTTTTTTTTTTGTTTGTTTGTTTTGTTTTTTTTGAGGTAGGGTCTCACTCTATCTCAGGCTGACCTGGAATTCACTATGTAGTCTCAGGGTGGCCTTGAACTCACAGTGATCCTCTTACCTCTGCTTCCCAAAGGGTGGAATTAAAGGCATGCATCCCCATGTCTGGCAGGTCCTTAAATTAAAAAATAATTATTTGTGTATTTGAGAAAGAGAGAGAGAGAGAATGGGCACACCAGGACCTCTTGCCACTGCAAACAAACTCCCAGATGCACGCACCACTTTGTCCATCCGGCTTTACGTGCATACTGGGGAGCTGAACCCAGACCAGTAGGCTTTGTAGGCAAGTGCCTTTAATCACTGAGCCCTTGTCCTTGAATTTTACGAAGGCATCATATTTACTTTCTTAAACTGAGGGGCATAGGGGCAGGCCAAGGAGGAGATGCAGAACTGGCAGTGAACTCGAGCTGACTATTTTGTTTTTTTTTTCTTCCCCCTGACTTTGATGCATGACAGAAGTCTGGGAAAGATAAGGCGCCAAGTTCAAATGTATAGCACTTACTTTCCTTTGCTTCAAAGCCAACCAAACATTGAGAAGGTCGATATGCAGAAACGAAATACTCAATTGATCCTTTTTCCCCCTCCAACCAACTCCTGGGAAACATGGATGCCCTAGGCTCTTAAATAACCTCGGGAACAGCGGGCCAATTGTACAGCCGCCCGGCGCTGCCCCAGGTAGCCAGTAACTTCCTGCACTAAAGTGATGGCTTCAAGATTTCATCCCGAGACCTCTGAACACCAGGAAATATCAGTTTACAGACCTGCCATGCCTTAAAGCAATCGGAGAGACTGCCATTAGAGTCTATGTCTTAATTAAGCCAGGCACCCACCTAGGAATGGCTGGCATTCGGAGGCTTAGCTGTCTTGCGGGATCCAGTTTCCCCAGGCCCTGCATGAGGATGGCTGGGAACTCCAAGGGAGATATCCATTGCGGTCAAGGGCGCTGGCTCATGACACCAGGACCACAGTGGCAGAATACGCCTAGCCATGGAAGTTCTCTTTGCTTCTCCCATCTCTATAGCACAAGGCCTTGTACTGAGTCACTTGTTCACTTGTGATAGGCTGGCTGCATGGCCACGCCCCCTCCTGCCCGCTATGATCCTTCTCACTGAGCCCTCATTTGGTGATGGAGAAACGAGGCAAAGTCAGGGTAGCCATAACCCAGCAGAGCCAGGGAGTGGTGGGTGTGTGGACCAAAGGCAGCATCCCCTTCTCACACACCAGGAGAGGACCCCAAGTGTCTGGAATGGTCCTCGTGCATCCAGGGTGTTTGGTTAGCCGCTCTGGTCTCAGTTTCCACGCTAGAAAGTAGGATTCACTCTTCCACCCAGGAAATAACAGACTCACTGGTTGATAGATAACAAAAGGTCCTAAGATGCAGTTTTGGTGTCCCAAAAATTCATTTGCTACCACCTTACCCTCCTGCACATACACCTATAGAAAGTTTAATTAGCAGGACGTGGTGGCGCACACCTTTAATCCCAGCACTCGGGTGGCAGAGGTAGGAGGATTGCCATGAGTTCGAGGCCACCCTGAGACTCCATAGTGAATTCCAGGTCAGCCTGGGCTACAGTGAGACCCTACCTTGACAAATCAAAAAAACAAAAAAAGAAAGTTTAATTAATTAATTTTCCTTTTTTGAGATGGTGCATTGTAGCCAAGGCTGGCCTCAAACTACTAATCCTCCTGCCTCCATTTCTCAAGTGCTGGGATTATAGGTGTGCACCACTATACATGTTTCTCTTTCTCTTCCAATGGAGCCACCCGGACTCAACCTCGGGGCTCCAACCTGATGGCCATACCTGATCCTAATCTTTGCCCAAAGGTCCCACTCCTTAACACGGCAGGGAGATTAAATTCCCACCCTTCCCACCCTCACAACCAAAGGTTATGTTTCAGTACTGGAAACCTGGGGGAGAACTCACACCATATGCACAGCAATGCGGGGCACAAATTTCAGCCCTAACAAATTTGATTGGAGTTCTGAGTAAAGAGCAGACTGAGTCCCTCTGCCTGGAATACCAGAGGCTGTGGTTAAGCACTCTGTGTTCAGGCTTCCTGTTCCTGAGCAGATAATGCCCGGCTGATTGTGGTAGGAGTGAGCGTGCCAGCTTGCACAGCCTCGGTTGACCCCAGTAATCTGAAATCTTTTTTTTTTTTTTCTTAAATAAAGATAGATATAAAGATTCTGTAGTGATTGGGTTCCATGTTTCTTGGCAACCCACACAGATGGGTTTATTCTGGCTTATTGATTCGAGGGGAGATAGTCTGTTATGGAAGAGGAAGGTGTGGTGGCAGAAACAGGAGGCTGGCTGCTCACATCACAGCCAGAGTAAGGATGTAGAGGACAAACAGGAAGTAGAGGACGAACAGGAAGTAGAGGACGAACAGGAAGTAGAGGACGAACAGGAAGTACAGGACGAACAGGAAGTAGAGGACAAACAGGAAGTGAGCCAAGACTACCAAATCTTGAGACTTGCCCCCAAGTGACCCACTTCCTCCAGCAAGTCTCCACCTCATCAAGGTTCCACAACCTTACCAAAGAGCACCACTAGCTGGAAGCCACCTATGATATTTTTACTTTTTTGTTTTTCGAGGTAGGGTCTCACTCTGGTCCAGGCTGACCTGGAATTCACTATGTAGTCTCAGGGTGGCCTTGAACTCTTGGCGGTCCTCCTACCTCTGCCTCCTGAGGGCTGGGATTAAAGGTGTGTGCCACCATGCCCGGCTGATATTTTACTTTTAAACCACAGCAGAGACCTTGGGGCTGTCTGCAGGGTGTGGCTGCTCCTACCCTGCATCCCACACTGTAGCAGCAGCTTCCAAGGATGTCCTCTGCTCCCTGTGGACATGGGCCACTTCTGGGTCCTTGACCTCTAAGGGAGGACTTGCAGCCTTCACAGCAAAGGCCACTACACTCTTGGCCAATTCTGCAGAAGTTCAGCTTCTGGCCATGGCAGGGGGCGTCATCTATGCCGTCATCACAGCCCTGTGGGCTGAGGGGGATGGGCTATCAGTTCACTCCTCCACATTTGGTGGGTATTGAGAGAGACCAGGGGTGGGAGGAGTGGCAAGTGTCTTTCAAGGACCTCGTGTTCTCTGATTCGTTCATCTTGCCTACTGTGTGGCTGGGCTGGGCAGGGAGTAAAAACTGTTAACCCTTTCATAAACTGGTGATCCACCAGGGTCCATGTGTCCACAGCCTCAGGGTCAAGGTCAGAGATGTAAGCTACTGGCCTGCAGGGGAGGGACATAAGCATCAATCTCTGAATGAATTAAATCTCCCCGCCACCACCATAATGTCAGAACCCTAACCCTGAGTAGCTGTGAGCATGACCGTGTTTGGAAGTGGTGGCCTTGAAGATGGCTGAGGTTAGACGAGGTCATTGGGGTGACCCTCATCCAATATGACTGTGACCTTATTAAGAAACGAAACTGGAACACAGAGAAAGACACTGAGGGGGACATGAAGTAACAGGACAAGGCACCAGTGACAAGTCAAGGGATTACTGAAGCCACAAGGCAGCTATGGGAAAGGTGAGAACAGTCCCTCCTCCATCAGAGCCCTCAGCAGGAACCCAGGCTGCCTACACCTTGATCTTGGACACTTCCGGCCTCCAGATGGTTCTTGTTCAGGCAATGTGTTTTCATACATCCTATAGATCCGCCCTCCCTCGCAATGTTCCCTGCAGGTGGGAGCTGCTTGAGGAGGCTGCCCCTGGGACAATGGCCAGAAACCCCGGTACGTCCCGTCTCCCACCCCACCCAGTGCCGGGCAGCGAGAAGGTGTTGAGAACCTTGACTGGCCACTGTCCTCTTCCCCTGGTAACTCCCCTTGTGCCTTTGGTATGCATGCAAAACTCAAAAGCCGGGAGATGGCTGGACTCACAGGCAAGAGGCAGGGGCTGGGCAGCTTATGCCCTGTGTGAAGTGACAGGACAAGTCAGGGTGAGGGTGGGCAGGCGCATCATGATGGGTGGGTCAGTTTTGGGGTACAACCTGTGCAGGTGACCACTGTCTGTCACAGGGTGAATACACTCTCTTTTAGGACCCACTTTGAGGGAGGTACGGTACAGAGACTCCATAGCCTCAATGCACCAGGCAGACCCTCAACACTAAGGCAGAGAGGCTTCTCCCAGGCAGAGCTGGGTGGGAGCCATCCGGCCTGTGGGGCTCACTGTGTACCTGGTAAATGCGAGCTCGTGGCAGCTGCAGTCACCCCTGCTGGTAGGAGCTGGGCGAGGGCTGTGGGGGTATGGCCAGGCAGCTGGGTCTTCTGTCTTCCCAGCCCACTGTGAATGGGGAAGCTGGAGATGTGTGTGTGTGCCCACGGCTGCAGAACCCCAAGTTAATGCAAAGAAGGGTTTAGCTGGGGCCTCCCCCGCTTAGGGCATGGCCCTCTGGTTCTGATCTCCTGGGCTTTGAGCCTGCAGGTCCACTTCCGGTGGGCTGGGCTATGGCAGGACCTTCGGTCTCACCTGTCCATCAAGTGTGTGATGTCAGTAACCACAGGGCCCAGTCTGTGCTGTCTGGGTCCTCGGTCTATCCCAGTTCCTCTTGCTGCCTCTGTCCTTCCTGGTCCCTGCTGCCTCCAGGTCGTTGATTCCCAGCCTTTGTCTTTTCAGCTCTCTGAGAGCCAATTGCCTGGGGGAAGTAGTGGGACCCCCCCCCCAAGTTGCCATTCTAGCCATAGTTGCTGTCCTAGGGCCTGCACAGAGATCACTTCCTGATTCTGTCTTCCACCATGCCCTGGATGGGCCCTAGCAGCTGGTAGAGTGGACCCTGTCTTTTGAAGTTTATGCCCTTGAGATGGGATGTGGGCAGCAAAGGATTACTCATCTGTCTTGACCTGTTCTATGCCCCACCTGCCCCTACAGCAGCATAACCTCACGGGGTGGAAGGGGTTGGGGACAAGGTACCTTGGGACCTTTACCGTAGATTCCAGCACTTGCTGCATTTGAGGGCTCCTGTCCCTGTGTTCACCTGGCACTGGCTATACGCACAGGACCTGCTCCCATGGGCAGCTGTCACCTGGGGCATCTCTTAAAGATGTCATGGGAGCCATCCTTTGCCATTCTGGGCTTGCTTTTCGCTTCCAGGCCTTTCTAAGAGGCTCCCCACATCTAGGCAGCCCCGGTGGACACTTGGTAGAGGACTTTGAGCAAGGACGCCACGGGGAAGACACGCCATATACTTGGGTGCTCAGAAGAGGGGCCCGGCTGCCCCGGGCAGACACCGCAGCCACTTCCACTGAGGCCCCGGTGCTGGGAGTTAGACTGTTAGTCTGGACCTAGTGACAACATACCCATGGGACAGCCGTGAAGCCTCATGAATCTGGTTCGGGTCCCCTGGGCACTTGGGAATGGACACAGCCCCTGTCTGCCACCTGGGCAGCTTCCATAAGAAAGCATAGGAGTGCCCCCCTTCCCCCCCTCCCCGTGGCCATATTTAGCACTTTCTTAAATCCTGAGAACTCCAACAATGGTACAGAACAGGATTTGGGGCAGGGGTGGGGCAAGAGGGCGTCTGAATTCATTTACAGATACAAGAACGTGACTCAAAGCAAAATGGCTTAACCAAGTCTATAAAAAGAACAGCCAGGGCCCTCAGACGGACCGAAGCATGCTGATGATTTCAGGATAAATGACTCTGCAGCATAAGGATTGAATTTCTCCCAAAATACTGCCGTGGTGTGTGGAGAAGGAAAGGGCTGGGAGAACAGGGGGCCTTTGAAGGAATTTTCGGGGCAGCGGAGCCAATCAGCAGGCTTGAAGCTCCCTCTCCCTCTCCTTCCCTTGGCCCCTACCTCTCCAGCCCCCTTCTCCAGACTTCTCTCGCTGGTCTGCTACAGGACGCCACCTCGTCCACCCACCATCCACCGGCTTGGCTCTCGGGCTCCCGCATGGGTCTGGGAGTGCTGAGCGCCAGGTACGGTGAGCGGCCCTGAGGAGGTCAGCGGTCCAGGACCACAATGGCTCAAATGCTGTGTTGGCGAGAAGGCTTGCCCAGGAAGGACATGCTGAGGGTGGGGATGGGGATCCCCAGTGCAAGGGCCAAGCAAAGTTGGAGGTGATGGGGCTAGGTCAGGACAGGGGCAACAGCAGTTTCCGGGGGACCATACTGACTTCTTGTGGTACTGCCTGCTGGGGTTAATAGCATGATGCTTCCCACCTTCAAGATGCTCCCCACATGCAAGATGCTCCCCACATGCAAGGTGCTCCACCTGCATGATACTTCCCACCTGCAACATGCTCGTTACCTGCAAGATACTCCATCTGCATGATGCTCCCCACCTTCAAGATTCTCCCCACATGCAAGATGCTCTAGCTGCAAGATGCTCCCCCTGCAAAATGTTCTCCACCTGCATGTCAGCTCCTTCTACCAAAGCAAATACCACAGCCAGGAAGCAGCAGACATCTACTGTCCCCTCATCCTGGTGGTTAGAAGCCCCAGACAGAGGTGGCTCTTCCTGAGACCTCCCTCCTTGGTGTGCAGATGGTGTCTCCTCTGTATGGCTGTGACCTGACCCCTCTTCTATAAGAGCACAGGTTGGATTTGGGCCACTCTGTGACCTCATCTACCTGAATCTCCTCTCAAGAGACCCCGTCTCCAAACACAGTCACGTTCTGAGGCAGAGTTCAGGACCTCAGTATATGGGTTCTTGGGGACACAATCCAACCCTCACCCAGTCACAGTCAGACTCTCCTCACGGGGGGTGAGTTGGTGGGCTTCCTTCAGATCACCTTCTACATTTCTTCTGGATCTGAAATTCCAAGGGTCTGTCACCATCTTACGAAAAAAAAAAATCCCTATCATTCAACTAAAATGGTGTCTCTTGGTGGAAACTTTGAGTTTTGTATCAGAGTAGGTAGGATGGAATGCAGGTGACCCCCACCCTTTACCAGAGCAAGTGGTGACATCTGAATAGGGCAGGTGAAGGCACAGTGGCATCTTTGTGCCCATCATTTTGTGAGAGGTGTGCCTGGCTGTCGTGGAAGAGCCAGCTCACGCCACAGGCCAGGTGGCTCCGAGAACAGTTTATCTTCTCGCAGATCTGGAGGCTAGAAGTCAAGGCCCCTGCAGGCGCAGGCGAGGCTCCCTCCTTGCCTGGGAGGCAGCACTCTCTTCTGGAGGCCCGAAAGGTGAGGAGAGGGAGCACCCTGGTGCTTGTGTGCGCATGCATGTGGGGGCCTGAGGAAACCCCGGCTGCTGATCTTTAGGTGCTATTCACCTGGTATTTTGTTTTTTTCTAAATAGATATATTATTTATTTCTTTGAGAGAGAGAGAGAGAGAGAGAGAGAGAGAGAGAGAGAAGGAGAGAGGCAGATGCACACACACCGAGAATGGGTGCACCAGGGCCTCCAGCCACTGCAAATAAACTCCAAACACATGTGCCACCTTGTGCATCTGGCTTATGTGGGTCCTGGGGAATCGAACCTGGGTCCTTAGGCTTCACAGGCAAGTGCCTTATCCTCTAAGCCATCTCTCCAGCCCCTTAATTTTCTTTTAAACTTTTTTTTTAACAGCTTCCATACTTACAGAAAATAAACCATGACAATTCCCTCCCCTCCCCTCCCCCACTTTCCCCTTCACAAATCCACACTCTATCATATCCCCTCCCCCTCTCAATCAGTCTCTCTCTTATTTTGATTTCATCTTTTCCTCCTAGAATGAAGGTCTTGTGAAGGTAGTACCAGGCACTGTGAGGTCAAGGATATCTTCGTCAATTTGTGTCTGGACGATTGCATTGAAAGCAGTCCTACCCTTCCTTTGGCTCTTACATTCTTTCCACCACCTTTTCCACAATGGATCCTGAGCCTTGGAAGGTGTGATAGAGATATTTCAATGCTGAGCACTCCTCTGTCACTTCTTCTCAGCACCATGGTGCCTTTTTTGTCATCTCACTGATCACTGCCATCTGAAAAGTGAAGCTTCTCTAACCAAAAGTGAGAGTAGCATTAACATATAGGTATGAATCTTCAGAAAGGTGCTGACAGGGCAGACTGTTGAGCATAATATATGCATTTAGCCAGACACCAGCAGACTTACTTAGTTTTATTTATTTTTTTGAGAGCAACAGACAGAGAGAGTAAGAGGCAGATAGAGAGAGACAGAGAATGGGCGCTCCAGGGCCTCCAGCAAACCAATTCCAGATGCATATACCCCTTGTGCACCTGGCTAAGGTGGGTCCTGGGGAATCGAGCCTTGAACCAGGGTCCTTAGGCTTCACAGGCAAGCGTTGAACTGCTAAGCCATCTCTCCAGCCCTAGTTTTATTTTATTTTTACATTTTAAATTTTTTTATTTTGTTTTTTTCTAGGTCGGGTCTCACTCTAGCCCAGGCTGACCTGGAATTTACTATTGGAGTCTCAGGGTGGCCTCGAACTCACAGCAATCCTCCTACCTCTGTCTCCCACTGCTGGGATTAAAGGCGTGTGCCACCACACCCGGCTCCTAGGTTTTTTTTGTTTTTGTTTTTTTTTTTAATCTAGGCATGAAAATTGCCTGACTGGGCTGCACTAGCTGGTCAGCAAGCCCGGGGATTTGCCTGTCTCCACCTTCCCAGCCCTGGGGTCACAGGCACATACCTGACATGTTGTACAGGTTCTGGGGACTGAACTCAGTTCCTCATGCTTGTGCAGCAAGCACGTTGTTCACTGAGCTATCTCAGGCCTGGGATCTCTTGTCAAAGACACACATGTAAAGATACAGGATGTATCAGGGCCGGGCCCATCCGTGGCAGCCAGCCTTCGCCCACTGCAGCGAGGTACCTGAGATAACTAAGTAATAGAGAGGACAGGCTGATTTCTGGCTTGCAGTCTTTGAGGCTCTAAGGATTGGCGGGCCCCTTGCTTTGGGCTTATGACATGGCGGCACTGCAGAGTGGAGTGTCTTGCTTAGGTTATGAGCCAAAAGGGGCCCTTTGGGTACATGCCCCCATTGACCTGAAGATCTCTCCCAGGCCTCATCTCCTAAAGGTTTCCTCCTCTCCAATAATACCACTCTGAGGACTCAGCCAGTTAGGTTTTGGGGGTACATTCAACACCCAATTACAGTTGATCTTGTGTAGCATACCCGCGATACCTGACAGAAAGAAACATCTTGCAGGAGAAGTGGTTTACTGTGGCTCACAGTTTCCTAGGGTACAGCCCGTCATGGCAGGGCAGCCATGTCAGGGGGAGCACGTCTCCCTGTAGTGGTGAGAGCACATGGCAGACATGATATGTGGACCAGGAAGAAGGGAAGAGAGTGTAAGGAAGGCTGTGCTATAGCCCTCAAGGACCCACCCCCCCAGCGGCCCCCCAGTGGAGCCAGGAACCCAGCTCCTAAAGTTTCCACCCCTTCCCAGAACAGTACCAGCATCTGGAGACCAGCTGTGTCAACCCATGGTTTGTAAGGGACAGTTCTGATTCTAACCACGACACCCGCATTAATTAATTAACATGCGCGCATGTGTGTGAGTGTGCAACGCACCAGGGCTTCTTGCTGCTGCAAACCAATGCCAGACACGCGCACCAGTTTTTGTATGCCGCTTTATGTGGGTACTGGGGAACAGACCTCAGGCTGGCAGGCTTTGCAAGCAAGTACCCTTAACTGCTGAGCCATTTCCCCAGCTCCTCTGCTTAACTTTAACTTGACCTCATTTAACTTTAATAACTTCCTTAAAAATCTTATCTCCAATCATAGCTAAGGCTTTAGCATAAGTGTTTTATTTATTTTTATTTATTTATTTACTTTTAGAAGCTTAAGTGTTTTGAAGAAACACAAACGTTTAGTCCATAGCACACGTCTCTTCATTTTTCTTATCTTTCACCAGCTCTCCTTTTGATTTTGTGTTGTTGAAATTGATGCCATTTTCAGATAGTGGGATCACCACCCTTAACACATCATAAACTGGCTTCTGTCCTAATCTCTTCTCATAAAGGGCACCTGTCATTCGGGATTTAGGTCTACCTAATGACTGATGAATCTTGCCGTCTGACTTGTCTTACGATGCTTTCTACCATGTGAAAGATGTTTGCTTTTACTGTTTGGATCTTAAAGAAAAATATTATATATATATGTGTGTGTGTGTGTGTGTGTGTGTGTGTGTGTGTGTGTGTGTGTATCAATCTGTATGTATATAATTTGAGAGAGAGAGAGAGACTATACAGGACCTCTTGCCATTGCACATGAACTCAAGGTGCATGCACCACTCTGAGAATCTGGCTTTATGTGGGTACTGGGGAATTGAACCTAGGCCATAGCCTTTGCAAGGAAGTATCTTCAACCACTGAGCCATCTCTCCAACCCAGCTTGAGTCATTTAAAAAGTATTTTTAGATATTTATTCATGAGCAAAGAGAGAATATATGTCCCAGGACCTCTTCCTACTGCAGACAAACTCCAGATGCAAGCAACACTTTGTGCATCTGGTCTTATGTGGTACTGGGGAATCAAACCTGGCTCATCAGGCTTTGCAAGTAGCCATCTTTAACTATTGAGCAATCTCTTCAGCTCATCTTCTTTTTTAAAATAAAACTTATTAATTTATTTTCATTGACAAATTCCATAATTGTAGGCAATAAACCCAGCTTTCCCCTTTGCAACTCCACTCTCCATCATATCCCCTCCTCCTCTCAATTAGTCGCTCTTTTGTCTTGATGGCATCATCTTTTTCTCCTTTTATGATGGTCTTGTATAGGTAGTGTCAGGCACTGCGAGGTCATGGATATCCAGGCCATTTTGTGTCTGGAAGAGTGCATTGTAAGCAGTCCTACCCTTCCTTTGGCTTTTACATTTTTTTCTGCCACCTCTTCCACAATGGACCCTGAACCTTGGAAAGTGCCAAGAGATGTTTCAGTGCTGGACACTCCTGTCACTTCCTCTCAGCACTATGGTGCTTTTTGAGTCAACCCAGAGGTCATTGCCATCTGAAAAGAGAAGCTTCTCTAACCAAATATATGGATATGAGCATGAAGATAAGTGCTTACAGGGCAGTATGATATATGCATAATATATGCATTTAGTCAGACACCATCAGACATTACACCCCTAGGGCTCATGACCCCCACCCCCATCATAGGTTTTCAGTACCAGGCATGTGTTCCCTCCTGTGGAGTGGGCCTCCAGTTCAGTTAGAGAGTGGTTGTTTTCCCCCATAACAGATATGCCACTATGTACCTGTTGGCTCATTTGGCCTGGCTAGTCAAATTTAAGGCTTGCAGTGTTCCACTGTTGTTTATCTCCCCTGATGACTTCTCTCCCATGGAGCTGCATGCAGCATAGCTTTTTCCAGCTTTCTGTCAGCTGGTCTACAGGGAGAAGGTTTTAAGCTCAGCTCCAGCAAGATTTCTCAGTGACCTTGCAGCCCAACTATGTGGAGTCTTTAGCAATAGGGTCTTACTGTCTGTTCCTGATGGGAAACCAAGAGCCTTAACAATGGCTTATAATGTTTGGGGTCCAGCCTCATCTTCTATTTTGGTATAACCATTGTTTCTGCCTCATATTATGCAGGTCTTTTGTAGGTAGCATCAGCCACTGTGAGGTCATGAATATCAAGGCCACTTTGTGTCTGGAAGACAATATTTGTGAGCACTCCTCCCCTTCCTCCAACTCTTCCATTCTTTCCACTACCTCCTCCTCAATTCCCTGAGCCTTAGAGAGTGTGATAGAGATACCTCACTTAGTGATGAACACACCACCGTCACTTCTTCTCAGCCCTTACATGAGTTTGAGTCTTCCCAGGAGTCACCGCCATCTGCAAAGGGAAGCTTCTCTAACCAACAGTGAGACTAGCATTACTATATTGGGCATAAACTTAAATCTTTACAGGGCAAGTTGCAATGTATTATTAAAAAAGAATCCTTCCACATCCTCTTCTATCATGTGTATTATTATTATTATTATTATTATTATTATTATTATTATTTTGCTTTTCTCATTTGAATCTTTGGGGCTTAACCTGGTATATGTGGTAGAACTACCACCTATTATAATCTTACTCCAGCTGACCCAACATGATCTTTTTCTCATGGACTAAAGTTCCAACTATTCTTAGGATGTGATTCACAGTCAGTGGTCTATCTATCCATTTCTGTTATCACATTGCTTAAATGGTTTATATGTGGTTCTGTGTCTTAACATCTGCCAGGATAACCCTCCTCTTTGGTCCTCTTTCTTTTTGGAGTTTTCCTAGATATTCATCGTTTAGAGGTGTTGCAGTCAGGTTTGCATTGCTGGTAGAAATCACCCAGTCAAGAGCAGCTTGTGGGAAAAAGAGGTTTATTTTGGGTTACAGGCTCGAGGGCAAACTCCATGATGGCAGGGGAAAATGATGGCATGAGCAGAGGGTGGACATCACCCCCTGGCCCACATAAAGTGGACAACAGGAACAGGAGAGTGTGCCAAATACTGGCAAGGGGAAACTGGCTATAACACCCATAAGCCTGCTCCCAACAGTACACTGCTTCCAAGAGGCGTTAATTCCCAAATCTCCATCAGCTGGGAACCTAGCATTTGGAACACCTAAGTTTATGGGAGACACCTGAATCAAACCTCCACAGGAGGTATATATGTGTGAGTATAGTGTGTACATGAGTGTTACAGATGCACCCCCTCAAGCACACTCACTCAGAGGCCAGATTAGAATGTCAGATGTCTGCCACTCTTGTCTTCTTCCTCGTTGTTTCCTTCAGATGGAGCCTCTCAGTGAACTTGAGATGGAGTGTCTCAGTGAACTTGAGATGGAGTGTCTCAGTGAACTTGAGATGGAGCCTCTCAGTGAACTTGAGATGGAATTTCTCAATGAACTTGAGATGGTGTCTCTCAGTGAACTTGAGATGGAGCCTCTCAGTGAACTTGAGATGGAGTCCCAGTGAACTTGAGATGGAATTTCTCAATGAACTTGAGATGGAGCCTCTCAGTGAACTTGAGATGGAGTCCCAGTGAACTTGAGATGGAGTCTCAGTGAACTTGAGATGGAGTCCCAGTGAACTTGAGATGGAGTCTCAGTGAACTTGAGATGGAGTCCCAGGGAACTTGAGATGGAGCATCTCAGTGAACTTGAGATGGAGTCTCTCAATGAACTTGAGATGGAGTCTCTCAGTGAACTTGAGATGGAGTCTCGTAGTGAACTTGAGATGGAGTCTCTTAGTGAACTTGAGATGGAGTCCCCCAGTGAACTTGAGATGAAGTCTCTCAGTGAACTTGAGATGGAGTCTCTGAATGAACTTGATATAGAATCTGTCAGTGAACTTGGAGCTGTGTTTTTTGGTGACATTGGCTGACCAATGAGCCCTAGTAATTCTCCTGCCTCCAACCCCTCAGGACTGGTTGTTACAGGAGTGCATGGCCAGACCTGGCTTTTGACATGGGTGCTGGGGATCAAATTCAGGTGTCCATGCTTGAACAGCAGGCACTCTTACCCACTGACTCATCTCCCCTGACCCTAGATTATTTTTGCACACAAATTTTCTTCCTTTTCTTTTCATTCTCTTTTCCTAACTCTTTCTCTTCCTTTCTTTCTTCATTCCTACCATTCCTCCTTTTTCCCTTACTTTTTCCCTTTCTCTTTCTTCCTCCCCTTCTTCTCTCCCTCCCTCCCTTCTCTTCTGGCTCTTTCTGGTGGTTTGATTTGTGTTTTTGCTCAGTGGCCACACATTATTCATTGTCTGAAGGCAATCTCGACTAGGTCTGAACAGACAACGGTCACAATTGTTAAATAAGTAAACATGTCACCACTTCTATAGTGTCCTTTAGGTTTTACATCTTTCTAAAGCTTTTAAATTTTTGACAATTTCATGCACATATATAATGTATTTTGATCATATTCATCCCACACTCTCTCCTATCCCTCTCCCACAAAACTCCTTCCCAACCAATCCCTCTCTTCATGATTTTTTTTCTTCTTTGCTTGTGTATGTGTGATCCACTGAATTTAACTGGGGTTGCCTGCATGAACTTGCTGGGCGGTTACTTTCTGGAACACGGGCAACTTGCCAGCACCGACACCACTGAAGAACATGGCACCCCCTTCCCCAGCAACCATCAATTACCAATAACTCATCAGGGAGCGGTGGGCCTATCGCGTCCCTCTCTCCCATCCTTGGCAGAAAGTTGATGGGCTACCTGCACAGGAACCCACAGCCGCTGTGAGTTCGTGAGTGCAACAGCCACGCAGTGTCCAGAAGACAGCATTCCACAGCACCCCTCCCCGCCCCCCCGCTCTTCTGCCCTTCCTGCTCCTTCTTCTGTGATGTCCTCTGTACACTAGACAGGGGGACACAGATGTCCTGTCTAGGGCTAAGCACATATCAGCCACTTTTCCTCAACACGTTCACCAGCCATGGGTTGAGACAGGCTCTTGCATTGCTGGTCTGTTACTCGCTGTGTAGCTCAGACTAGCCTTGGAGCCGTAACAATCATCCTGCCTCAGCCTCCAGAGTGGTCCGATTACAGGCGCGGACCACTGCGCTTGGCTTGCTTCTCCACGTCAGACCCACCAGCTTCCTCCATGCTTTCCCCCTCATTTCTTTTAATTCTTGTCTGGGTTTGCATTCAGTACCCTGCTTCCTGGAGAAAGTGAGATCTTCCAGGAGCCTCTACAGCGGCTTCCATCTCTCTGGTTGAATCCTCAGCCCTTTTCCCACAGCCCATCCTGTCTCCCTGCAATAAATGCCCATAGTCATGTATGGCTTTCATAGGAATTTTCTTCTGACTTTATCTGGGTAATGAAAAGTGTCTATGTCCATGGGGCTCAAGCTACCCTTCTATGGTGGTTTGATTCAGGTGTCCCCCATAAACTTAGTTATTCTGAATGTTAGGTTCCCAGCTGATGGAGATTTGGGAATTAATGCCTCCTGGAGGCGGTGTATTGTTGGAGGCAGTCTTATGGGTATTATAGCAAGTTTCCATTTGCCAGTGTTTGGCACACTCTCCTGTTGCTATTGTCCACCTGATGTGGCCTGGGGGTGATGTCCACCCTCTGCTCATGCCATCGTTTCCCCCATGCCATCATGGAGCTTGCCCTTGAGCCTGTAAGCCAAAATAAACCTCTTTTATTTTTTCTTCCTCACAAGCTGCTCTTGGTTGGGTGATTTCTACCAGCAATGCGAACCTGACGGCACCACCTTATAATCAACTGGAGAGAACTGGAGTCCAGACCTGAGGCTGTCTTCCCAGTTGTTCAGTCTTCTTTCTGTTTTTTAGTAGTTTGAAGAATAAATCTCTAAACATCCTTTTATCTTTTTGGGGGAGAAAAGTTATCAAAGCAACAAGTGTGTTTTTCCCATATAGTACAGCTTCTGATTGTATGTGTTTATATAGGTGTATGTGAAATCTGTTTTATTTCTTGGCATATGGTATATGTTCTTGTGTGTGCAGATGTGTGTGTTCTGTGTGTGTAGAATCCAGAGGAACATAGTGTCCATTTTTTACTTGCCAGCCTGACTCTCACTCAACCAAGAGCTACCATCTTTGGCTATTTTCCCAGTCAGTAATCCCTGGCAAGTCTCTGGTCTCCACTCTCCGCAGGACCGGGGCAATAGCATGTGCGTTTTGCAATGGAGCTCAGGTCCTCTCAGACCCTCTCAGTCCCTCCTGCTTACACAGCAAGTGCTCTTAACTACTGAGCCACCTCTCCAGCCCCAATTATTATTGTTACTAATTTTCACTGTAGCCTGCTCTATAGCAGATCTATTTTGCTGCCTGTGGTATCCTCTCTCAGAGTCACTTGGGAGCTTCCAGGAATGTAACCTGTCATCTGGAATCAATAAGGTTTCGTCTACTTTGCACCCTGCTATTTATTTATTTATTTATGGTGTGCGTGTGCGGGTGTGTTCATGTGTGCATGTGAGGTGCAGTGTGCGTGTGAGCAACCTCTGGTATCAGCCCTCATCTCTCAGCTCGTTGGAGGCAGAGTTTTTCCGTGCCCACCGCTGCGCATGCCAGGCTAGCTGGCCCTCGAGCTTCTGGGGGAGCCTCCTGCCTCCACCTCCCATCCTGCAGTAGGAGCTCCGGGGTTATAGACGCTAGCTTCACTGCATCCAGCTTGATGTCGGTCCTGGGGATCTCAATTCAGGACCTCACGCTTGAGTGGCAAGTGCTCAGCCCACTGAATCATCTCCCTAGCCATCCCCAAACCATGCCATCACCAGTTCTTAAAAAAATGTAGGGCTGGAGAGATGGCTTAGCGGTTAAGCGCTTGCCTGTGAAGCCTAAGGACCCCGGTTCGAGGCTCGGTTCCCCAGGTCCCACGTTAACCAGATGCACAAGGGGGCGCACGCATCTGGAGTTCGTTTGCAGTGGCTGGCAGCCCTGGCGTGCCCGTTCTCTCTCTCTCTCACTCTTTCTCTCTCTGTCGCTCTCAAATAAATAAACAACAACAAAAAAAAGTTAAAAAAAATGTATTTGTCTTTTCCATTTCTTAAACATTTTCATACATTTATCTAATGCATTTTGATACTGTTTTCCCAGTTACCCTCTATTCTTTCCCTTCCCCTACACTTTACATCCTTCTTCCCCAGAATTCCCCATTTGATTTTCATGCCTTTTCTATATATTTTATTTTTATTTATTTATTTATTTGACAGAGAAAGAGGGAGAGAGAGAGAGAGAGGGAGAGAGAGAGAGAGAGAGAGGGAAAGAATGGCGTGCCAGGGCCTCCAGTCACTGCAAACGAATTCCAGATGCATGCGCTTCTTGTGCATCTGGCTAATGTGGGCCCTGGGGAATCAAACCCGGGTCCTTAAGCTTCGCAGGCAAATGCCATAACCACTAAGCCATTTTCCCAGTCCCCTTTAATGGAGGGTTTGAATGCAAATTAAGTTTATTCTACTTGGAGCATCTCCTTTTAGATGTTTATCTAAAGCTTTCATCAAGTTTCAGTGTCCAAGTTGTGCTAGGTTTGTAAAAATCACTGGAGGGTAGGGGAGATAGATGGCTCAGTGGGTAAACTGCTTCCTGTGTAATCATGAAGACCCGAGTTTAATCCCCAGCACTCCTGTGACAGGGAGCAGCCTAGAATGTGCCCAGCACTGGGGATCTGGATACAGGAGGATCCCTGGGACTGGCTGACTAGCTAGTCTAGCCAAATTGGCAAGCTCAGGATTCAGTGAGAGACCCTGCCTTAAAAAATAAGGTAAAAAAAAAGAAAAAAAAATAAGGTAAAGGCTGGGCATGGGGTGCATGCCTTTAAGCCCAGTACTTGGGAAGCTGAGGTAGGAGGACTGCCATGAGTTCGAAGCCACCCCGAGACTACAGAGTAACTTCCAGGTCAGTCTGGCTATAGCAAGAGCCTACCTCAAAAGCAAACAAATGAACAACAACAACAAAATATAAGGTGGAAAGTAACTGAGGAAGACACCTGTTAGACCTATGAGTTTCCACATGCATATGCACACATGCACCCCACACACATATGGAGACATGTGCGTGTGCACACACACACATGACAGAAAAAATATCATCTGTAAGCTTTCTGCTTTATCTGTACCCAAAAGAGTTTAAACACATTGCTGGGAGGTTTAAGAGGAACTCCCTATGGATTCTATCAGGCTTGACTCTTTCTTGGGGTGGTAGAAGTGTTTCTAAACTTCACTTTTTTTGGTTTGTTTTTTGTTTCTAAGACATGTAGCTGAGGCTGACTTTGGAATCTTTATCTTCCTACCTCTACCTCTTTTTTTTTTTTCCCGAGGTAGGGTCTCACTCTAGCTCAAGCTGACCCGGAATTCACTATGTAGTCTCAGGTTGGCCTCGAACTCACGGCGATCCTCCAACCTCTGCCTCCCGAGTGCTGGGATTAAAGGTGTGTGCCACCATGCCCAGCCTTAAAATTTGCTATTGAAAAGAATGTCATGGGCTGGAGAGATGGCTCAGTTAAAGTGTGCTTTCTGTACAATCATGAGGGCCTGAGGGGAACTGAGATCACCTAAATTTGAATTTCTAGACCCCACGTAAACATTTAAAGATGGCGATGCACAGCGGTAACCCCAGTCCTGTGGGGAGCGGCACCCGAGAACCCCTGGAGCTCCCGAACAGCAAACTCTGGAATCGGCGAGAGACTCCATCAAAAGGAAGCAACAGGCAGTTGGGTGACGGAGGGGAACGCGTGATGTTTGCTTCCAGCCATCACAGGCCAGCACACAGGGAACCACAGGCAGGTGCAAAGGACCCCACACCAGCACATGCTTATACCATGCACACATGCAAAACAAAACAAAAAAAGAGAAGCCAGGATGAATACCCTTTCTGTGTGTCTTTGCACAGCCATGTGCTTTTTGGTGAGGTAACCTGCTGGGTGCGTTCTGACCGTCTGAGAGCAGCTGCACCTCAGGGTCTGGTCTGCAGGTCCAGGCGGTTCCCACTCCTCCCACTGAGCCCTTTGCGCTCTGCTAACAGTCGGTGATGCTGTGTGTGGTCAACCTTTCCCTTGCCAGTCTGATGGACAAAGCAAGAGCAAACCCTGGACTCCCTGTGTCATTTCAATCTTCGTTCCCTTTACTAAGAGTGAGGTTGGAGGCTGGGGAGATGGCTCGGCAGTTAAAGGCACTTGCTTGCAAAGCCTGCCAGCCCAGGTTCAATTCCTCAGCATGCACATAAAGCCGGATGCAAAAGGTGGTCCAAGCTTCTGGCATTCATTGGCAGTGGCAATAAGAGTGAGGCTGGGGGCTGGAGAGATGGCTTAGCGGTTAAGCGCTTGCCTGTGTGAAGCCTAAGGACCTCGGTTCGAGGCTCGATTCCCCAGGACCCACGTCAGCCAGATGCACAAGGGGGCGCACGCGTCTGGAGTTCGTTTGCAGTGGCCGGAGGTCCTGGCACGCCCATTCTCTCTCCCTCTCTGCCTCTTTCTCGCTCTGTCTGTTGCTCTCAAATAAATAAATAAACAGACAAAATTTTTAAAAAAGAGTGAGGCTGGGTGCCTTTTTATATTGTTTCTGCTAAATGTATATTTTTATTTTTTTAAATATTTTATTTTTATTTATTTATTTGAGAGAGGGAGAGATACAGAAATAGGCAGGTAGACAGAGAGAATGGGCGCACCAGGGCTTCCAGCCACTGCAAACGAACTCCAGAAGCGTGTGCCCCTTGTGCATCTGGCTAATGTGGGTCCTGGGGAATCAAGCCATGAACTGAGGTCCTTAGGCTTCACAGGCAAGCGCTTAACCACTAAACCATTTCTCCAGCCCCTATTTTTAATTTTTCAAATATTTTATTATTTATTTATTTATTTATTAGAGAGAGAGAGGATGGGCATGCCAGAGCCTCTAGCCACTGCAAATGAACTCCAGTTGCATGCGCCACCATGTGCATCTGGCTTACATGGGACCTGGAGAATTGAACCTGTGTCCTTAAGCTTCGCAGTCAAGTGCCTTAACCACTAAGCCATCTCTCCAGCCTACTAATTGTATTTTGTGTGTATGTGAGTGGTGTGCTCCAGTCTTTTCTGTATCTTGCGATAGACTTTTTTTTTTTTTATGAGGTAGGGTCTCACTCTGGCCCAGGCTGACCTGGAATTAACTACGTAGTCTCAGGGTGGCATCAAACTTATGGTGATCCTCCTACCTCTGCCTCTTGAGTGCTGGGATTAAAGGTGTATGCCACCATGCCCGGCGACTTCTTTTTTTTTAAACCTTTTGCCATTGCGTTTCAAGAGCTCTTTATATATAATGGACCTTTAACCATCCCATTGGCTAGTCATGAATCTTTGCATTGCACCAACTTCCTTATAAAAAAATTATTGAGTTACTGTGCAGTTTCCAAGTTCACACTACTAGGCAGAGGCCAAGGTGAGGGTGATTCAGCCTTGGGTCTTGTGGAGAACTTGAACTTGTCAGTTGAATATCCAGAACTAACATGAGGAACTTGACTCAACTCCTCTGTGTCCAGTTCCAGCAAACTCTTCACAGGACATGAGGAGGAAAAACCGCCAGCAGTTGGTGACCTCCCATTGATTGGAAACATACCACAGAACACACGTCACCCTGGTCGCCAAAATTCATTTCCTGACTGGGATCAGAGGAAGCCTGGGTCCAACCCTGGCTGTTACCCCAAGAAGGGAAGGAGCTCCTTTGCCAGTTCTAAAAAGTCAAAATTCTCTAGGCTTTCTCTCCAGCCTTGTTCTGCCTGGTAGGTTTCTGGAGGAAAACACAAACATGGGCTCATGAGGCTGCTGTTGGCTCCCACCCCTGGGTGAGGCCAGGAATCACAGGGCCGGGTGCCAGCTCAGACTGATACCCTCAAGGGAGGGGTGGAGGCGGGTCCTCTGATGTGGTGTCGCGCAGGCTGAGTTTGCTGGAGACTTGCAAACAGTTTAGAAAACAAAGCAAGTCATCAGGCCACAAGGATTCCATCTCCTCAGAGGCCCATGTCTTGCCCCAGCCCACGTGCCCAGCAAGATGGAGCCTGAAGGTGGCCTAACTCAGCTGACTGACAGCTCCAGGAGCTGGGTTCTGCCTGAGCACAGCTGTTCCTCTCCTTTTCGGATACTGTCCCATGGCAGGCGCTGTCCTCCTCTCTAGGCCAGGATGTTGAGGGCAACAGGACCACTGGGTGACAACAAACCAATATCCGCTGTCCATCGTCTATCATGGGCTGCAAATACACTTTCCCTGGGCCTGAGGCGAGAAGCCAGATCTGGAACTCACCTGAGGAATTCTTTCTTTTAAAATATACTATTTATTTATTTGGAAGGAAAGAGAGGGAGGGCAGGAGACAGACAGAGAAAGAAAGAGAATGGGCACACCAGGGCCTCTTGCCACTGCAAACGAACTCCAGATGCATGTGCCACTTTGTACATTTGGCTTTGTGTGGGTACTGGGGAATCAAACCCAGGCCATCAAGCTTTGCAAGCAAGTGCCTTTAACTGCTGAGCCACCTCTCAGTTCTGAGTATGGCCCCCTGATGTGCGCCATACCACACACCACCTCCCCATGGTGACCAGTGCGGGACATGTCCTGGGTGGCTTGCTCTGATGAAGCCAGTGGATGTAAGATGATGGCTTAGAGAAGCCTCAGGCCCCCTGCAGGGACAGGCACGGAAGGGTGCAGAGGGCAGACTGACCAGCATGCCTGGCGTCATAGAAGCTGCTCTCAGCCTGTGTGAGAAGGCGCAAGGCAGGCCTCCCAGGGTAGGGTCAGCTGGCCAGGAGGAGTGGACTTTGTGCTTTGAGGCCTCAGATTATAATGACACTGGCCTCAAGGGAAAGGCCAGGGGAACTATTTGGGCTACTTACGGGGACCTGTCAGTCTAGCCCTGGGGAAAGCTCGGCAGGACTCCAGCAAGGAGTGGCAATTTTGGAAGTCCATCTTGCCGGGCACCGGGGAGAGAGTGTTGTTGGGGACCCTCGGCACTCACCTGATCTCTTACCTGCTCTGCCTTCTGCTAAAGGTCATGATACAGGAATTGGGGTGTCTCTGAGAGTAACAGAGTCGTTTTTAGCCCTGGGTTGGTCAGTAACTTGGGAGTTAGACTGCCACAGTCATACAGAGCTCCCACTGAGTCAGTGGCGTCCAGGTTGTTTTCTGAATTCGAAGAATGAATGAATGAATGAATGAAATCTACACAGCATAGAGGACAAAGTTTAGACAGATTTTATTATAAAGCTTAATAAGTGCAAAGACTTTTGAGCTCTTGCCCAAAAGGAGACAGGAGTGGGGGTCCCATAAATGAGAAAGCCCATCTAGACACCAAGCTTAGGGCATTTTACAAGCTGGGACAGGGGGCAACCTTCCTAGGAATCTTCTAGGAAAGGGGAACTTCTTTAGGGAAGAAGAGATCTAGGGAGGGAACTCCTTTACTCGGAGAGAGATGAGGAAAGCCAGATTCCCCCTTATAGGCTCAAGGACTTCCTTCAGCCATTTTTAATTTACTGTTAACCTTAAACCCTGTTCACCCTGAAGTGCCTCATCTGGCTAGGGTAGTGACTGCCTCCCTGCCTGGTCACTTGCCACTGCAGCACCCCATGGTACAGCAATGCATGCTGGGTGTGTGACATCTGGTGGTGTAGTTGTCACAGTGGGTGTTACGTGAACGTGCTAAGAAGGCCGCCCACGCCCGGAGATGACAAATGGCCGTTGTCAGCTACAGAAGTCCAGCTTGTCTCAGCAAAACGCCGCACCCCTTTCCTCCATGCCAGCTTTCATTTCGTGGTACTGGGGAGGGGGGTGGGTTGCAACCCAGGGCCTTGCATAAGCTAGACAAGCTCTCTACCACTGAACTGCATGCCAGACCATCCCAGAACTCCATGTGTCCAGTGACACTGGATTTTGAGGATAGGCACACAATTAGCATTGTTATTATTTTAAAAAATATAATATTTATTTATTTGAGAGAGAGAGAGAGAGAGAATGGGCACACCAGGGCCTCCAGCCGCTGCAAACAAACTCCAGATGCATGTGCCACCTTGTGCATCTGGCTTCCATGGGGCCTGGAGAGTCGAACAGGGATCCTTTGGCTTTTCAGGCAAACGCCTTAACCGCTAAGCCATCTCTCCAGCCCTGCATTGTTATTATTTTTGAGATGGGGTCTCATGTAGCTCAGGATGGCCTAGAACTGGCTATATAGCCACAGAGGACCTTAAACTTCCTATCTCTGCTTTCCGAGTTCACCCTGTTTATCCAGTGCTGGGTTTTCTGCATGCAATGCAAGCACTCTATGAACGACACTACATCCCCATCCCTGTTGCCGTCGTTAGAATTGTTGCAGTGCTGGGACTTAGCCCGGGGCCTTGTGCACACTAGGCCAGAGCTCTCCTCAACCCTGAAAGCTCTCTTCTAGACCGAGCGTGAATGCCCTATTGTGAGTGCATTTGCTGAGCACATCACCCTGACTCTTTGCAAGAGAAGGAAACTTTCTCTTTGTGAAGCTTGAGATTAAACACAATCCTCCTGTGGAATCCATAGAGATGGATTCTGGGACACCCCCTCACCCTTAAATACCCAGATTCCCCCCATGCTCACATGTCTTATATACAATGGCAAGGGAGTCATTCCTAACCTGCATATATCCCTGTGTATCTTAGGTCATCTCCAGATAATTTTTGTGGTTTTCTTTTTTTGTTGTTGTTTTTTCAAGGTAGGGTCTCACTCCAGCCCAGGCTGGCCTGGAATTCACCATGTAGTTCCAGGGTGGCCTCAAACTCACAGGGATCCTCCTACCTCTGCCTCCCGAGCACTGGGATTAAAGGCGTGCCCCCCCCAGATGATTTCTAATACCACAGAAGATGTTAAATCATTTCAGAATAAGGAAAAGGTATGTCCTTACTCAGTACAGATGCACTTTTGAGTTGGATATGTATGTGGTATGCATGTTTACAGGTGTGTGAGCTCATGTATGTATTCATATGTACGGACCTGCATATGGAGTCCAGAGGTTGACCTTAGGTGTCTCTGTCCGTCACTCCACCTTATTTACGGAGGCAGGATTCCTCACTGAACTCAGAGCTCTCCAATTTGGCTGGTCTAACTAGTCAGCCTGTCCCAGGGATCCCCTGTGTCTGCCCCCCAAGTGCTGGGATTACAGGTGGGCCACCGTACCCACTGACACCTACATGGATGTGGGGGATCTGAACTCTGGTCCTCATGTTCATGTAGCAAGTACTTTTTCACTGAGCCATCTTCCCAGGCTCCAGCAGTTTTGATCTTTGAATGCTTTGGGCCAGTGGTTGGTTGAATCTTGGGGGGTGAAGTACACTGTGTGGAAGGTTGGCTGCCCTGTTTGAATGTCTGGATGAAGTCCGTGGTTGGTTGGATCTTGGAGGTTGTGTGCCCCATGTGGAGCGCCTGGATGTAGCCGTCCATCACAGGCTTCTGGTAATGACTCCCTTCTACCTCCGTTCCCTTCACATTTCATATGGCTTTCATGTTCTCATTAAAAAAATATTTTATTTTTATTTACGTGAGAGTGGGGGGTCAGGGAGAGGCAGATAGGGAATGGCTCGCAAGGCCCTCCAGCCACTGCAAACAAACTCCAGATGCATGCACCACCTTGTGTATCTGGTTTACGTGGGTCCTGGGGAATTGAACCTGGGTCCTTAGGTTTCACAGGCAAGTGCCTTAACCACTAAGCCATCTCTCCAGCCCTCATGTTCTCTCTCTCTCTCTTTTTCCAAGGTAGGGTTTTACTCTAGTCCAGCTGACCTGGAATTTACTATGTAATGTCAAGGTGGCCTTAAACTCATGGCAATCCTCCTACCTCTGCCTCCCAGGGCTGGGATTGAAGGTGTGCACCACCACACCTGGTACATGTTCTCATTTTTTTTTTTTTCCAAGGTAGGGTCTCACTCTGGCTCAGGCTGACCTGGAATTCGCCATGGAGTCTCAGGGTGACCTCGAACTCTCGGTGATCCTCCTACCTCTGCCTCCCGAGTGCTGGGATTAAAGGCGTGCGCCACCACGCCCGGCTACATGTTCTCATTTTTAAAACTAAAGTTCCATGATGCTCAAAGCATAGCTGGAAGGAACCCTGTGGTAGTTTGATTCAGGTGTCCCACATAAACTTAAGTGTTCTGAATGCTAGGTTCCCGGCTGATAAAGATTTGGGAATTAATGCCTCCTGGAGGCAGTGTATTGTTGGGGACAGGTTTATGGGTGTTATAGCCCGTTTCCCCAAGACAATGTTTCTCACACTCTCCTGTCCACCTTATGTTGGCCAGGCAGTAATGTCCACCATCTGCTCATGTTATCACTTTTCCCTGTCATCATGAGCTGGTAAGCCAAAATAAACCTCTTTTTCCCCCCCATAAACTGCTCTTGGTTGGGTGATTTCTACCAGCAATGTGAACCTGACTGCAACAAACCCCATTTAACCAGGCCAGGAAGGTGGGGTGGGAAGGGTATTGTTAGCTGTGTAGATGACCTCTCTGAGGCAATTCTTTTCCTAGTTTCTAGAAACTGTCCAGAGAGACTAGAATGGGAGAGTGTTTGAAATCACATACACATAGCATTGAGAGAGAGAGAGCTTTGTGTCCACAATGAGGAAAAATCCCACACAAGAGGAGACTGTGTGGAAAGAAACAGCTACCGGGCTGGAGAGATGGCTTACCTGCAAAGCCAAAGGATCCTGGTGTAATTCCCCAGAACCCACATAAGACAGATATACAAGGGGGTGCATGTGTCTGGAGTTCATTTGCAGTGGCTGGAAGTCCTAGAGCTCCCATTCTCTCCTTCCCCTTCTCTCTCTTAAATAAGTAAAAAAAAAAAAAAAAAAAAAAAAAAAAAATATATATATATATATATATATATATATATAATATATATATATGTGTGTGTGTGTGTGTGTGTGTGTGTGTGTATGTATATTTCTTTTTTGTTGTTGTTTTTTCTAGGTCGGGTCTCACTCTAGCCCAGGCTGACCTGGAATTCACTATGAAGTCTCAGGGTGGCCTTGAACTCACAGCGATCCTCCTATCTCTGCCTCCTGAGTGCTGGGATTAAAGGCATGTGCCTCCACTCCCAGCAAAATATATATATTTTTAAAAAGAAATAAACAGCTATTAAGCAGATTTGCTGCACCTGCATGTTCTTTCCTTCTGGGGTCTGAGAGGGGGCCAACAGCCTAATTGAGACACCCTGTCATTAGAAAACATGGTGTCTGAACAGATCTTGCTTTGCTTTTTGTCACTGTGACCAAATACCTGGCCAAAAACAACTTAAGGAAGAGCTTATTTTGGCTTACAGTCTGGAGGGGGTACAGTCCATTAGCAGGGCAGATGTGGCGGCAGCAATGGGAGTCCAGCTGGTCACATTGCAGCAAGAGTCAGGAAGCAGAGGGTGAAAAGGAAGCAGGACCAGATTGTAAAAACTCAAGTCCCGCCTCCAGTAATCCCCCTCCTCCAGCAGGGCGTCACCTCCTAAAGGTTCTACTACTTTCCCAAACAGTGTCACTAGCTGGACATCGAGTGTTCCTGCACATGAGCTTCTGGGGGACATTACACACTCAAACAACAATACTAGGGATCTTTAGAAGCAAGCCAGCAAATAAAAAATAAAAAACAAAACAGGTAAATAGAAGAACAAAGTCACCAATATGAGCTAAAACAAGATCCAATCACCAACACAAGGGTTAGAAAATGGGTCTGGGCAGAGTGTGGTGGCACATGCCTTTAATCTCAGCACTTGGGAAGCAGAGGTAGGAAGATTGCTGAGTTCAAAGCCAGCCTGGGACTACAGAGTGAGTTACAGGTCAGCGTGGGTTGGAATGAGACCCTACCTCAGAAAAACAAAAATAAAAACAAATAAAAAACACCAAACAAACAAAAGAAAATGAAATGTTCATTTCAACTATGCACCTTTAACCATCTCCCAAACCTTGCAATGCTTATAAACAATTGATTGTGTTGAGTTCAAGGCCAGCCTGGAAAAATGGCAAGACTCTGTCTCAGCCCAAAACCCCAAATAAAACTATTGGATATGAGCAATTCCATAGCATTCAGCTTGATATATATCCAAAGACAGAAAGCAAAGCAAACAAGAAAAACACACATAGAACAAGACAAAGAGGAGTAAATATCTTAGTTATAATAACATATGTAGCTAGGTGTGTGTGGTGATTCTCATTTCTTTTTTAAAAAATATTTTATTTTTATTTATTTATTTGACAGAGAGAAAGAGGGAGAGAGAGAGAAAGGGTGTGCCAGGGCCTCCAGCCACTGCAAATGAACTCCAGATGCATGTGCTACCTTGTGCATCTGGATTACGTTGGTCCTGGGGAATTGAACTGAGGTCCTTTGACTTTGTAGGCAAGTGCCTTAGCCACTAAGCCATCCCTTCAGCCTGTGATTCTCACTTCTAATTCCAGCATGAAGGAGGCTGAGGCAGGAGGATTGTTGCAAATTCCAGGACATCTTGTGCTCCATAGTAAATTTCAGGCCAGCCCAGTCTACAGAATAAGAATTTGTTTCAGAAACAAAACAAAACAAAAATATTAAATGTAAATGGGACAGATTGTCTTGTTAAGGAATGTGGAGTGGGCTAAGCAAGTACACACCATTAACACACAGAGCCATTGCTGCTTAGAAAGGCATGCAGAATCAGACACAAGGTAAGTAGGTGCAGATCCAAGGGAAGCAAGGTCCACTGGGTGAGTATGGGCCCAGCAAAATTCAACAGCAAACACGTGAGCAGAAGAAAGAAGCTCATTCTGTGTGATGCATTTCCCCGTGAAGTCATGCTGACTGGGGACCTCTCAAGTTAGGTTACTGTGCCCCACAGTACACAACACAAACATTGTTAGAGATACAGGGAGAGGGCCAGAGAGATGGCTGAGTGGTTATGTGTGCTTCCTGCTCCAGGATGGGGGGCCTGAGGGGCCTGAGACTTCCTGTTCAAATCTCCAGATCTCACATGAAACAGCAGTGTGTCATCATGCACACCTACAACCTAAGTCCCACTGGGGAGCAGAGACCCAAGAGTCACTGGGAATCCAGAAAGTTCCAGAAATAGTGAAAAGAGAGGTCGGCTCAGAATAAGGCCAGGCAGAAGAGCAATGGAGAGGACACCTGAAGTTCCACTGTGGCCACTGCAGGCCAGGGACCCCTCCTGCAGGCTAGCCTATGGGGCACCTCAAAGGCACGTACATGGGCATACACCACGCGCATACACGGATGCCACATTACCCATGTGTGTGCACGCGCGCACACACACACACGCGCGCGCGCGCGCTAAAGAGAGAGAAATATAGGGAGAAATGGGGGGCTGGGGAGACAGCTCAGTGGATGGAGCACTTGCTGCACAGGCATGAGGACCTGAGTTCGGATTCCCAGCTCCCGTGTAAGATGCCAGAAGCGGCAGCATGTGCCCATGATCCCAGCACTGGAGGACGTGGCGGCAGGGCGATCCTCAGGGCTTGCTGGCTAGCGGTACTGGCTGAATCAGTGAGCTCCAGGTTCAGTGAGAGCCCCTGTCTCAAGGAACAAGGTGGAGAGTGATGGAGGAAGACACTGATGTCTACCTCCGGCCTCCACCCGCTCACGCATACACGTGCAGCTGCATACCATGCACCCACACGCGTTAGCATCCATATACGCACAAATACAACGAGCTTAAAAGAAATACAGGCAGAAATGGAGAGAAATCCACCCACGGCCTGACATCTCTTCTTCATCTATGGATTCCCCCTGCCCCCCTAATTGTGTGAGAAGGTACAGTCTTTTCGTAAGCCTGGGGCCGCCGAGGCAGGAGAGCGGGGCTGGGCTGGGCTGCCGTGGAGCCCTTCCTTCTCTACAACTCACTGAGGAAGCATGACTGGATGAGGTTCGGCTGCCAACGTGTGCCTTATCTCGACTTCTTTCTTTTCATTTTTAGTTTTTTAATTTTTATTTTATTTTTTTATTTGAGAGCGACAGACAGAGAGAGAAAGGAGAGAGAGAGAGAGAGAATGGTGCACCAGGGCCTCAGCCTCTGCAGATGAACTCCAGACGCATGTGCCCCCTTGTGCATCTGGCTTATGTGGCTCCTGGGCAATTGAGCCTTGAACTTCACAGGCAAGCCTTTAACCTCTAAGCCATCTCTCCAGCCCTTGAGTTCTTTTTTTTTTTTTTTTTTTTCCCCACGTTTTAAAGATTATTAGGGCCGGGTGTGGTGGCGCACGCCTTTAATCCCAGCACTTGGGAGGCCAAGGTAGGAGGATTGCCGTGAGTTCAAGGCCACCCTGAGACTCCATGGTGAATTCCAGGTCAGCCTGGGCTAGAGTGAGACCCTACCTCAAAAACTCAAAAAAAACCCCAAGATTATTATTATTAATCAACACCATATTTTGTATAGCTACATCATGTATTGGTACCCTCTTTTCCCTCATCCCTGCCCCCACTCCGTTGGGGATGCTCCTCAACGGGGTTGCAAGCATTCCCGGTGCGGTTGTGGTTTATGCGTTGTGGGAGCAGCGGTCCGTTACTTTTTTAGGGGAGGGAATTATCTTGACTTCTTGAAAACTAGAAAGCTCTGAGCTTTGAATTTGAGCCTGTGCCACTAATTTTGTTCATGAACCTGGAACAAAGAAATGCTTCTCTGGGAGTGAAATACCCACCTGTAGTCCCAGCACATGAGAGGCAGAGGCAGGAGGATCCCTATGAGTCTGAGGGGAGCGTGGGGTACGTGGGGAGGTCCAGACTAGCCAGAGCCTCAGAGTGAGATCCTTCAGAGCGGTTTGAATGTCAAACGTCCCTCACAGGGGACTCTCGGTCCCTGACTGCTGGCACTGTTTGGGGAGGCTGTGGAACCTTCAGGAGGGAGAGTCTTGTGGGAGGAAGTGGGTTCCTAGGCGTGGACCTTGGGGTCTTGTGGTCCAGCTCACTTGCAGATGTTCTCTCTGCTTCCTGTTTGCTCTGTGAGGATGTGACACTGGCTTCCTACCCTGACCTGCCAGGCCTTACCCCCCAGGAGGGGTTCTACCCATTGAAACTGCAAGCCAGCTTAAACCTTTTTCCTTCCATAAGCTGCTTCTGGTTGGGTATTTTCCCCTAGCAATGAGAACATAACGGATACACCCTGTGTCAAAAAACAACAAAAAAAAAAACCCTGAGAAAAACAGAAAGGTTTAACATTCTCCTCTCAATCTTGGTCTAATGAAATGTATTAGTCATGACCCAACGTGTGTGCATGTGTGCGTGCAAGTGTGTCTGTGTGAAGCTTGTACCCTACACATTGAGAGTGCACATTTTCTGCCTCTTAACTAATACTTCTATGCTTAAATAAATCACACTCTGCAATTATGTTGCAATAAAACCCAAAATTTATAACCCATCACGTGGGGTCTCCCAACACTCTTCTAAATTAGGTCAAAGCAGAAGTGCGAACTGAAATCATAGGCATTAGGATTTATGGGACGCGGTGCAGCTTGCAGTATGAGACAGACGAAATGCTTTCATCCTGAAGGAACAGAAAGGAGAACAAACGAGAATGGGACCAGGGACATGTCCACTGAGGCGAGGGGCCACTTTCACGGAGACGGAGGGCCTCGAGGCTCACACACATGGGTCTGTGTACTGCCACTTAGTGTGTGCCTCCTAAGCCAGAGAGAATAGAAATGGAGTAATTTAAAAAGGGGCTGCAGATAGGATCCATGATAGAGGGGCTGGGGAGATGGCCCAGTGGTTAAAGATATTTACTTGCAAAGCCTGATGGCCTGGATTCAATTTTCCAGCCATCCATGTAAAAGCCAGAAAGAGACTTGTTAGCAGCAGCAAGAGACCCTGGTGCAACCATTCTCACACATGTGCAAAAAAAAAAAAAAAAAAAAATTAACCTGGGCCTGGTGGCGCACACCATTAATCCCAGCACTTGAAAGGCAGAGGTAGGAGGATTGCTGTTAGAAGTCACCCTGAGACTATATAGCTAATTCCAGGTCAGCCTGGGCTAGAGTGAGACCCTTCTTCACAAAAACAAAATAAATCAATAACTAAGATAAAATTGAAAATGCATATAAAAATTATCCATGAGGGCTGGAGGGATGCCTTAGTGGCTAAGGCTTTTGCCTGCAAAGCCAAAGGACCCAGATTCAATTCCCCAGGACCCACATCGGCCAGGCGCACACATCTGGAGTTTGTTTACAGTGGCTGAAGGCCCTGGTGCATCTATTCTCCCTTTCTTTCTCTCTCTATCTTTGTTTCTCTTGCTCTGAAATAAATAAAATAAGCCAAAAAAAAATTATCCATGAAAGGCCTGGGTTCAGTTTCCTGGGACCCATGAAAAACCAGTGCACAAAGTGGCACATGCATTTGGAGTTTGTTTGCAGCAGCAGGAGGCCTTGGCATGCCAACACACTCTCTCTGCTCCCATAAATAAAAAGTGTTTAGAAAAAAAATCATTAAAGAACTGAAACATAGCCAGGTGTGGTGGTGCACACTTTTAATCCCAGCACTTGGTATGCTGAGATAGGAAGATCACCATGAGTTTGAGGCCAGCCTGGGCTACAGAGTGAGTTCCATGTCAGCTTTCCGTGCAAGCATGAAGAGCTGAGGTCAGATCCCCAGAGCCCACATAGCAGCCAGGCATGGCTGCTTGCACCTGTAATCCCAGTGAGGACAGAAGGGTCCCCAGAACTTGCTGGCTGGCCAGTCTAACCGAATCAGCGAGTTCCAGGTTCAGCGGAGAGAAGTGAACGAAAATGTTCAACCTCAACGTCTGGCTTCCACATGCATGTGAACACATATGACCATGTGCACCCTACATATGAACACACCCACACCTCTCCCACATACAAAGAAGCATTGGAACCCAGAATGGTGCCACATGCCAGTAATCCCAGCATTTAGGAGGATGAGTATGAGGCCAGCCTGGGTTCCATAGCAAGACCTTATTTCACCATAACAACAAATGACACACAGAGAAAACTAGCATGGTAAAGTCACACACAGTGGGGCTGGAGAGATGGCTTAGCAGTTAGGGCAGTTGCCTGCAAAGCCAAAGGACCTAGGTTCGATTCCCCAGGACCCACATAAGCCAGATGCACAAGGTGGCACATGTGTCTGGAGTTCATTTGCAGTGGCTGGATGCCCTGGTGTGCCCATTCTTTCTCTCTCTGCCCCTTTCCCTCCCAAATAAATAAAAATATTTTAAAAGGTAACACACAGTGCATGTTATCATTAGCCACTATAAGACGGGCGGCAGGAGGGCAAAGCAGAGACATAGTTGGTAAACTGCTCATGGACACACAGCTTCCAAGGGCCATGCAGAAGTCGGGGTATGCACCTTGGAGTCAAGTGCTTACTGATCTGTGGGATGTGCTGATGGGCTACCCACGCCCAGGGCCCGTATGTGAGCCTGAAAAACAACTGGAGTTACCACCATAAAGCTCATCGTGAATTGGTGCCCCCTGAATCAAAGTCAAGGGCTGGACATGAGCAGTGCCTGCTGGGGCAGTGCCAGATCAGGCTGGGGGTGGCACAAAGCCCTTCTTGCTCACAGAAGGTTTATTACATCACTGACTAGAAATGCATCTTCGGTCTGCTGGGGACCCTGAGTGCGGGTTCCTATCCCTGCCAGGCCTGCATGGTGGGTGCCTATGGCATATTTGGCTCTGTTTTAACACCAAGTGAGGCTCTGAGTCCCAAGGGTGCTGAGCCCAGAAGGGGTTACTTGTAGGCCATGAGTAGTGTGTGTCTGTTTAGGGAAGGGCCTATGGTCACAGCCTATGCAGATGAGAGATGCCCACCAGAGCAAATGGTCAGCGGCAGGGAATTAAGAATCTCAGAGCTACATCCCCACCGTCCCAGTGCAGCACAGATGTGTCCACAGTGGACAAAGGGACATGGCCCACCTGTCACATGGAGTTCATTTGAAGGCGCAGTGTGGAGCATGAATCATGTGTCTCAAGTTCGTGTCCACCTGGAACCACATCAAGTCACAGCCTGAGGTTCCATGTTGAAAGCAGCATTAACTTACGGTAGACACATAAGTACTCAGAAGGCAGTTTGATGACCTGTCCATTCAGCATAACAATAGAAGTAAGTTCCCCCTTCTGGCCTGTGACCTCCCTAGCCATGGGCTCTTGACAAGAATTATAGTGCCATCTGTGAATTTTCTCCCATGGAGCAGGCCTCATATCTAGTCAGAGAGTCAAAGGTTACCTCCGTAACAGTCATGTCACTATTGGAGTGAGCACATCTTGCCTGGCTGGTGGTGGTGCAGCTTGAAGAGTAAGGTTGTTGATGACTTTTCTCCCCCAGCACGTTGCATAGCATTTTCCAGCCCCATGACATCCAGCCAGCAGGGAGGTTTCCAGCTATACCACTCCCAGACATATACCCCAAGGACTTGATGATCTTACCACAGCGAGGGGAAGACGCTTCATGACAGGGAAAAGCGTGGCAGAGCAGGAAGCTGGCTCACGTGGCATGTCAGCAGAGACAGCAAGTAGAAGTGAGCTAAGGAGCTGTGGCAAGAGGGCTGGACTAATAAGCCTAAAGGTCCTCCTGCCATGACACGCTTCCTCCAGCAAAGCTAGCCTCCCCCCAAGAGGCCCCCAGCCTTCCCAAATTGCCACCAGCCTAAGTATTCAAAAAACATATGAGGCTAGGGGAGGCATTTCATTCAAACCACCACATATGGGTTGCATAGTGACATTTTTATTCAAGCATGTCATGGGCTTTAACCATATTTGTTCCCCATAACACACTCTCTTCCCTCCTGATAATCCCCTTTCTCCTTCTAGTTTCCCTTTTATTTGTGTGTGTGTGTGTGTATACATGTGCATGTGTGTAACTCTAGGTCTCCCATATGGAGAAAACATGCGACCTTTGTCTTTCTGAGCCGGCTTATTTCACTTAACATAATGATCTCCAGTGTCATCCATTTTCCCGTAAATGACATGAGTTTGTTCTTCATAGCTGAATAAAACGCTATTAGGCATACAGATTGCATTTTCTCTATACGTTGGTTCACTGACATTTCTTATAACCCTATCCTGGCCCGTATGTGTGCCCACGGTCCACGCACATCTGAAAGAGTGGCCAGGCACACACGGAGAGGGGAGACCAGCACTCAGGTGGGATATGCATGGCCTTGTTGGGGCTCAGAAACCTTGCTGGCAGCTGGGTTATTGTTGAAGTGCAGGGGTCTGGACCGTAGGAGGCTGTGAAGAGGCTGTGGGATTCTGTCTCTCAGTTGCTGAGGCTTGGTTGCCTCCCCAGGACATTACGTGACCCCCTCCGTCAGGCCAGGGCATGCCACAGCCAAGACTGGCTTGTCAGGAACACAGGCTGTCCCAACATCAGAAAGAGCTACTGTGCAGTATGGCTTGTTGCCAGAGTGTCCCTGAGCAGCAGGCCAGCACTCCACCTTGGTGAGACCCCATCTTACTTAGCCCTGCCCTTGGGGCCTTCCCCTCTCCCAAGGGAGAGTCCCAGAGCCCTCGCTTCCACACCTGTAGGCACCTCTTGCCAGCCTCACATGGGCCACATACCTTGTCCTGGGTTCAGCTCCTAACACTTTAGGCCCCAAGCATTGTAACAGCTCAAATGGAGAGTTTGTTACATTTCTCATTGTTGTGGCACCCCAACATCCAACCGCAGGCCTCCCTTCTCAGATCATTTGCTCTATCCTCAAGGTTCCGCTCAGCTGGCTTAGCAACATGCACAGCACTGGGCTTCCAGTACAAAGACTCATTTGTTAGACCCTTGTTAGGTTCCGCTCACTACTCTGGCCATGGGTTCCAGGATCCCCGTGTCGATGAAACTAGAGCTTTCATTTCTGAGGGTTACAAATGGGAAGGAAGGACAGACACCCTGTGGGGAAAAGGGAGGCCCGAGTGCCTAGGGCTGTTAGCTCCATGGGACTCAGCAGGCAGCTGGGCAAGGCTAAAGAGGCATTTAGGGTCTGGGTGTTGGGAGAAAGTGGGGATTTCCTGCAGGATAGTGAGAATGTTGGGAGATGGTATGGGAACAGGGACTTAGAGGCAAGGAGCACTCAGGACACAGCTGTGTCCTCTGCTCTCAGAGTTCCCCAAATCTAGACAAACGTGTTTGGGATCTTGGAGGAGAGATTAGACAAATGTATTACTTAGCTGTTACTGTGATGGAAGGCCTGACAGAAAGTAAATTAAAGGGAGGAAGGATTTATACTGGCTTGCAGTTTGAGAGATTACAGTCCATCTTGGCTTGCTGGCTAATTAGTCTAGCCTCTTCGGTAAGCTCAAGGCCAGTGAGAGAAACTGTCTCAAAAACAAGGCGGGGCTGGAGAGATGCCTCAGTGGTAAAGGCACTTGCCTGTGAAACCGAAGGACCCAGGTTCAACTCCCCAGAACCCACGTAAGCCAGATGCACAAGGTGATACATGAATCCTGAGTTCCATTGTAATGGCCAGAGGCCCTGGTGCACCAATTCTCTTTCTCGTCCTCTCTGTTTCATTAAAAAAAAAGAAAAGGTGGAGCTGGGCATGGTGGCACACACCTTTAATCTCAGCACCCGGGAAGCTGAGGTAGGAAGATTGCCGTGAATTCAAGGCCATCCTTGAGAATACAGAGTGAATTCAAGGTCAGCCTGGCCTAGAACATGACCCTACTTCAGGAAAACAAACAAACAAACAACAACAAAATAAGGCAGATGACTGGGGAATGACTCAGCACTGAAAGACGCTTGCTTACAAATTTGTTGGCCCACAATAGTGGCACGTCTGTCATGGTAGAAACCGACTGCCCTTTAATTGGATTGGAGGCTTGCTCCATGGGAGGGAATACATCCTTGATACTGAAACCCTAAAACAGAAGTAGTAATGAGCCCTAGAGATGTAGGAAGGTATGATGTGGCGCAGAGGAAGGAAGGAGTGAAGGGCAGGGTGTCACTCTAACTCCTGGACAACGCAGGGATGACATGCATCGCTTTGTCTGGCTTGTCATTTAGCAAAGACATAAAATGTCCCTGTGGCCTTGGGTTCTTCAGAGTGGGAAAGAGTCATGCTCCTAAAACGCAGGCAGGGTGAGGGATGTGAGGGGCAGAGGAAGAGGTGCCCACTGAACCCCTCGGGGAAAACAGAGGAAGCCCTAGATGACACTGGTAAAGCCAGTATTTAGTTTGTCTCTAAAAACCTGCCTGGATGGGGAGCCCTGGTCTGGAACACCCCATTAGACACTGACAGGTGGTCCAAAGAACGTGACAACCAGAGAATCAACATGTACATACCTCTGCTCCAGCCTCCGAGGTTCCGCAGCCGTGGGTCCAGTCAGCCAGGATTGAAACTATTAGGAAACAGAATTGCGCCTGTACTGAGCATGCACAGCCTTGTTCTGCTCAGCGTTCCCCAGAACAATGATGGGGAACTAATGGGGTACTGACTGTATGCTGAGCCTCACAAGTTATCAGACATTATTAAAGCACATCATCTTTAAAAAATTTTATTTATTTATTTATTTGCAAGCAGAGAGTGACAAACAAAGGGAGAGAGAGAGAGAGAATGGCCTCATCATGGTCTCTATCCACTGCAAACAAAGTCTAGATGTGTGTGCCCCTTTGTGCATCTAGCTTTACATGAGTATTGGGTCATCGACCCCTGTTAGTTAGGCTTTGCAGGCAAGCGCCTTAAGAACTGAACCATCTCCCCAGCCCCAGCACAGCATCTTAAACTGTGGGCTGCAACCCCACAAGGTTGTGGAACTCAATGTGAGGTTGTGAAAAGTTTGATGACAGTGAATGGATTCTGAATGCACAGTGGTCAAAAGTTAATTCAAATTTAAACATAGAATGGGCTGCAGAGATGGCTCAGCAGTTTTGGTGCTTGCTTGCAAAGTGTAAAGGACCAGGTCTGATTCCCCAGTACCCATGTAAAGCCAGATGCACAGAGTGATGCATGCATCTGAAATTTGTTTGCAGTGGCGGGATGCCCTGATACGCCCCTTCTTTCTCTGTTTGCAACTAAATAAATAAAAATAACTATTTTCTGGGCTGGAGACAAGGCTTAGCAGTTAAAGCGCTTGCATGAAAAGCCTAAGGACCCAGGTTCGATTCCCCAGTACCCACATAAGCCAGGTGCGCAAGGTGGCACATGAATTTGGAATTTGTTTGCAGTGGCTAAAGGCCCTGGCACACCTATTCTCTTTCTCTCTCAAATAACTAAAAATAAAAATATTTTAAAATAAATATTTTTATGCAATTATAAAAAATAAACAGAATGGACTGAAGAGTTTCTGGCAATTCTCAACCATGTTGCACCTCGAGACATCACTGCAGCCTTGATTCTGAACACACAATGTGCACACACTTTGCACAGCACAGACCATCACACCATGCAACACAAACAAACTGCCTCAAACACACCAGCTCAGACTCGAGACTATTGTTTGTTATGAATTACAGTGTTTTTTGTTTTTTTTTTTTACTGTACATATAAAAAGGTTTTCACTCTTTCAGAAAAATGATGGCCTAATTATAGAAAACAGACATTTAATATTTTCCTACCACCATTCCTCAGCATGGAAGTATCAAATTGCTATATCTTTGGATTGAGTTGTGTTAGAACGCTTGATTTTAAAAATTGCTCTTTGAGTTGCTGCCTTGAGTTTTATTAAAGAAAAATTATTCAGTGAATATTTTTTTTGAGGTAGGGTCTCACTCTAGCTCAGGCTGACCTGGAATTCACTATGTAGTCTTAGGGTGGCCTTGAACTCATGAAAATCCTCCTACCTCTGCCTCCCATGTGCTGGGATTAAAGGTGTATGCCACCATGCCTGGCTCATTCAGTGAATTTTGTCTTGATATTGGAACAGATTTTTAGCAGGTTTTTTTTGTTGTTGTTATTGTTATTTTTATTTATTTATCTGAGAGCGACAGACAGGGAGAGAAACAGGCAGAGAGAGATAGAGACAGAGAGAGAATGGGCACTCCAGGGCCTCCAGCCATTGCAAATGAACTCCAGACGCGTGCGCCCCTTTGTGCATCTGGCCAATGTGGGTCCTGGGGAATCGAGCCTCAAACCAGGGTCCTTAGGCTTCACGGGCAAATGCTTAACCGCTACGTCATCTCTCCAGCCCTCCAGCAGTTTTTGAAATGGTCCTAAGCACACTTCTGGCATTTTGTACTATGTATTATATAAAACAGGGTCCTCATACTGACGATTATAAAATCAAAATATCAGTCAACTCAGGAAAACTTTGAAGTTTTGAGTTTTGTAATAGCAAATAATCAGCCAAGATTTATTATTTTAAAAAATTATTATGTATTTACTTGCACTTACAGGCATGTGGGGAGGCCACACCAGGGTCTCTTGCTGCTGCAAATACCAGATGCTTGTGCCACTTTTTGCATCTAGTATACATGGGTGACTTGGGACTTGAACTCAGGTTGGCAAGCTTTGCAAGCAAGTGCCTTAAGCCTCTGAGCCAGCCCCTAAAACATTTTCTTTTCTCTCTCTTTTTTTTTAAAAAAAAACCTTTATTTTATTTATTTACGAGAGAGAGACAGAGAGACAGAAAGAGAAAGAGGCAGAAAGAGAGAGACATAGAATGGGCACATCAGAGCTTCCAGCTACTGCAAAAGAACTCCAGGTGCATGCACTACCTTGTGCATCTGGCTTCCATGGGTGCTGGGGAATTGAACCTGTGTCCTTAGGCTTCGCAGGCAAGTGCCTTAACTGCTAAGCTATCTCTTCAGCCCTAAAACATTTTATTTCAATTTGCTGTTTTTAAATTTGAGGTAGCATGTTGCTCTAGCCCAGGCTGACCTGGAATTTATTCTGTAGTCTCAGGGTGCCCTCAAAGTCATGGCAATCCTCCTACCTCTGCCTTCCAAGGGATTAAAGGTGTGAGCCACCACACCTGGCTCAAAACATTGTCTTAAAGCCAAATGCTCTTCAGAAAAGTTACTATGTGTGAACTCATTTAATCTGCCCAGCAACCCAATTAGATGGGAACTAGCATCACCTATAAGTTACAGATGGGGAAACTGAGGTACATAGGGTTAAGGAACTTGCCAAGGTTAGGCTAGGAAAGTAGTAGCAGGGTTGTGATAAGTGTGTAAAGCCAAAAAAATTTACATTATGTGCCATTTCCAAATAATGCCCTGTAAAGTCACCTAATTATCAGAGTAGAATTATTCTCTGTGTCCACAGGCTGGCGTCACTGTGACTCATCCTGTTGATGGGGCTACCCCAGACATGCTCAGAGCCACCTAGCCTGTAGGCAGGTGGGTCTCACAGTTTCAGAATCCCAGCAGTGGCCAGGGTTGCTGTAGCTACTTTTCTCAGGGCTGTGACAAATTCCTGAGACCAAGTAAATCGGGAGGAGGAGTTTGCTTTGGCGCATGGTTTGCGGGTACATAGTCCATCATGGCAGGAAGGGCATGGCGGCAGGCAGCTCTGAGGCAGTGGAAGTGCGAGGCGGGCCGCTTGCTCACATCTCAGCAGATCAGGAGGCAGAACAAGAGGAATGCTGGTCCCCAGCTGCCTTCCTCCTTCTTCAGCCTGGGGCCTCAGCCCGTGGGATGGTGCTGCCCACATTCAGGCTGAATCTTCCCTTCTCCGTTAAGCCTCTCTGGAAACACTTGCAGGGGGCCTCCAATTCTGCCCAAATTCCATCTGCAATGCCCACGTAAAACAGCTGGATGCGGGCACGGCACGCACACCTCTAACTGCAGTTGTGTGGGGCATGGAGATCATAGAATCGTTGGGGCTTGCTGGTCAGAATAGCTTCTGCAAATACTGCCTCATTCTGTGGCCGCTGGGGTCTGGTCAGCCAAGCCAATCTGACCAAATGTTATTCCAAGAATTCCAGAGACCCAGGCCCTGCACAAAACCCGTTCCATCTTGGAGCTCTAGACACTCACACGTCCTGCACACACCTCTCTCAGTCTCAGATTTTTTTTGCATATGGTCTCTGCTCTGGGACAATATCAAGTGGGCCGCAGTAACACGCCCTGCAGGACCCTAGATGCCTTCCATGTGCATGTCACTGAATGGCCACTGCATGCATGAAGGGGACTGGGCCCTGGAGTGACTCTTCGATGCTTTGCGTGCAGAACCAGGGAATGCCCCGTCCCAGCCCTTTCACACATAACCCTCAGCTCCTGTTCTCCGAGACAGCTACCAATGCAGCCACGACTCTGCTCTGTCACATCACCACACGGCAGCCACCGTCCTGATAATGGTCCGTGCGTGGGACAGGCTCGCGAGGTTTTGTAGGGCTCTGTCACACCCTGAGATCAGGCCCTGCAATATGCATGGGGTCTCCCTCAGGGGCCAGCAACCCTTTCCCAGGTGGGTGCAGGACAAAGAAAGTAGGGCGCCAGGTGGGATGTGGTCCCTGCTTGGCCTGGTCATGTGCTGGCTCAGGGGACTGTCCCACTCCTCTGGCTCGAGTAAGAGGATGGCAGCCAGGACACAGCGCAGAGGCGTGGCACACATGAGCACCGCTCCTCCACTGACTGCCCCGGCACGTCAGGCCCCGTATCTAGACTGAGTGCTCCCCGCCCTCTCCTCTCCGCCGCTGTAAGGCCCAGGCTCCAGCACGTGGCAGGCATGTGGCCGCCTCAGCTGTTGCTGTCGGCTGGGAAGGGCCAGCTTCGGCTTTGTCCGGGCATGCCATCCTTGCCCCGCACGTCAAACCTGGGCTGAGTCAGACCTCACCGGCCCCCGCTCTCCGCGCAAGTTAAGTGAGTCACCACGGTTCAGCACCTGCTTCGGCCAAGGACAGAGTTTCAGTTGTGGGACTGGGTCCACAGAGCATGGGATGGGGACCCTGGGCCAGCCCCACAGCTGACCTTCGGGATCACCACCGCCTGTCCATAGGGCCCTAGCCCAAAGCAGGTGCCATCAGAGCTCCTCTGTGTAGAGCCCGGGGGTTGCTACTGGGTGGCAGACAGTGCCAGGCAGGACTGGGTGGGCCTCAGGGGTGAATGGGCTCTGGCAACAGAATCCATGCAAGTTAGGATGGGCTGGGGCTATCTACCTGGGGAGGATTGCTGAGAAGGTGGGGCTGTCTGGGGAGGAGCTCTGGAGGGTGGGGTTTCGGGGTAGGGCTTCGGGATGGAGCTCTGTGGGAGCAAGGGTTGTTCTGGGAGTTGGAACTATGCCCAGGTGAACTTTTCTGAGGATGGGACTTCAGCAGGTGCAGGCCAGAGCATGATTGGTGGGTGGGGGAATGGCTTCCCAGCTTCCTGGGCCCGATGCAAAGGGCTGGACCTGGCACCCAGGAGCCGGGCCTAACGTCAGAAGCAAGGAGGTAAGACACCTGTAACTGGGCCTGGCCATCTCTTCCTGCTCTTGGAAGCCCCAGCCTAGGGTGCCTGGCATTGACTGACTTCCTGGTGGTCTGGCTGGGACACTGGTGACTAGAGTCAGCAGCCTTGTCTTACATGGCTCTGCAGCCTCAGCTCGCTCTCCTCCCAGAGCTTCTGGTCCCTGTGCACCCATTTATTTGTGGGTGTGAATGCTGGGGACATGGCTCTGAACAGGGCAGACTCAGCTCAGCTTTGAGTTCTCACTGTCTTTAAGGGTAGACAGCAACAAACCAGAAGGCATGGCAGGAGAAGGAGCTCACCAGGGAGGAACGCTGGGAGGACCAGCCTGGCCTAGAGGCCTGAGCAGATCAGGACTCCAGCACCCCTCAGACACTGAGCAACTCCAGGCATCCCTGATTCTGGGCCTGGTCTTGCTGGTTCTCTCTCCAGACAGTGAATGGTGACTTCCTGTCGGGGGATTGAGGAGGGTGTGCGCTTACTGATGTCCTTCCTTGCTGCTGGTCCCCACTGTGTCTGAGTTTTCTATCCCACAAGGGGGAATGGCTGCTTCCATCGTCTTGACCTCTTGTGGTTGTGGGGTGAGCGGGGAATGCCGGGGGAGGTCTTCCCTAGGTGGGACAGGAGGTCCAGCAGCCTCTGTGGACACAGCGGCAGGACAGGATACAAGGAAATGCTTCTGATACTAACAGCACGTGCATTGATTTTGTGTCACCCATACCCTCTCTAGTCCCTCTCAGCTGGCATCTGACATCGCAGCCTGGGACTTCTAGGGGACAAATATAATGCATCCCCAGGTGTAGAATAGTGGCTTTGTCCAGGGCAGGGGGCAAATGATGGAAGGAACCACCACATGTTCCCAGGGGAGGAAGGGACAGGCATGCCAGAGAAGGGAACTGTCACATGAGAACGACACGGAGGCACTAAAGTGGTATGGTGTGGTAAGCTATGTCTCTCACACAGAACAGGGGCAGGGGGGTAGGTAGGGGCAAACCAATAAGACAGCCTTGGGCCCCTTGTAAGAGGCAGCTCCATCCAGTCCAGCCTTGCAAGGGATACCTTGGAGGAAATTGAACCTTTGAGCCGGGCGTGGTGGCGCATGCCTTTAATCCCAGCACTCGGGAGGCAGAGATAGGAGGATCGCCGTGAGTTTGAGGCCACCCTGAGACTCCATAGTGAATTTCAGGTCAGCCTGGTCTAGAGTGAGACCCTACCTCGAAAAACCAAAAAAAAAAAAAAAAAAAAAAAAAAAAAAGAAATTGAACCTTTGTGGGTCCAGCTAGAAACCCAGACATTTGCATGAAATCTACTGACTTTTAAGTTTTTTTTATTTATTCATTAGTGAGGGAGAGAGAAAGTGGCAGATGGAGAGAGAGGGAGAATTGGCGCACCAGGGCCTCCAGGCACTGCAAACGGACTTTAGATGCATATGCCACTCCATGCATCTGACTTACGTGGGTTCTGAGGAATCGAACCTGGGTCCTTAGGCTTCGCAGGCAAGCACCTTAACTTCTGAGCCATTTCTCCAGTCCTCTATAGACTTTTAATGGTTAGCCATCAACTAGAAATGGAAGAGCAGACCAAACGAAACATGTCTTTGGGTGAAATTTAAGGGTTCGGGCAGCCCTGCCTGCATTCTGAGTCTTGTGTGCGTGTAAGAACTGTAATTACAGAATATGTGCAATTTTTTTCCACTTAACATGTCGTGAATATTTTCCACATTTATGTAATCCTTTAAGAGCTATTTACAAAGATTACATAATGTTTGGGACGTGTTGTGATTCGCTTTCCATTTTACCCTCTGTTAGATGCCAAGGCCGATGGGTGGAGTCGTAGACGCACCCTTACCTGCTGGCTTCCTGATTCCTTCCTCTCAGGGGGTACCATGCACACTCATGTCAGCTGGACCTCGCTGCTACCCCTTCCTGAGAGTCCCCGAGACCTCGGGTTGTCACCGAGGGGAAGGATGTTAGCGATCTTCTGGTTCCCATCCTTTCATTTGATCTTGTCTAAGATTACAGGACAAGTGGGTAACGACAATGTCTTTACGGTGAGACGTCATCAGTCTCTCTAAAGAAGCTCTGAAGCATGTTGTGTGTATGCGTGCACCTGCGCACGTGTGCTCACAATGCATATATACACAGGCACGTTGTCGTGTGTGTGCATGCACACGTGTGTTCACACATGCATGTGTACACAGGCTTAGAGCGGCACTAAATCTGTATATAGATTTGGGGACAATCAACACTTTGATGATATTGAATCTTTTATTTGAAAACTATCTTATATTTGGGTATGTTTCTGTTAGATTTGTTCTTAGGTAACATAGGTGTTTGTGTATGTGGTCTTTGCTATTGTAAAGAACATCTTTATTTTTATTTGAGAGAGAGAAAGAAGGAGAGAAAGAAAGAAGGAGAGAGAGAAAGAAGGAGAGAGAGAGAAAGAGAATGGGCACTCCAGAGCCTCTAGCCACTGCAAACAAACTCCAGATGCATGTGCCACCTTATACATCTGGCTTACATGGGTACTGAGGAATCGAACCTAGGTCCTTAGGTTTCACAGGCAAGCACCTTAACCACTAAGCCATGTCTCCAGCCCAAGAGCCTCTTTTTAAAATTTGTTTCATTACTGATGGTGTGCTGCATTAGAGAAATACGATTTGGTTTTGTATCCTTACATTATTTGATTCTCTCAGTAATAATCTTCCAAGTGTTCATCAGAGCTTTCTATGGAGATAGTATTTGCATCAGCATCAGGTAAGAGCTCCCTCTGGGCCTTTCTCCCATTGTATTTCTTTTTTCATGTCTTATTGCAACGGTTAGGGCCTGCAGCTTGCTGTGGTACTGAAGGGACTAGTATCTGATCATAACAGGAACTCTTTCAATACCTCTCCATTTTTTTGGCATTTAGTAATTATTTCATTTTCTACTTTATTCAATTATTGTGGTTTTTCTAAGCTTAGCTTATTTTCCTGGGATAAACTTGACTTGGATATGATTTTTTTTTATTCATAATGAGAACTCTAAGTTTACTTTTTTTTTTAAAGGTAGGATCTTGCTCTAGCCCAGGCTGACCTAGAATTCACTGTGCAGTCTCAGGGTGGCCTCTAACTCACAGCCATCCTCCTACTTCGGGCTTCCCAATGCTGGGATTAAAGGTGCACACTATCATGCCTGGCTAAATTTGCCTTTTAGTATCACAGGTGCTGTAGCCAGTAATCTGTGATGTGGAATCTTGTCTTTTAATTGCTTAGTTCTAGATGTTTTAAAAAATATTTTATTTCTTTATTTACTTGGGGTGGGGGGAGAAGCAGAGAGAAAGAATGGGCATGCTGGGGTCTTTAGCCACTGCAAAAAAAATCCAGACGCATGTACCACCTTGTGCATCTGGCTTACGTGGGTCCTAGGGAATCAAACCAGGGTCCTTATGCTTCGCAGGCAAGTGGCTTAACCACTGAGTCATTTCCCCAGCCCTCCACTATGATTTCTTCTTAAACCTGTGAGTCCTTTCAATGCATGTTTTCTAGTTGGTGAACATGCAGGTTCTCAGTGTCTTTTGCTACTGCCCTCTCGTGCCAGGTCACTGAGTGATGGATTGTGGGCTGGAGCCCTGAACGAGGTCAGGTTAGAACTTTATGCCCTAGTGTAGAATTGTGACCTCTTTTTGTAACTGTCTCACATGCATCTAAAGAGAACATGCATGCTTCTGTTAAGAATGTAACTATATTCATCTTGGCTTGCTAGTGATAGGGAGACAAATATTAAAATCTGTTATTGTTAGGGATATTTATCATTTTGCCTAGAAAATCCTTGTTGGGTCTGGAGAAAGATGGCTCAGCAGTTAAGGTGCTTACCTGCAAAGCCTAGTGACTCAGGTTTGATTCCCCAGTACCCGTGTAAAGCCAGATGCACAAAGTGGCAAATGCATCTGGAGCTTTTTGCAGTGGCTAGAGGCTCTGGTGTGCCCATTCTCTCTGTCTTTCTCTCTTCTCTCTTTCTCTGCTTGCAAATAAATAAAAATATTTTTAAATCCCTTTGTTTATATATTTTTTAAAATTTTTACTTATTTGAGAGTAACAGACAGAGACAGAGGAAGAGAGAGAGAGAGAGAGGGAGGGAGAGAGAGAGAGAGAGATGGGTGCACCAGGGCCTCCAGCCACTACAAATGAGCTCCAGATGCATGTGCCATCTTGTGCATCTGGCTTATGTGGGCCCTGGGAAATTGAGCCTAGAACTGGGTCCTTAGGTTTTACAAGCAAGCGCTTAACTGCTAAGCCCTCTCTCCAGCCCCGTTAGTGGGTGCATGAAATTTCAGAATTATGATATAACCATGTGAGTTAAAACTTCACCCTTGTGAGTGGTGGATACGATGTTCGTCATACCTCTTGCTTTGAAGTTTAAGTGTGACGTCAGTATCACACCTGTCTCTTCTGTGCTGTACAGTCATCTATTTATTGGTCTTTGATTAAGTTTTTCTTCATTCTTGCATGTTAAGAATATCTTGGGGGGCTGGAGAGATGGCGTAGCAGTTAAGCGCTTGCCTGTGAAGCCTAAGGACCCCGGTTCGAGGCTCGGTTCCCCAGGTCCCACGTTAGCCAGATGCACAAGGGGGTGCACGCGTCTGGAGTTCGTTTGCAGAGGCTGGAAGCCCTGGTGCGCCCATTCTCTCTCTCTCCCTCTACCTGTCTTTCTCTCTGTGTCTATCGCTCTCAAATTAATAAATAAAAAATTTAAAAAAAAAACACTTGAGCCAAGCATGGTGGTGTTTTCCTTTAAAAAAAAAATAAATAAAAATAATAAAAATAAATAAATAAATAAAAAGAATATCTTGGGGTGTGTATTTGTATATACATATATACACAAAGTATACATATATACAGTATGAAACATTAATTTATTAATGTAGTATTTATGGATTTATTGTAACTATAAATGTATGTATTATAGACATATACATATTTATAGGTTCTATATATGCAGTATACATACTGTTTACTGTTAATTTAGTTTAATTAGCTTTTAAAAATTTGTTTGCATGTGTGTATGTGTAAATGTGTGTGTATGGATGAGCCGCTTTGTGTCTGGCTTCATGTGGGAATCAAACTTGGGTTAGCAGGCTTTGCAAGCAAGTGCCTCCAACTGCTGAGCCATATTCTCTTATTCTATTTTTTTTGTTGTTGTTGTTTGTTTTGTTTGTTTGTTTTGTTGTTGTTGTTTTCAAGATAGGGTCTCATTCTAGCTCAGGATGACCTGGAATTTACTATATAGTCTCAGGGTGGCCTTGAACTCATGGTGATCCTCCTACCTCTGCCTCCTAATCTTATTGTATTTTTATTTTTGAGATTTGGTCTTAGGTACCTGAGGCTGGTCTTAAACTCACTGTATAACCAAGGAATTCCTCAAACTCTTGATCCTCCTTCTTTCCTCTCCCAAGGGCTGGGATTACAGGTATGTGCCACTATTTCCAGCTTCTGCTTGATTTTAATGTTCATTTTAAAATATGTATTGCTTTAACTGGGCATGGTGGCACATACCTGTAATCCCAGCACTTTGGATGCAGAGGTAGGAAGATCGCTGTGAGTTTGAGGCCAGCCTGAGACTACGTAGTGAATTCCAAGGAAGCCTTGGCTAGAGTGAGACCTTACTTCAAAAAAAAACAAAAAAAAATTTATAAAATTTGTGTGTGTGTGTGTGTAAGAGAGAGGGAGAGGGAAAGGGAGAGAGAGAGAAAGAGAGAGCATGGCTTTGTCAGGACCTCTTTCCTCTGCAAATGAACTCCAGATGCATGCACCACTTTGTGCATCTCGCTTTATGTGGGTACTGGGGCAGCAAACCTGGGCCAGCAGGCTTTGAAAGCAAGTGCCTTTGACCACTGAGCCATCTTCCTAACCCTTTAGTTTGATTTTAAATAGAGAGTTTTGTCTGTTTATGTGCACTGCGACTACTGACATATTTGGAGTTATTTCTACCATCTAGCTACATACTTCCAATTTAGTCTAATTTTGTTTCCTCTCTTCTATTTGTTTGAATTTACATTCTTTTTTTTTTAAAGTAAATTCCATCTCTCTACCCCATGCTTATTGGAAGTTACATACCCTACCAATGTTTTTTATTTCTGTTTTCATAAGCTATTTTCCCCAACATAATTAAGCTTATAAAGTTAGATTGGCATTTTCATTGTTTTCCCAGATAATACAGAAATCTTCCTATAACTCATGTCTTCCAATTTACATGCTATTACAGTGATGTGTAATAGTATTATTCTATTTCTTTCCCACAATCAGTGTTGTTGTTTTATATTGTCAGTATTTGTTTAAAATTTCCCACAGTGGGGCCGGGGAGATGGCTCACCAGGTAAGAGCACTCGCCATATAAGCATGAGGGCCTTAGGGGGCCCAAGTTCAATCCCTACCACACAGATAAACACCTGGACATGGCTCTGCACACCTGTATCCCCAGTCTTGTGCGGTGCAGAGACAGGAGAATTGCTGGTCAGCCAGTCTGACTGAAAACATGAGTGCTGGGCTCAGGGAGACACCTCACCTCAAGTAACATGTCAATGAAGGATAGTGGAATGATATCAACATTCTCCTCTTGCCTCCACATGTGTGCGCATGGGATGTGCATATCTGCACACACACCCATACACCACACACACACACACACACACACACACACACACACACACACACCCCTCACCACCCATTCCTACACACACATGCACAAAACGTGTTTTTTTCCCCATATAGTTACGAGAATATCAGCTCACCATTTCTCATTGTTATTTCTGGAACAATTTTTATTGCATCTACCCTGTCGAATTTCCTTCAGGGACATATGTAGGTCATCAATTGCTTGTTTGTGAATGACTGGAAAGGTCTCCACTCAGGCCACACCCTCGTAGGATAGTTGAGGGGGAGAGGAAGAAGCAGAGAGGCAGATAGAGAGAGAATGGGCACGCTGGGTCTTCTAGCCACTGCAAATGAACTCCAGATGCCTGAGCCCCCTTGTGCATCTGACTCACTTGGATCCTGGGGAATCGAGCCTAGGTTCTTTGGCTTCTCAGGCAAGTGCCTTAACCACTAAGCCATCTCTCCAGCCCTCAGCTCATTCTTGCTACTTCTTGCCAACTGCTGTGGCAAGATGTGATGCCCAGCCTCTGCTCTGCCATGCCTTCCCTGCCCCGAGGAAGCTTCCCCTCAGGACTGTAAGCCAAAATAAATCCTTTCCTCCCATCAGCTGCTTTTGTCCCAGCAACAAGAAGGTAAATGTAACAGAACCTGTCTCAAAACATAAAAGCAAAACAATAAGCAAAAGGATTTATTTTGGCTCACAGCCTCAGAAGTTTCAGTCTAGGGCCACCAGACCCTGTTGCTTTAATATAGTGGAGGTCTGCTCACTTCACAGCAGCTGGGCTGCACAGAGAAGAGCAGAAGGTCGTGTGGTCAGGTTTGTCTCGTGACCAAGGAGATGGTCTGTCTTGGTGGAGAGTCCGTGCGCATTTGAACTAACATTTCCAGCTTTGTACAACGCCACCACATGGCAGGTGGAAACAGAGCTGCTCCCCTGCCTCAAACACTTTGGATTGAGATTCTATGCCTACAACCCTTTGGCTGGGGGGCTGCTGACCGGCAAGTACAAGTATGAGGACAAGGACCGGAAGCAGCCCGAGGGCCGCTTCTTTGGGAACTCCTGGGCCGAGACGTACAGGAACCGCTTCTGGAAGGTGCACCACTTCGAGGCCATCGCCCTGGTGGAGAAGTCCCTGCGGGCCACCTATGGCCCCAGCGCGCCCAGCATGACCTCCGCCGCCCTGCGGTGGATGCACCACCACTCAAAGCTGCAGGGCGCCCATGGGGACGCGGTCATCATTGGCATGTCCAGCCTGGAGCAGCTGCAACAGAACCTGGCTGCAGCTGAGGAAGGACACCTGGAACCAGCTGTGGTGGACGCGTTTGACCAAGCCTGGCACCTGGTTGCCCACGAGTGTCCCAACTACTTCTGCTAGTCCTCAGTGTGCCATAAGCTGCCAGGGCTTCCTGCTGCCTGCCTGAGTCTCACAACCTGGCCAGTCGTTGCCTTATGCTGGCTTTGATCCGTGCAGGATTTCTGTGGATTCAGGCCCTGCTCCCCATTGCCTTCATAATGTTCAACCATCTGTTAGATTCAAAAGTTAATAGAGGGCTGGAGAGATGGCTTAGCGGTTAAGCGCTTGCCTGTGAAGCCTAAGGACCCCGGTTCGAGGCTCGGTTCCCCAGGTCCCACGTTAGCCAGATGCACGAGGGGGCGCACGCGTCTGGAGTTCGTTTGCAGAGGCTGGAAGCCCTGGCGCGCCCATTCTCTCTCTCTCCCTCTATCTGTCTTTCTCTCTGTGTCTGTCGCTCTCAAATAAATAAATAAAAAAATTAAAAAAAAAAAAAGTTAATAGAATGATCAGTTGATCCTTGGTGATTTTTCTGTTAGTTCTGTACTTAGAAGAGGAGTGTCGAAGTTGCCAATTAAAATTGGAATTAAAATCTCTCTCTCTCTTTCTTTTCTTTCTTTTTTTGTTTTTGTTTTTTTTTCTGGTTTTTCGAGGTAGGGTCTCACTCTAGCTCAGGCTGACCTGGACTTCACTCTGTAGTCTCAGGGTGGCCTCGAACTCACAACGATCCTCCTACCTCTGCCTCCAAGTGTTGGGATTAAAGGCGTGTGCCAGCATGCCCGGCCTGTTTCTCTCTCTCTTTTTTTTTTTGAAGGTATATGGTCTGTTTATTCTATCGGGATTCTTGTTTGTTTGGTCTTTTGAGGCAGGATGTCCTTATACAGCCATAATTGGTCTGGAACTCAATAATTAGATCAGCCTGACAGCCCCTGCAGCAACCCCCTTGCCTCTGGCTCATGAGTCCTGGGGTTACAGGTGTATAAGCCTACACCTGGCCTTTTTCTGTCACTTGAAGAAGAGTGAGAGGTGGCGCTGGATCAGGACACTGTGAGGAGACCCTGGACGGGGCAGTGTGCTCTTGAGACCCCCTGGCATCCTAACTCTCTGGAAAGCCGGGTGTGGTGGAGCATGCCTTTAATCCCAACACTTGGGAGGGGAGGACTGCCGTGAGTTCGAGGCCACTGTGAGATTATACAGTGAATTCTAAGTCAGCCCTGGCTAGAGCAAGATCCTACCTTGAAAAACCAAAACAAAAAGCAAACAAAATCTTGACTCTCTGGAGAATGGAGCTCGTGGCTTCAGCCATTCTCGTAGGGCCCCAGGCGGCTCAGGGGAGTGGATGGGAGCGGCAGAGGACGCATTCTGGGGTTCACTACAGGCCTGGCTGCAGCCAGGTCAGGTGCCTGCTTTATTAGGACAGGGAATGCTGGCACAGGGCTCAGCCCTAGCCTGTCCACATTATGAAGGCAATGGGGAGCAGGGCCTGAATCCACAAAAATACTGCACGGATCAAAGCCAGCATAAGGCAATGACTTATGGCCAGGTTGTGAGACTCAGGCAGGCAGCGGGAAGCCCTGGCAGCTTATGGCACACTGATGACTAGCAGAAGTAGTTGGGACACTCGTGGGCAACCAGGTGCCAGGCTTGGTCAAACGTGTCCACCACAGCTGGTTCCAGGTGTCCTTCCTCAGCTGCAGCCAGGTTCTGTTGCAGCTGCTCCAGGCTGGACATGCCAATGATGACCGCGTCCCCATGGGCGCCCTGCAGCTTTGAGTGGTGGTACATCCACCGCAGGGCGGCGGAGGTCATGCTGGGCGCGCTGGGGCCATAGGTGGCCTGCAGGGACTTCTCCACCAGGGCGATGGCCTCGAAGTGGTGCACCTTCCAGAAGCGGTTCCTGTACGTCTCGGCCCAGGAGTTCCCAAAGAAGTGGCCCTCGGGCTGCTTCCTGTCCTTGTCCTCGTACTTGTACTTGCCGGTCAGCAGCCCCCCAGCCAAAGGGTTGTAGGCATAGAATCTCAATCCAAAGTGTTTGAGGCAGGGGAGCAGCTCTGTTTCCACCTGCCGTGTGGTGGCGTTGTACATGCCCTGGTACACGGTTGGCAGGATCCAGCCATTCTTCTTGCAGAGGGTATAGATCTCGACCACCTCCCAGGAGGCATAGTTGGAGAGGCCAAGCTCCACAAACTTGCCCTCCTGGTGTAGCTGGTGGCAGGCATGTAAGGTCTCCTCCACAGGGGTGCCGTGGTCAAGTGCATGTAAGTAGAACAGGTCCACTCGGGGACACTGCAGCCACTTCAGCAATGTCTCCAGCTGGGACAGAGGACTGTCAGCCTTCAGTGACTTCCCATCCCAAGGGTTGGCCTTCATGGCAATTTTCACTCTGCAGTCACCGTGGCCCAGCCCGAGCCCCAGGCCGCCTAGGATGCTCTCGGACTGGCCATCGGAGTACATGAAGGCCGTGTCCAGCTCAGTGTGGCCGCGCTCCAGGAAGGCGCGCACGGACGCGGCGCTGGCGGTCGCGTCCATACGGCGCCCCATCTCCATGGTGCCCAGGATCGTGGCGGGCCGGGTCGGGGAGGCCGAGGCGGCTCTGGGAGGCGGCGGTCGGGACATCGCGAACTTGCGAGCACTAGCCTGGCTGGAATCACGCCCGCAGCGGATGGCGGCGCGACCCACCGCTCAAAAAGCTCCTGTTTCTCTTTTTAATTTCACCAGCTTTGGCTTCAAGTTTGTAGGACTCTGCCTTAAAGTACCCATTTGGGGACTTTGTATAAGAGGTGAGTGGCTCATTTTATATTTAAAAGTTTAATGTAGTGTCTCTTTCCATTGCACCGACTTTCATCGCAAAGTCTACTCTGTCCGTAGTGGGCACAGCACCTTATTCTGCAGTGTGTCTCTAGGTTAACACGCACATGTGTTGTTTATGGAAATCCTGTATCTTTTTCTCTTTCAAAACTGCTTTGAAACTTGTGATGGTTACTTATTTGTGGCATGTGCGTGTGGGTAGAGTCCATGTGGTGTGTGCACGCATGTGTCTGTATGTAGATGCATGCGCCATGCTCATGTGTGCTTTCTTGAGATGGGGGTCTTCCTGGACCTGGAGTTGCTGTTTCTTCAGTCAGTGAGCCCCAAGAGATGCTCCCATCTCTGATCCCCCTGTCAGCTAGGGTGACCGATGGGCGGGGTCATGCCCAGCTTTCTTTGCCATGAGTTCTGAGGAGTCGAACTTGGGCATTCTCAAGCCCTCCCTGGCCCTCTCTCATGCTTAAGCTGCAAGAGCTCTTAACTGTTGAGCCATAACCCCTGCCCCTGAGATTCTTTAAAATATTATTTATTTTGGTGTATTTGTGTGGGTTGTTTTTTTGTGTGCGTGCATGTGTGGTTTTGTATGAGTGCGTGTGGAGGTCAGTGGACAACTTTTGGGTTGGTTCTCGCCTTCCACCTAGTTTGTAGCAGGGTCTGTAGTTGTTCACCGCTCCTGTCTCAAGGCCAGTCGGTCCACAGACTTCTGGAGCATTCACCTGTCAATCACTCCCTTCACTGTAGGCACATTGTGACTACAGAAGCCCACCACAGCTTCCTGTTTGGACATGGGGCCTGGGGATCCAAACTCAAGTGCTCAGTGTTTCACAGCAATCGCTTCATCCACGGAGCCATCTTTCTTGCCCCATGATTACTTTTGATTGCCCACTTGATTAGATGAAGACATACCCAGGGTATTAGTGAGGCACACCACTGGATTACATCTGTGATGTTATTTCTAGAGAGGTTTAACTAAGGAGGGAAGACCCACCCTAAATGTGGGCAGTACCATCTCATGGGCTGGGGTGCCAGGCTGAATAAAAGGAAGAAGGGGAAAACATAGTGGAGTGTCAACAACCATCTCTCCCTGCCTCTTGATCTGCTGAGATGTGAACAAGCAGCCTCTTACTGCCCCAGCAGGAGTATCTCCTACACTGTGCCTTCCTTGCCATGCATGGTATCCCCTGAACCATGAGCCATAAAGCTCTCCTTCCTCAATTGCTTTTCGCCAGTTGTTTGGTCATAGAAACAAGTGACTAATGCATCTCTATTCATAGATTGCCCACCTTCTAACCACATTACAAGCTTCACTTTCTTTTCTTTTCTCTTCTCGTCTCTTCTGTTCTCTCCTGTCTTCTCCTTCTTGTTCTTTGTGTTTTTGTTTGTTTTGAAGGTGAGGTCTCATTCCAGCTCCCACTGACCTGGAACTCACTCTGTAGTCCTAGGCTGGATTTGAACTCACAGTGATTCTCTTACCTCTGCCTCCAGAGTTCTGGGATTAAAGGCATGTGCCTTGTTTCTTCTTATTTATATATTTGTGGGTTTTTTTTGAGGTAGGATCTTGCTGTAGCCCAGGCTGACCTGGAATTCACTATGTAGTCTCAGGGTGGCCTTGAACTCATTACAATTCTCCCACCTCTATCTCCCAAGTGCTGAGATTAAATGCATGCATCACCATGCCTACTAGCTTTTATTTATTTCTTTTTTTTTTTAATAGTTTTACTTATTTGTGAAAAGAAAAAGAAATAGAAACAGAGACAGACAGACAGGATGGGCATGCCAGGGGCTCCAGCCACTGCTAACAAACTCTAAACACATGCGCCACTTTAAGCATCGGGCTTTATGTGGGTATTGGGGAATCGAATCCAAACAAATGCCTTTGACCCCTGAGCCTTCTCCCCAGCCCTCACTTTTATTTTTTTAGACCTTTATTTCTCAGATTTGATGAGTCATATTTTGAAGTTTTATGGATTAGATTCTGCTGTGTTCTGTCTCTCCTGGCTTCTATTGTAATGTTTTATAGTTTAAAAAAAATCTTTATTTATTTATTCATTTGCAAGCAGAGAGAGACATACAGAGAGAGAAAGAGAGAATATGGGCAAGCCAGTGCCTCCAGCTACCGCAAACAAATTCCAGATGCATGTACCACTTTGTGCATCTGGCTTTATGTAGGCACTGGGAAATTGAACCAGGGTCGTTAGGCTTTGAAGGCAAGTGCCTTAACCTGTAAGCCATCTCTTCAGCCCATGTTTTATAATTTTTGATTATGAGCTCATTTTCCTAGAAACTTTATAGATAGGAAGTTTTTTTTTTGATTTTTCTTTTTTTTTTTAATTTATTTATTTGAGAGCGACAGACATAGAGAGAAAGACAGATGGAGGGAGAGAGAGAGAATGGGCACGCCAGGGCTTCCAGCCACTGCAAACGAACTCCAGACGCGTGCGCCCCCTTGTGCATCTGGCTAACGTGGGACCTGGGGAACTGAGCCTCGAACTGGGGTCCTTAGGCTTCACAGGCAAGCGCTTAACCGCTAAGCCATCTCTCCAGCCCATTTTTTTTTTTTTTGATTTTTCAAGGTAGGGTCTTGCTGTAGCCCTGGTTGACCTGGAATTCACTATGTAGTTTCAGGCTGGTTTTCAGCTCATAGCAGTTCTCCTACCTCTGCCTCCTGAGTGCTGGGATTAAAGGTGCATGCTTCACCACACCCAACTATAGACAAGATTTTTAAAAATATTTATTTATTTATTTGAGAGATGAAAGAGAGAGAGAGAGAGAGAGAGAGAGAGAGAGAAACTGAGCATGCCAGGGCCTCTAGCCACTGCAGACGAGCTCCAGATGCATGCGCTCCCTTATGCATCTGGCTTATGTGGGTCCTGGAAAGTCAAACCAGTATCCTTTGGCATTGCAGGCAAATGCCTTAGCCACTAAGCCATCTTTCTAGCCCCTATAGATAGGATTTAAAAAAAAATATTTTATTTACTTATTTATTTGAAAGAGAGAGAGAGAATGGGTGCACCAGGGCCTCCAGCCACTGCACACAAACTCCAGATGCATGTGCCCCTTTGTGGATCTGGCTAATATGGGTCCTGGAGAGTCAAACCTGGATCCCTTGGCTTTGTAGGCAAATGCCTTAACCGCTAAGCCATTTCTCCAGCCCATAGACAGGACTTTAAAAAAAAAATATTTTATTTATTTGAGTGAGAGAAAGAGAGAGAGAGAGAGAGAATAGATGCACCAGGGCCTCCAGCTGCTGTAAACAAACTCTAGATGTATGCTCCACCTTGTGCATCTGGGGCATTGAACCTGTTTCATTTGGCTTTGCAGGCAAGTGCCTTAACCACTAGGCAATCTCTCTAGCCCTAGACAGGAATCTTTGAGGCAAGGTTTGAGGTCCCTTCTCCCTCATCAGCTCCACATACGTGGAGGCCACTTGTATTTTACAGATACAACTGAAGCTGAGGCAGTGGCAAGATGGCTCAGTGGGTAAACACTTGGCGTGCAAGCCTGAGAATCTGCATTTGGACCCTGAGGAGCCATGGAAATGCTAGGCATGGAGGCATGCAACCATCGTCCCAGTGTTTATGAGGAGACAAGTGGATCTCTGGGCTCGCTGGACACCTCCGATCACCTGCTGAATCCGGAGTCCTCGCTGAAACTGTCTCCAAAAACAACATAAACATAACACCTGGTGTTACCCCTGACCTCCACACACATGCATGCATGTGTGTACACACATGTACACGTGCTCCTGCAAGCGCACATGCACACGTACACACACACACACACACACACACACACACACACACACACACACACACTTCCAAAAACAAAGCCAGAAGACTTCTGAAGCTCAAGTGACTCGCCTGGGTCTTCTGAAGGACATGGCCCACAGAGGACCTGTGCCAAGGGCTCGATCCCAAGTCCTCTTTACAAATACACTCTCACCCCAATCCTCCTCTAGCCTCTTCCTCCTCCCCTTTACCCTGGAGGAGAGTGGGGGAGAAGCTCTGTGTGGCAGTCCTGTGGCATCAAGGTCACCTGATCCAGAGTAGTGAGAACTGTTCTGCTGGTCTGCGGGCAGACTTGCAGATACACACACACACACATGCACAATTTATTTCTTTATTTAAAATTTTTTTGTTTGTTTTTATTTGTTTGAGAGCAACAGACAGATAGAAGGCGGCAGAGAGAGAGGGAGAGAGAATGGGCATGCCAGGGTCTCCAACCACTGCAAACGAACCTCAGACGCGTGCGCCCTCTTGTACATGTGGCTAACGTGGGTCCTGAGGAATCGAAGCTTGAACTGGGGTCCTTAGGCTTCACAGGCAAGTGCTTAACTGCTAAGCTATCTCTCCAGCCCCATAATTTATTTCTTTTTTTGAGAGAGAGAGAAAAAGAAACAGAGAGAGAGAAAGAGAGGGCAAGAATGGGCACACCAGGGCTTCCAGCTGCTGCAAATGAACTCCAGATGCTGCACCCCCTTGTGCATCTGGCTTGCATGGGACCTGGAGAATTGAACTGAGATCCTTTGGCTTTGCAGGCAAATGCCTTAACCAGTAAGCCATCTCTCCAGCCCTGTAGACATATTTTTCTTAGCTGCTGGCAGTCTTCCTCTCATGGGTGTCAGATGCTGGCTAGACATACAACACAGCCAGAGCCATTTCTATAGCAAGAGGTTTGACCAAGCGCCTTTGTGGCTGCACACCTCCTTCTCTCTCCCTGTGGCACCAGGACGCAGCGTGGAAGCTCTGTGAGCTGGAGGATCACCCAGGAGCATGGGAGAAGTTCACATTACACAGGGTCAGTGTTTACACGTGGAGGTGAGATTCACGGGAAGTTAGCCATTTCTTCCAGCATCCCCATGTCCTGAAATCATGTCTTCCCTTAAGTCCTAAAATACTGTCATATGACCTTGGGCCCACCGGGGCTGCCACACCAGCCCTAGCCCTCCAGGGTAAACCTGTAAGGGGGACACCAGCCAGAGGCACGAGGACCTCCATTCTTTCTGTCATTGGGCAATGGAGGCACAGTCTGGCTGACACCTGGCACTCTCTGCATGGTCCCTTTTGCTCCTGTGTGTGATGTCATAGTAACTTGGATGCATCACACATATTTGTGGCATCCAATTCAGCATCTTCCATGGCCCATGGGCATACTGTCAGGGAGAAGCAGAGCCACGAGCCCTTGTCCGTTTATCCTGCCCACATCTTCTAGGTGAAGCTGGACCGTGTGTCCTGCCAGAGGATGAGGAGGGGACACAGAAACACCCCGATCAGAGGATCAGACCCAGGGACGTGCTGCCCCTCGCTTGAAGAACACGCTCACCTTGGGCACATCAGGGCATTCCTAAGTCATGCTCCAAAACCCAGCTCAGAAATCCCCTCCCCTGGGTCCCGTCCCAGCAGGTTCCTATTGGCTCCTTTGGTACCACAGAGCAGTTGGCCTGCAGTTCGATGACTTTTCATCTCCTAGCAGCCCTGCTGTGCAGCAAGGGCTTAGACCAGATCCTTCACTGTGGCCCTGACGTCTCTTTTCAGTCCCCCACACACTCCCCCGTCGATGAGCCTCTAAACTAGGGCTGTCTCCCCCCGCACCCTCCCTAGCTGCCTGTCCCCCCTGTGACTGTCCCTCCTGCTTCCTCCTTGCCTTCATGTGACCTTGTACTCCACTCTGAGTAGGCCACTTCCCCTTTTAGACTCCCCGCAAGGCCCTCAACCCTGCAGACTCCCAAGTCTATGGCCGAGCCAGGAAGAAGCCTTGTTCCTGCCTGTGGGGGGCGGGGGGCAGCCACCCCACTCTTCCTTCTGTTCCCTCCTCTCCAGCTGTCAGGCCACCACCCTGGGCTGGGGACCTGTGTGTTCCCGATTCAAGCCTGTCCTCATTGGTGGCAGAACCCTCACTGATCAAACTATTCCCAGGGCAGCCACTGCTGCCTTCTCGAGGCCTCCCTGGCTGCCCGTGGACAACGGTGACCTCGTATTCCAAGCTCTCTTCACAGTTCTCATCTACACATGTACGCTATCCATTCTTTCACTCCTTCATAAATCCCATTTCCCTCTTCAGAGCTGCAAAGACAGGGACTAGAACATGAAGAAGGGCATGAGAATAATGTTAGTTTCTAGAACATTTTGTTTTGTTGTATTTTATTTATTCATCATTATTCGTTTGTTCCAGGTAGGGTCTCACTCTAGCTCAGGTTGTAGTCTCCGGGTGGCCTTGCACTCACGGCGATCCTCCTACCTCTGCCTCCCAAAAGCTGGGATTAAAGGCGTGCGCCACCACGCCCGGCTCTAGAACGTTCTTGAAGTGGGTTGGATCACTTCTCCTCCAAATCCACATCAAAAATCTCAGTCCAGGGCTGGTAATGTGGCTCCGTTGGTAGAGCGCTTGCCAAGCATTCATGAGGCCTTGGATCTGATTTCGTGCCCTGTGTGAATGAGGTGTTGGCAGTACGTGACTGTAGTCCAAGCACTTCGGTGGTAGAGGCAGGAGCATCAGGAGTTTAGGGCCAATTTAACTATATAGGGAGCTTGGAGCCAGCCTGGGAGATATGACTCGCTGCCTCGGAAACAGAACAAGGGCTAGGAGATGGTTCAATGGTTAAAGGCCCATGCTCGCAAGGCCTGCCTGCCCAGGCTTGGTATCCCAGTACTCACATAGACCAGATTCCCCCAAATGGAGCATGTGTCCGGAGTGTGTTTATAGTGGCAAGAACACCTAGTGTGCCCCCCCTCACTCTTTTACTCTCTCATGCTCTCAAATAAAGTAAGAAATATTTTTTTTTAAAAGAAGACTAAACAAAACAAGTTCAAAACCTTCACAAGCGCTTGTGTTGGGAAGTACAGTCACAGCAGGTGTAGAATGATATCATCAGGTGAGGTCACAAGCGTGGTGGGCACCGAGTCCAATGTTTCCTTATAAGAGGTGGCTCGCTGGTCACACATACGCAAGGAGAAGTGACTAGGACATAGGCATTGGAGTGAGGTGCCCACAAGCCAAGGGCTTTTGGCAAGCCCAAGAGCTGGAAGAGGCATGGAAGTCTGCTCCTCCAGGCCCTGGGAGCAAGCAGGACTCTGCCACACCTTGAGTTCAGACTTTTGCCCTTGCGAAGTGAGAGAGGGCTTGGGGGAGAACACGTCTCTGCTGTTCGAAGCCCCTGGCTTATGGTTTTGTTTCCACAGCCCCTGGCCACTCACACGCCTCGGTACAGACACACTATGGAGAATGGCGGCTGGAAGGATGCCTCTTGCATGAGTTACTCAGAGCCGCAGGAGTGACTTTTCCCACCAGGCATCTGTGGCACATAATAGGCTTGTGACACAGGTCTACCCTCGGGAATAGGGGTACTGGGCCTTATGAAGACCTCTGGCCCTGCAGGCAGTAGGGGGCGTGGGAAGCGGGTCACACCATCCCTGGCTGCCCGAGGCTCTGGGAAGGGCGAGGCTCCAGAGGGAGGTCCTAGAAAGCCGCAAAGCATGCCCCTGCCGCCTTGGTGCCCAGTCCCCTTTGTCTCAGAGGTGGACGGGCAGCTTCTGTCCCTCCAGAGCATGGGCAGGGTGCTTCCTGGAACCCACTGTGACAGTTCTGAGAGAGGTGCCCATCCCCAGGCCTTCTGGGAATTCAGAACGGCAGGAAGCAGCCTCTGTCACGCGGTAACAGCGCTGTGGCCAGTGAGAGTTTGTTAACCAGAACTGAAGGCCTGGTCAGGTCTTAGGACTAACGGACTCACCCAGAGCACCTTCTCAGAATTCCCACAGGAGTCCTTCCACCCACCTATGGGTGCTACTTAAGATCAGCAGAGCTGGGCGGGAGAGATGGCTGAGCAGTTAAAGGTGCTTGTTTGCAAAGCCTCACAGCCTGAATCCAAATCCCCAGGACCCATGTAAAGCCCGATGCACAAAGTGGCGATTGTGTCTGGAGTTTGTTTGTAGTGGCCAGAGGCCCTGGCGTGCCATCCCCGGCCTCCTGCCCTTCCTCTCTCTCTGCTTGCAGATACATAAATAAATGAAAAAGTTTTTTTTTTTTTTTAAAAAGCTTTGGGAAAATTGCTTAGTATGTTGTAGATGCTATGAAAACGATGAAAAGAAAGATTAGAAGGGAGGTAACAAGTCAGGGCTTCAGGAAAATCACCCCTTCTTTTCCCAGGGGAATGTGATGCTTGCCTGGTGAAGGGGAAGAGAAAGCCCTCGTGGACAAGGCCAGGTATAGCAGTATTTTTATTTATTTATTAGAAAGTGGCAGAGAGATAAAGAGGCAGATAGAGACAGAGAGAGAATGGGTATGCCAGGGCTTCCAGCCTCTGCAAACGAACTCCAGACGCGTGCGCCCCCTTGTGCATCTGGCTAACGTGGGTCCTGGGAAATCGAGCCTCAAACCGGGGTCCTTAGGCTTCACAGGCAAGCGCTTAACTGCTAAGCCATTTCTCCAGCCCCAACAGGAGCATTTAGATGGCAGAGGAAGGAACATTATAAAGTCAAGGTCAGCCTGGAAAGCATAGAGAGACCCTGTCTTAAAAGGGGAGTGCAGGAGGCTTGGGAGACAGCTCTGTTGGTAAAGCGCTTGCCTTATAAGCATGAGGACCTGAGTTCCATTCCCAGAAACCTCACAAACTGCTGGGTGTGTGGCACACACCTATGATGCCAGTATTGGGGAGGTGAAGACAAGAGGATCCCTGGAGCTTGCTAACCAGCCTCACCAGCCTAAATGGTGAGCTGCAGGCCAATAAAAGATCCCATCTCAAAGCAGATGGATGGCATTCCTGAGGGAAGACACCTGAGGCTGTCCTCTGGCTTCCACAAGTATACACGCTCATACACACATGCATCCACACACCCAAACACACATAGGTATGCAAAAACATGAATAGTAATAAGAATAAGAAAAGAGCAAATAGCTTTGTGGGAGTTGCAAGCACGTGGCAGCCAGTTGTTCAGTACCACACACGCCCTTCCGAAGGGTCGGCCCCGCCCAGGCACATGGGATTAGCCCATCTTTTCAATTGCTTCGGTTTAGCAAAGCTCTGCATCTCTGTGCCAAGTTATTTTTCATTTCACTATTAAGCCTGTGTGTTTCCTAAGACAAGACAATCCTCTGGCGTCTGGTTCCCCAGCTTGCTTCAGGGGCACTGGGCTGGCTGGTAGTCTAGGTGGCCCCCGGGAGCCCCTCCCCACTCACCCCTTGTAAACAGGAAGCTGGCAGAGGCCGGAGCTGAGTGAGTGAACTTGAACGCCAACAGCACCCAGCTCAGCTGGAATTTCAAGAGTGCTCAGGGTGTCCAAACATCCTCTTTCCTGCCCTTGTGTGCAATCTCCACACACAGGCGGCGAGGAAGGGGAAAGCCCAGGATGGGACATTTGCAGACCTGGGAGGGAGCTGCAGACTCCCCAGTTTCCGGGGCAGGTGTGTGCGCCCCATTGGGAGCCAGGAGCCGATACAGAGCTGTGTGCAGAATTCCATTGATCCCTATCAATTTCGGCTCAGTGGCCTGACTAGGGCCCCAGGGGTCTGCCCTACCTCCCTGGGGGTCTGGACACTCAAACTCTGAGCAAGGGGCACCAGGGAGACCCTGCTGCCAGCGTGTCCCGTCACAGGCTGCTTTGCCTCTCTGAGCCTCAGTTTCCTTGCCGGGAGCATGAAGACCCCACTCTGATGGTTTCCGAGTTATGCTCAGTCTCTCTTGTGCATGCAGGAGGAGTATGATTTCGACACGACAAAGCCCTGGCAAACTGTCTTTCACCTTGAACTCTGCTGCTCCATGACTCACTCATCATAAACAGAGACCCCGAGAAATGGCTGGAGACCCACCTTCTTGTTTCTTCTTCTTTTTTTATTTAAAAAGAAAATTTAAGCCGGGCGTGGTGGCGCACACCTTTCATCCCAGCACTTGGGAGGCAGAGGTAGGAGAATTGCCGTGAGTTTGAGGCCACCCTGAGACTCCATAGTGAATTCCAGGTCAGCCTCGGCTAGAGTGAGACCCTACTTTGAAAAACAAAAAAAAAACAAAAAAAAACAAAAAAAAAAAACCCAAAAAAAAAGAAAGGAAAATTTATTTATTTATTTGTGTGTGTGTGAGAGAGAAGAGAGACAGAGGGAATGGGTGCTCTAGGGCCCTCCAGCATTGCAAATGAACTCCAGATGCACGCACCACTTGGCATCTGGCTTTATGTGGGTATAAGACATCAAACCTGGTTGTTAGGCTTTACAGGCAAGCACCTTAACCAGTGAGCCACCTTTTACAGCCCTACCCTCTTGTTTCCTACGCTGGCATAAGATGCCTTGTAAGAAGCAGCAGGAGGATGGGGGAGGAGAGAGCATGACAGATCCTCCCCCAGGATGTCACTGCGAGCTGGGCGAAGTGCTACATCTGGGCTAAGCATGTCAAGTCTCTCCCCAGTCACATCACCCCAGCACTGGGACTGTGGCTCTCCCTGAAGCTATTCTCCCCTGTGCAAGCTCAAGGAATGTGGTTGCAGCCTTTGGTAGCTTGGGGTGCTGCAGGAAAAGTTGTCAAGGATGCTGTCCTTTGCCAAGCTTCTCAGGGTTGCAGCGGGTCACCTGTGTGTGGCAGCCCAAGCATTGTTGGCTCAGAGAACGCCGCTGCTACGCTGCGTGTGTGAGCGCGTGTGTGTGCATGTGTGTGTCGGGGTGTGGGGCTGGGAAGTAGAGGGAGTGGTGGTGGGAGTGGGTGAGAAACGGGGTGGGACCGGGCCCCCAAAAACCTCTCTCTTGGGGCTCTACAAAGCATTGTATCATAGGAGTGGTATTTTTCCTGCTCCCAAGCCAAGTGGGCTTGCCTTGGAGCCCGGGAGACCGCCCAGGTCATCATCGAAGAGAGAGTCTATGGGAATGAGAGGAGCCCGCCCTGTACCCGGCGGCACTTCCTGCCTCAGCTCTGCCCCCAGGGAATTCCCACGGAGCCTCCCAGGAGAGCCAGCCAGCGGGCAGCAGCCCTTCCTGTCCGGCCAAGGCCAGGGGAGAGCCCCAGGGTCTGCTTCCCTCTGCAGCCCTTCCTGGGCCGACAGTTGGCATGTGGCTCACCCAAGCTCTTTGTCTTTTGAGGACAAGCCACTCGAAAGGGGGAGGAAGATGAAGGAAGACTGGCCTGTCTCTTTCCACGACCCACTCTTTTGCCTACCCATTTCTCTTTGTCTATTTCTTGCTTCACACGGTGCCCGGTGGAGACCCGGGCAGGGCTGGACCGCTTCTCAATTTCTATTCTGATGCTACTGTGGCTTTTATACCTGGTGACGGGAAGTCTGTCTATGGAGGGGAGGAGTCTCAATCTTCAGGGGGTGGTGTCCTAAGGCAAGGAGGAGAGTCAGTCCCCAACAGAAGGGTGGTGTGGTGGTCCTAAGGAGATACAGACCTCACCTGCTCAGCTGCAGTGGCCATGTCCAGCGGGGTTTCAAGACGTTGGGGGAAAGTTTTGCAGTGTTGGAGAGATTGCTTAGTGGTTAAGGTGCTTGCCTGCAAAGCCTAAGAACTCATGTTCAAATCTCTAGGTCCCACATAAGCCAGATACACAGTGATACAAGGGTGCAATGTTGCACGTGGGCACCAGGCGGCTCACACCTCTGGAGTTTGTTCACAGTGGCTGAAGGTCCTGGTATGCCCTTTCTTTTTCTCTTTCTCTGCTCCTTTCCCTCTCTCTCAAAATAAATAAATAAGAAGGTTTCTCAAATAGGTAAGGTGAAGTTTTTTTTTTTATTATTATTAGAGAGAGAGAAGAAAGTGTGGGGTGGGGGAGAGAGAGAATGGGCATGTCAAGGGCTTCTAGCCACTGCAAATGAACTCCAGATGAATGTGTCACCAATATGCATCTGGCTTATGTGGTTTCTGGGGAATGGGACCTGGATCCTTAGGCTTTGCAGGCAAGTGCCTTAACTGCTAAGCCATGGCTCCAGCTCAAACGGAAGGTTTTGAGTAGATGATGCTTTGGTGTACTGATGCAAAGTTGCAGTCTCTGCGGAGGCTGAGGCAGGAGGAGTGCTTGAGCCTAGGAGGCCAGCGTCTTCCTGAGCAACGTAGCATCTCTTTCTCTCCTTGAGAGTGGGTTACCTCCACACCACGCCTGCACTCACCTATGCACACACACACACACACACACACACACACACACACACACGCACACACAGTTTAAAGTAGAAGTGACCCATACGACTATACTTGTCTCTCCTCTCAGTGAAGTTGTGCAAGTGTCCTTCTGCACCACTGGTGGCAAATGCTGGGTGTCATTATGCCTTTGTCACACTCAGGGGTCCTTGGGCTTATAGGCTGCTGGCTCACAGCTGGCTGTAACAGTGGTCTCGGCTGTGTGGGGTACTTTCCTCAGCTGGATATAGCCAGAGGTGCCCTTGTCCTCCTACCGGACCTGGCCCGGGGCCACCTTCACCCTCTGTCTTTGGTCCCCACCCCACCTCAGGGGGTGGCCTGTGAGTCAGGACCTACGATTCTTGAAAGCGACAGTCCTGTTCTCAGACCACCTCCAGCAGGCAGCCACTGCCTCCACACCCAGGGTCTCATCGCTGTCCTGAAGCCTCACCCACAGGCAGGAATTTTGGCTCCTTGGAATTTCATGTTTGAGGCTGCGCCCCGCCAATCCTGGCCCTCCACCTATGTTCCCTGATGGCTTCTTCTTGTCCCCAGAGTAGGGACTGAATGAGTTCTGTCTGTCATCTGCGCCAGCCCTTCCACTGGCTCTAGGTTCCGAGAGAACAAGATACCTTGGGTATGTTTAAGGACTGAACCATCTATTCAGTTAGCTTTCCCTCCCTCACTCTCTCTCTCTATACCTTCTTTCTTCTCCTCCTCCCTCCCTCCCTTCTGCTCCTTCCCTTCTTCCCCTTCTCCTTCATACAAAAGAATCGCCCCCACACTTCTAAGAGTGCCATGGCTACTGCCTGGGGAGAGTTAGTGTGTTTTTGGATCAACTTCCTGTATTTACATCTGTGTGTAATTATAGGATCGAATACATGCATGTTATTTTAATATAATTAGCATCATGGCAACCAGCATTCATCATTGTCATATGAGAAGCTCTTGGCAATACTTGGTTTGTAAGAACAATATTGTGGCTTATAATGGTTTATGATTTGTGTGTGTACACGCGCGCATGTACGTGCGCGTGAAGGCGCACATGCGCAAGTGCCTGCAGGCGTGATTGTGTGCCCCAGAGCGTTTGTGGAGGTCACAGAACAACCTTGGGTGTCTGTCTTTGTCTTCCCCATTTGTGGCAGAGTCTATTGTTGTTCACCTCTGTGTTCGCCAGGCTACCTGGCCTATGAGCTTCTGGATGATTCTCCTGTCTCAGTTTCCCATCTCGCCTTATTTAGGAAGACTGGGATTACGGAAGCTTGATATTGGATCTGGAGTCTCATTTGGGTTCCAGAGATCAGAACTCAGGTATTCCTGTTTGCATGACAAGTACCTTTTCCGCTCCCCTGGTCATCTGATTCATTAATATATGTATATTAATTTTCTTTTTGTTTATTTGAGAGAGGGAAAGGAGGGAGGGAGAGAGAGAGAGGAGAATGAGCATGCAAGGGCCATTGCAAACAACTACAGATGCATTTGCCATCATGTGCAGCTGGCTTATGCGGGTACTAGAGAATAGAAGCTCGGTCCTTAGGCTTCACAGGCAAGCACGTTAACCACTGAGCAATCTCCCCAGCCCCTCTGATTCATCTTTAAGCCTACAGTGGGAAAGGCCTCAGGGAGCATGAGGACAGGAACACACATGAAGTCAAGACCTTGTACATCCGTTTGGTTGCCAAGTATATCTGTCTTACCAGTGCCTAACTGAGCCTGAGTCTCAGCTTCACCTCCATTCTGCCAGGGTCACAGGCAGGGCTGAGACGCCCAGGGCCCCCGGCAGACACTGCCTGGCTGCTCTGGGATGGGGACACAGCTTCCCTTTCACGTGCCTTTCTGGAGTGGACTCATTCCTCTGGGACCTGCAGCCACTGTGGATGTGCCAAAGCAAGTTGTCAGTGGCCTGATCCAAGGGACAGGCTGGTCTTTTGTGAGCTATCAGCCTGGCTTTGTGAAGGCTTAGCGGAGGCTCTCGAGAGCCACCTGCGGGCTCTGTTCCTCCCCGTCTGACCACTGGCTAGAGCCACACGGCAAAGCATGGTCCCACGTGGATCTCTGGTTGCTTCCTGGAACCCTGGGGTGCTATGAGGGCATCTCAGGGACCACAGCAAAGGGTAGACTAAGTGGGAACAGCTCACAAACCCATGTTTTTTCTCTGTTACACAGGGAGAGATCCTGTTGAATTCTTTAAAACACGGATTTTGCAACAACCTGGGGGGAGGGACTTGAAGACGCTATGGTGTGTGAACTTGCTACCCGTGGCAGAACACTGATACTCTTCGGTGGCATCTAGAACTCCTGTTGCCCACCTCTGCTCCGAAATTCCCAGCACTACACCACGCACCCTGGCCAGGTGTGGTCCCTAGCAGAGATGGACTGGCACCCCCATTTCCCAGCAAGTGAGTTCCAGGAAGCCACCGCCCTGCACTGCATGTTTTGAGCCCTTGTTTTCCGATGTCCACTCCAACACTGTTTGTACATACTTCTCCACCCTCCCTTCCCTATCTGGATGTCTTCTACTACAGTGACTGTGAGTTGGGCTGCTGTAGACTCCTGTGGGTGGCTCTCTGCACCCAAGTAAGCTTTCAGCTCCTCTGGCTGGATATGAAGAAAGGGCATTGTGCTGGGCGTGGCAGTGCAAGTCTTTAATCCCAGCACTTGGAAGGCACAGGTAGGAGGAACGCTGTGAGTTCAAGGCCACCCTGGGACTACAGAGTGAGGGCCAGGTCAGCCTGGCTAGAGTGAGACCCTGCCACAAAAAAAAAAAAAAGCCACTGTGTGCTGGGCAATCTGTGGCATGTAGACTGTGTTTAGCTCTGTAAGAAAGTGCTTACTTTACATTTATTTTATATGTATTTAATTTTTTTTTTTTTGAGGTAGGGTCTTGCTCTAGCCCAGGCTGGCCTGAAATTAGTCTTAGGCTGGCCTAGAACTCACAGGGAGCCTCTTACCTCAGCCTCCCAAGTGCTGGGATTAAAGGTGTGCACCACCATATCCGGCTTAAAATTTTACTTATTTTTGTATGCAGGTGTTCATCTGTGTGTTTTGTTTATGTGGGTGCCTGTGTGTATGTGCACTTGTACGTGCACGGTGTGTGCATGTGTATTGCATATAAGTGTGGAGTGTACATGTACTTGTATGTGTATATAGGATGTTTGTATATGTATATAGTATGTGTATGCATGTTTGCAAGTGTATGAGGACGCATGTGTGTTTGGGTGCATGTGCGTGCACATTCCTGTGGAGGCCAGAGATCGACATCAGTTGTCTTTTTCTGTCATTCTCCATCTTTTTTTTTTTCAAGGTAGGGTCTCACTCTAGCCCAGGCTGACCTGGAATTCACTGTGCAGTCTCAGGGTGTCCTCAAACTCATGGTGACCCTCCTACCTCTGCCTCCCAAGGGCTGGGATTAAAGGCGTGCACCGCCACGCCCGGCCTTTTTTCTTATTTTTGAGACAGGGTATCTTACGGAACCTGAGCTGCCCCTGAGCTTATGTGATGCAGCGAGACAAGCTACTCAGCAAGCCCTAGGGATCCTCCTGTCTCCACCTCCTCAGTGCCGGGCTTGCAGGCACACGGATCTTACAGGAGTGTTGGGGGTCCACATTCAGCACGGCAGGCACTTTATTCACTGGCCATCTCCCCAGCCTTAGCCCCAGCACTTCTTCCTTTAAAATAGATTTTTATTTGCAGTGGTTTATTTATTTACTTATTCATTTGAGAGATAGGGAGAGAGAATGGGCACATCAGGACCTCTAGCCACTGCAAATGAACTCCAGATGCGTGCGCCACCTTATGATTCTGGCTTACGAAGGTACTGGGGAATCGAACCTGGGCCCTTAGGCTTTGCATCCAAGTGCCTTAACCACTACACTGTGTCTCCAGGCTCCCACCATGCTCTTTTTAGAATATAAAAAGTGGAAGATGACGCATTGGAATAGGAAGAGGACTTACCTGTCTTTACCCTTCCAAGGACACTCGGCGCTCTAAGCAAGCTGGGAGCACCCGCTTGCTCCTGCCAGGCGTGGTCTCTATGTGCGTGAACGAAGGAGGAGGGCCCCTGGTGCTCTGCGAAGACAGGAGCTCCTTCATGCGGCGCCTCTGCCCAGTCCCCTTCCCCGACATGTCACTCCACTCCTGATCCAAGGAAGTCATGGGCACTCCTGAAGCCCGGTTCTGCTGGGGACCTTCCCCTTCTGGACGTCCCCATCCTCAGGCTATCCTGCAGTCATCTCACGGTGGCCTTGATATAAGCGGCATCAGCTACAACCAGCAAGCTTAACCTGGGCTCCTTCCAGAATGACATATGGACTTGGGTCATGCTGAGGTGCTGGTTCCACACAATCCCAGGGTGACAAGAGAGAGAAGCATGTGCTCTGGTAGCAATGAGAGCTCCATTGCACTGGGTTGCCCTGAGGAGCTGTGTAGACACGCTGCAGAATTGGCCCCTGATGGCAATGAGCACAGAAGGGGGATGTTGACTCTTGGGCTCCTTCTCTAACTAGCTCCATGGGGACAGCTCCAGGAGCCCATCCATGCAACCAGGCAGGGGACTCACACCCAGGTAGACGGCCCTCCTTACACCCCACTCTCATTCCAGAATATTCTACCTTTCTCTTACTTATGTGACTGCCTTTGAACTTGGGCCACCAGACTCTGCTTTCTGCCTTGAGGCGTGATGCTGGCTCCAGGGTGAGCCGTACCCCTAGAGCGGCTCACACTGAACTTACTGTTGCTTCTTCCATGTTACTCCTGTCCAGATCTCCTATGACCCCAGGGGTTGGTCCTGACCCCAGAGCTCCCTCCTCTCCACCTTCCCATTCCAGTTCTAAACAGATCACCCCAACATCCCAGTCCTCCACACTCACCACTCCTCGCCGCTTACCGTGGCCTCAGATCTGCTCTGCTCCCTCAATGTCCTTGAGATTCCGCCCGCACACCGCTCTTCGACTGCTATTGTAGTCAGCTCCACGTTGCTGACTACCGTTTATGGGAGGAGGGGATGTGTGTCAAGCTTACAGATCCATGGGAAGTTCCATAATGGTGGAAGAAGCTGGTCCTTTTCACAGATTCAAGCAGAGAGACACTACCCAAGAGCTAGCACCACAAGCAAGCACGCAAGGGCAGCAGACAGCAGGGGCCTGGGCAGAATCCAGGCTGTTGTGGACTCACCCCCCACTAGTAACCTTAAGGCCGGACCCCAGGATCTGCCCTCAGTGACACCTCTGCTAGCCAGGAGGTGAGAAATCCAAGATTTCATAAAACACCTGAGTCTATGGGGGGCGGGGGCATACATTCAAACCACCACAACCAAGGAGCTGATCTGGCAGATACTCGTCAGAATCCCACTTCGTCTGCTCTCTGTATCTCTCCCCTTACCCAGAAACCCTGCTTCGCTTCTCTGGCTCAGGGGCCCCTCAAGGCACAACCCCGTCCCTCCCCTTGACACCTCACCACAGCGACTTTCCCTTCATTCTGCATGGCAGCTAGGCGAGCCCCACTCCACCGCTGAAACACTCTGCTCGTCTCTGTGCCTCACTTCTCCTTCCCACCACCAAGTCATCTCTGCTCCCCGTAATGACAAGACATCACACAGCAATGGCACCGTCTCTGCCTCCCATAGCCTGCACCCTCTCTTCACTCCAGCCCGAGGCAAGCAGCTGGGGCCCCTGCTCCAGCCCTCTCTAGTGGCCTTGCCATCGCCAGGTTAAAGGTCATTTTGCCTGGCTGGCATATCATTCTAGATGTTTCCCTCTTCCCATATCCCTGGGTTCCCCTTTGGGTCACCATCTTCCCAATTCCCAGAGCTGAGGGCAGCAGAGTGTCTAAAACTCATCCAACCTCTTCCTCGTCTCAGGCCAGTCCCTGTTCCTGTCCCCACTTCAAGCACCTGATGCCCACACTGGGCTTCCCCTCTTCACCCACATTCCCGTGCAGCAGAGGGACGCATCTCTGTGCCACGGGTCCAGAGCCATCCAGCTGGGTCTGCAAAACACTGCATCCCTGGCTGAGCTCACAACTGCCCCTCCCCATCACTTGCTCCAGATGGGGGTGACCTGGATGCTTCTTTTCTTTAGCTCCTCCTTAGGGATGCTCAGACTCCTAGGAGCTCCACCTTCACTGGTCCAGTATGTTCCACCTCTCCATGTGCTCAGCTGCCTCTCCTGCCCCCTGCGCCTTCCACCACCCAAGTGTCCGCTGTCCTTGCTCCCTCCTTCCCTTCTCAACAGCAGCAAGGTGAATCCTTCAGATCCTTCTAGAACAGCAGTTCAGCCATTGTATCAGTTAGTTTTCTCCTTGCTGTGATAGAATGTTTGACAAGAAACAGCTTAAGGAAGGCAGGGCTTATGTTGGCTCACAGTTTGAGGGATACAGTCCATCATGGCAGACAAGGCAAGGAGTGAGAGGGCCCCATGGCAGGGGAGTGTGTGGCTCAATTTCTCACCTCTTCACTTCCCAGTGGATCCAGGAAGCAATCTGCTGGCTTTCTCCTCTCTCTCTCTCTCTTTTTTTTTTTTTTTTTTTGAGGTAGGGTTTCACTCTAGTCTAGGCTGGCCTGGAATTCACTCTGAATTCTCAGGGTGGCCTCCAACTCATGGTGATCCTCCTACTTCTGCTTCCTGAGTGCTGGGATTAAAGGTGTGTGTCACCACGTCCGGCTCCTTTTTCTCTTATTTAGTCTGCCACCACAGACCTTGGGACAATGTTGTCCCATATTCTGGGTGGTTTCCCCCCTTTAGTTCATTCTCTAGAAATGCATTCCAAGATATGCCCAGAGGTGTGTCTCACTAGTGTCTGTAGCATTCCTTCTTTTTTTTTTTTTTTTTCTAGGTAGGATCTCTGGTCAAGCCTGACCTGGAATTCACTATGTAGTCTCAGGGTGGCCTCAAACTCATGGTGATCCTCCTACCTCTGCCTCCTGTGTGCTGGGATTAAAGGCGTGCACCACCATGTCCAGCAGCATTTCTTTAAAAAAAAAAGACAATATTTTATTTATGTTTTTGAGCGCAAGAGAGAAATAGAGAAGGAAGAGGCAGATAGAGAGACAGGGGGAAAAAGAGAGAGACAATTGGCATGTCAGGACCTCTCATCACTAAAAACAAACTCCAGAAGCATGTGCCACCTTGTGCATCTGGCTTATGTGGATACTGGGGAATGGAACCTGGGTCCTTAGCCTTCATGAGCAAGCACCTTAACTGCTAAGCCATCTCTCTAGCCCTAGACCCTTCTTAGTCTAATAAAAATTAAGAGATTCTATTTTTTTTTTTTTAATTTTGAGGCGAAGTTTCACTCTAGGTTGCGCTGACCTGGAACTCGGCTTTGTAGCCCAGGCTGACCTTGAGCTCATCATGATCTTCCTAACTCAGCCTTCGGGTGCTGGGACCCACCACAACCATTAATGCCTCTGAAATGGCGACATGACATATTACTCCCATCCCTGACACCTGCCAGGCTCCCTTTCTTTCTTTCCTGCTCCCTGGGGAGTCTCCCCTTGGCCTGCTGTCCTGACCTGCCGTTCCCACCACCATGGCCTCCTCCTCTTCTTCCTTCTGTGACCACTTGAGACGCCACCCACCTGCCTCAGAGGACAGTTTCTGCCCACCTACTGAGGCAGGTGAGCTACTGCCCGAACTTCTGCCACCCACAAGGCTAACCCAGATCTGAGTGGCTCACTTCCTAAGTTGTCTTCCAAAGGTTGGCGTGTGGCCTTCAGCCTCTGGGAGTCTTGTTCTAGTCTCCCCACACTGGCCAGTGGTCCACAGCAAGGGAAAAGCATTGCACCAGGAGATTTTTGAGGGTTGGGATTCCAGGTGAGGCCATCTCAGTATTCTAATTGGTTGGCCTGGGGCTATGATTTGGGTGTGATTTCGGTATCTCCCAAAAGCCCACGATAAGGAAGTCTAGGGTGTTGGCGTTGGGAGGTGCTATGACCTTTGACAGGTAGGGCCTAATGAGAGGTCCTGGGGATATTTCCTCTAAAGAAGTTGGGGGACCTCTCTCTTCTTTCTCCTCTTTGCCCTCTCCTGCTGGGGGATGTGAACACTCATTTCCAAGGCCCACACCAAAGGGGCCTTCCTGATCTTGGACTTGAGCCTCAACAACCATGCACAAAATAAGCTTATTTTTATTTCTTCAGTAGCTTGTATCAGGACATTCATCATAGGGCAGATCCGTAAGGATGCAACTGTGGTTCAGGCAGTGCTGTCTCTAGGAGCAGTCTGGTCAGTATGGTGCATTGACTACCCAGCTCACCCATCTTAGCTCCCACTTTCTGAATTACTACATATGTGCCTACCTGTCTCCCCTCTGAGTCCCATTGGAGCAAGTGGGGTTCACAGAGGTATAGGGCAAAGAAGGCTGGATTGGCGGAGGCCCTAGGGTGAATGTAGCAGCTGAGTACCTGGTCCACTGTGTATTGGTCAGGGTTCACTGTAGGAAAAGAACCCATAGAATGAATATATAGTATAAAATTAGATTGGCTTATATACTGTGAGCCAGGTGGTCAAACCATGGCTGTCTGAAGGCTGGAGAGTCTGAGAACCCAGTAGCTGCTCAGTACACAAGGCTGGATGCCTCAGCAGTCCCAATCTGGTTCTGAAGGTCTGGAGGCTTCCTGGAGAGTTGCTCATCTTCATCCCATGTTGGAAGGCTGAGGAGGCTGGGTTTGATGTCATCAAAGGATGGCAGCAACAGGGTAAGTGCCCTCACCAGCAAGTAGCAAAGGTAGCCAGGAAAAAACACTGACTTTCCAGGCTGAAGAGCTAGCTTAGTGGTTAAGGCATTTGCCTGCAAAGACTAAGGACCCAGGTTCAATTCCCCAGTACCCATGTAAGCCAGATGCACAAGGTGATGCATGTGTCTAGAATTCGTTTGCAATGTCTAGAGATCCTGATGTGGCCATTCTCTCTCTCTCTCTCTCTCTCTCTCTCTCTCTCTCTCTCTCTCTCTCTGCCTCTCCCTCTCCTTCCCTACCTCTCTCAAATAATAAATAAATATTTTTTTAAAAAAACTGCTTTTCCCTCAGTCCTTTTTGTATCTGGGCTGCTCACTCTGGGTCGGGTCTTCCCCTGTCAGTACTTTCTGGAAATGTCTTTGCCGTCCTGCCCAAGAGGTGTGCCTCTTACCTGATTCCTGATCCAACCAAGTTGACAATAGAGATTATCGATCACACCCGTACTCTCCAACCTTGATGAAGACCCTTTTCACGTCACAGAGCATCCCCCCCGATGACACTTTGCCGCATCAGCCATCATCTTGTGGATGCACCAGGATCTCTCCAGACACCCCCGAGCAGTTGAGGGGGAAGCGGTTATGGCCTCTGCCCCACCCTCACTTCCTATCATTTCACAGAGAGCCCTACAGGCTACCCTGCCCCAGAGGACACAGCCTCTTCTTTCTGGTGACTGCTTTTCTTATAGCATCTTAAGAATGGGGTCACTTAGGCAGACAGTAGGGTAGGGACCTCTCCTGGTGCCATGTGTCCTGCCAGCAGCTGTCAAGGGGTCTGATAAATGACCAAAACATACTTGTGGATGTTTTCTTCTCTGACCCATGCTTCAGCTCCTTTCAGAAGTGACAATGCTGGCCTGAGGAGATGGCTCTTGCTTGCAAAGTCTTGCAAAGCTTGTGGGCCTGAGTTCAACTCGCCAGTACGCACATAAAGCTGGATGCATAAAGTAGTGTATGCATATGGAGTTTATTTTCAGTAGTAAGAGGCCTTGGAACACCCATAATATGAATAAATAAAAATATTTTTAAAGTGAAATTGGGGGCTGGGGAGAAGATGGCTTAGCAGTTAAGGCACTTGTCTGTGAAGCCCAAGGACCCATGTTCAATTCCCCAGGACCCACAGAAGCCAGATACACAAGGTGGTGCATGTGTCTGGAGGCCCTGGCATGCCCATTCTCCCTATCTGGCTCTGTCTCTCTCTCTCCCCAACAAATTAACAAATAAAATATTTTTAAAGTAAAATTGGGGATGGAGAGATAGCTTAGCAGTTAAGGCACTTGCCTATTAAGCCTAGGGACCCAGGTTTGATTCCCTAGTACCCATGTAAGCCAGATAGATGCATAAGATGGTACGTGTGTCTGGAGTTTGCTCATAGTGGCTAAAGGCCCTCGTGTACCCATGCTCTCTTACTTTGTTTCTCTGCCTCTGTCTCTCTCTCAAATAAATAAATAAAATACTTAAAAAATTTTTAAGTAAAAATGCTTTCTGACTATACAATTTTAAATAGGTGGGGGCTGGTGGGATAGCTCAGCAGGTAAACTGCTTGCCTTGCAAGCATGAGGACATGAGTTCAATCCCTCAGTACCCACATTAAAAAATAAATAAGGGCTGGAGGGATGGCTTATCAGTTAAGGAACTTGCCTGCATAGCCAAAGGACCCAGGTTCGATTCCCCAGGACCCACATAAGCCAAATGCACAAGGTGATGTATGAGTCTGGAGTTTGTTTGCAGCGGCTAGAGGCCCTGGAATGCTCATTCTCTCTCTCTCTCTCTTTCTCATTTTCTCTCTATTTCACTCTGTTGAATAAATAAATAAATAAATAAATAAATAAATAAATAGGGGCTGGAGAAAAGGCTCAGTGGTTAAGACGTTTGCCTGCACAGCCTAAGGACCCAGGTTCGATTTCCCAGGACCCATGTAAAGCCAGACGCACAGGTGGTGCATCCGTCTAGAGCTCATTTGCAGTGGCTGGAGGCCCTGGTGCTTCCATTGACTCTCTCTCTACATATGCTGCTTCTTCTCTCTCTCTTTCAAATAAAAATAAAATCCCAGCCCTCGGGAGGCAGAGGTAGGAGGATCTCTCTGAGTTTGAGGCCACCCTGAGACTACATAGAAAGTTTCAGGTCAGCCTGGGCTAGAGTGAAACCCTACCTTGAAAAACCAAAACAATAATAATAATTAAAATAGTTAAGAAGAATGTGGGGTATGCAGAAAATAATCAAGTCAATATTAGAGACCAGCAGTTCCTGCAGGTCTCTTCCTCCCCAGACGTGGGTTTACTTTTGTGTTATGATGACCACAAAACCTTATAGAAACCACCAAAGGATGTGATGGTTAGTCTTGTCAACTTACAGGACTTAGAACCGCCTAGGAGATGCACCTCTGCATGTGTCTATGCAGGCATTTCCAGAGAGGTCTAACTGATGGGGGAAGAGCCACTCTGAGTGTGGCCAGTGCCATCCCATGGGCTGGAATCCTGGGTCATTACCTGTGCTACTAGAGAGGAGGAAGCAAGCTGAGCACCAGCATTCACTCTGTTTCTTTACCGCAGACAGAATGTGACTGCCTCTGGCTCCTGCTTCTGTGTCTTCCCACCGTGAAGGACTGCATCCCCTCAAACCACAAGCCAAAATCAACCTTTCCTTCCCCAAGTTGCCTTTGTCAGGTATCTTGCCACAGCCCTGAGAAAAACAATCCAAAGGAGGAAAGATTTATTTTGGCTCACAGTTTTGAAGGGTCTCAGTCCATCACGGTAGGGAAGACATGGTGGAGTTCATGGTAGTGGGAGCTTGTGGCGGGGGTGGTCACACAGTGATGGGTCGGGAAGCAGAGAGCAGCAGGAACCATAAAAAGTCAGGCTTTAACTGTCAGAGGCCCATTGCTTTGGACCCACTGCCTCTGGCCCTGCATCACCTCCTGAAGGTTCCACAGCCTCTCAAAACACCACTACCATCTAGGGACCAAGTTCTCAAAACACAAGTCTGTGGGGACCTTTCAAATTCAAACCCTAACAGTGTATGTACATGTGTATTCATGTGTGGAGTTGAATGCCTACGTAAATACACATGCAAGTATCTGTGTGTTTATCCTCATCTGTGCTGCTGGGAACAGTCTCCTTGTCCAGCTCCCCCACTTAAGTATTTCCCACTCCTTTAAAGTCACTTCATAAATGTAGTTTTTTTTTATTTTTAAAAACACTTTTAATTTTTATCTATTTATTTATTTGACAGAGAGAGAAAGAGAGAGAGAATGGGCATGCCAGGGCCTCTAGCCACTGCAAATGAACTTGGGACCTTGTGCATCTGGCTTATGTGGGTCCTGGAGAATCAAACCCAGATCCTTTGGCTTTGCTGGCAAGTGTCCTAACCACTAAGCCATCTCTCCATCCCTTAGTTTTAATGACCGTATGATATCCCATCACATGCATTTTTGAGCATATGTGGCTGTTCCTTTCAGTCTGATTCTACTTTAAAAACTTTTTAAATATCAAATATCTTACCCCTGAGTATGATTGTCTAGAAAGCTTGGAAAATACAGAAGAGTACATAGAAGCAAAAGAAACCTCTGCCTTAAAAAAAAAAAAAAAGAAAGAAAGAAACCTCTGCCTTCACGGAGCCAACTCAGTTTTTCATTGACAAGTAAAATCTCTGTGTATTTCTGGTGTATAACATGGTTCTGTAAAAGGCCTGGGGAATGGCTCTCTGCAGTGGAGTTAACATGGGCCTTACCTCCCATGGTGATCCTTCCGGAACACAGGATCATGCTCAGAAGTTGGGTGTGCTTGGCTCATGTCTATGATTCTAGCACTCAGGAGGTGGAGGCAGAAGGATCGCTATGGGTTCAAGGATAGCCTGGCTTATAAAATACAAGGGGGTCTGGCAAAGAAAGAAACCCCTAGCGGCTGGAAGGATTGTTTAGTGGTTAAGGTACTTGCCTGAAAAGCCAAAGGATACAGGTCCGATTCCCCAGGACCCACGTAAGCCAGATGAACAAGGTGGCACATGCGTCTGGAGTTCATTTGCAGTGGCTGGAGGCCCTGGCACACCCACATTCTTTCTCTCTCTCCCTCTCTCCTCCTCTTTCTCTCTGTCAAATAAATAAAAATAAAAAAAAAGAAACCTCTACAACCAAAAAAGCAAACGAACAACAAAAACAAACAAAAAGGAACTAAGTTTGATTAGCAAGCTCTAAGCCCTCTGTGCATTAGTCACCGTCAGCACCCAGCACCAACACTCCTAATGAATCTCCCGTGGGACACTTTTTATCTTTTATCATTTTAATTTAAGATGGATCTTAAATTAGGGAAGGGACACTGTGACACCCTGAGAGTTCCAAAGCTCCTGGGCTCTACAGATCACAGCCACGCCGAGAAGCCTCATCAGGGCCTGGAAGAACTTCATCTCTCTGTAGGTAGGAGCCGGGATGCAAGGCTCTGCTGGCTCTGGTCCTTGCTCTCCCTGGGGGCTTTGGGTTTCCAGCTTGATCCCTGACCACAGCTCTCCGCCCAGCCCCTACAGCCTAGAGTACAGAGCTATGCACATGGGTAGATCAAGGCAAGTAGAAACATCCATTCACCCTCTCTCCCACCCACCCATCCATCCATCCATCCATCCATCCATCCATCCATCCATTCTTCACTCATCCACCTACCTGTACACCCATCCGTACATTATTCATCCATCCCTCCTCCACTCATCCACCTACCTGTACACCCATCCACCTATCCATTACCCACTCATCCATCCATCCACTTCATTCACCATCCACGATCCGTCTACCTCCCTGCGCACCTGTGCAAGCATGCACCCTTCCGTCTCTCCATTTACCCATACGTCCACCAGATGCTGACAGCACACGACGTTCAAGCATAGCCCTTACCTCTGTGCAGCGAGAGACTGTGGAGCAAATCTGGGGATAGAGGGTCAGAGGTCAGGCCAGGGGGCAGGTCATAGTGTGACCAACCCTTGGGGGCTCCAACCTCAGCTCTCAGCCCCGCGAATTCTCTCTTCTATCACAGCTCACCAGGATGAGAATTCTCTACTTGGGGCTGTCGCTGGGTTTTCCAGAGTCAGGCCTATGTTCTTGAAGGACACTTAGCTTCATGGGGCCTGCAGACCACAGCACTGGCCATCTTTGGACTCAGCCAAGCCTGACTTCTGACCTCAGCTCTGTCCCTCACCAGCTACGATCTTGTTTCAACCTCATTTATTTTTCTGGGCGTTCTCTGCTGCCTTAGCTGATGGTAGAGGTGATGAGGACTAAGTAAGAGGGAGAGAGAGTGAGCAGCCTTCAGGACAGCATCTGCTAGGTGCCCAGGAGCTGTGACCTCTATATGCCTTCCCAGGGCTACAGGGAGAGGGGTGGCAGCCTCTAGCCTGGCCAGGAGAGGTTTTTTTTTAAATTTTTTTTTATTTTTTATTTTTCTTGAGACAGGGTCTCATGTAGCCTAAGCTTGCCTCCAATTCTCTTTTTTATGAGCAAGAGAGAGAGAGAGAATGGGCATGCCAGGGCCTCTAGCCACTGCAATCGAACTCCAGACGCTGGTGTCATCATGTGCGCATGTGCAACCTTGCATGCTTGCATCACCTTGAGCGTCTGGCTTACGTTGGACCTGGAGAGTCAAACGTGGGCCCTTAGGCTTTGCAAGCAAGTGGCTTAACTGTTTAGCCATCTCTCCAGGCCTTGCCTCAAATTCTCCATGTCTCCGAGGAGGATCCTGAACTCTGGATTCTTTTGCCTTCACCTCCTGAACGCTGGGGTGACCAGGAGGAGCTTGCTGTCATCTATTTGCCCGGCCTCTCATCTCTTTATTTTCAACTGTATAACATCATCCCATTAGGGAGGCCAAGAAATTTAAAAAGTGAACTTGATCCGAGATCTTTTCAAGTGGGGCTCAGGCTGCCCGCGGCCTCCACAGAGACACTGCTTTCTGATCTGCTTCCAGCCTGTGGGTGCCTTGGGGCCTCTGTGGAGCGTTTCCTAAGATCCTGCTCCATCCCGGCCCAGCCACCTCCATCGTCACCACATCAGGAGGCTGCTGCACAAGGCTTCAAAGCCCCAGCAGCGCTCTGAAATTGGAAACATGCGTGTTTTGCAAAGTATCAATTTAGCAGTGAGTTGGGCTGGGCCAGCGGCTGCTGAGTCCCTGCTGAGAAATGCAGGATGGCATGGGGTTCAGAGGCCTGGGGTTCGAGTCCTGGCCTTAGCGCCAACAAGCTGAGTGACCCTGGACACTCGTCTGGGCCACGGTTTCTGGGAGACCGCCGGGGTCCGTGTTCAGGCTGTAGGGTGGGCAAGGTGCAGAAAGGATTCCAGGCGCTTGGAGAAAAAGAGGGTGAAGTATATATTAACAAGCCATTCTCAAGCTGAGGGTGGAAACAGAAACGAATGTTCTTGAGGGCTGGTTGGAGGAGGCAGAAACCTCATCTCAAGGTGGCTTTCCAGGCTGCAAAACCTGGTGATAGAGGAGCTTCGGGGACAGTTTAACTGGGACTCCAGCTTTATGGCCCGCGGTTCTCTTGCCCTGCCGGCCTCTTGGTGTTGGTTGAGTTGGGTTGCCTCCAGGCAGCAACGTGACTGGACAGCCACACCGTGAATCTGTACTCTCCGCTGGCCAGAGCTAAAAAGAGCTCTCAGACGAAGAGGTCTTGAACCTCTTGGACCCCACTTAGGAGTAACCAGCTTAGATCATTCATAGCTCGCTCCAAGCGCCGAGGGTGGGTGAGGAGACGAGGGAAGCCTCTTCCTCTTCTGCCAAGACCCAAACCTATGATGTAGCAGCTCCTGCTGTCCAGCCTTACACTGGGGCCACCTACAACCTCTTGATGGTTCATCATTTCACAGCACCATTGGGAGGTGGTGGGAAGTTGGAGGAAGGTCACTGGGGTAGGATGTGTCTTTTTTAAAAAAATTTTTATTTTCTAGAGACAGAGACTGAGAGAGAGAGAGAGAATTGGAGCACCAGGGCCTCAGCCACTGAAATTGGACTCCAGTTGCTTGTGCCACCTAGTGGGTATATGCAACATTGCCCTTGGCTCACCTTTATGCAACTGGCTTACATGGGATCTGGAGAGTAGAACATGTGTCCTTAGGTTTCGCAGGCAAGTGCCTTAACAGCTAAGCCATCTCTCCAGCCCGGGGATGTGTCTTTGATGCTACATCTTGCCCTGACCCCTTCCTGTCTTTCCTTTTTTTAAAATATATGTTTTTATTTATTTATTTGAGAGTGACAGACAGAGAAAGAAAGAGGCAGATAGAGAGAGAGAGAGAATGGGCATGCCAGGGCTTCCAGCCACTGCAAATTAACTCCAGATGTGTGCGCCTCCTTGTGCATCTGGCTAAAGTGGGTCCTGGGGAATTGAGCCTTGAACTGGGATCCTTAGGCTTCTCAGGCAAGTGCTTAACCGCTAAGCCATCTCTCCAGCCTTTGTCTTTCATTTTTATCTGCTTCCTGTCTACCATGATGTGAACTGCTCTATCATGGTGGACTGACTGACACCTTTGAAGCCATGAGCCCCAAATCCACCCTTCCTTCTTTTTTTAAAAAAAATATTTTATTTATTTATTTGAAAGCAGAGGAAGACAGAGACAGAGAGAGAATGGGTGTGCCAGAGGCTTCAGCCACTGTAAACGAACTCCAGACTCATGATCCACCTTGTGCTTCTGTCTTACATGGGTCCTGGGTCCATTGGCTTTGCAGGCAAATGCCTTAACCACTAAGCCATTTCCCCAGCCCCACCCTTCCTTCTTGAAGTTGTTTTTGTCAGGCATTTTGGATAAAGCAACAAAGACAGGAATGAGAACACATGGGGAAGGACAGCTCCAGGGAAGCAGATAGACATTTCATTGGTTTTTTGGTAAGAATAGCTGAACTCTCCTACTTGGAATGACCCTTCTCAGCAAACACTATTGACTATAGTCCTTGCTTTGGTGACTTTCTTGTCACTGTGACCAAATACCTGACAAGAAGCAACATAAGAGGGGTAGGTGGTTTTTTTTTGGAGGGGTTCACATTTGAGGTACAACTGGTCATTGCAGGGCAGCTGTGGCAGTGAGAATGCCCACAGCTGTGGTGGCAGGAACATGGGTTCTTGCTCACATGTCAGTGACCAGGAAGCAGAGAGAAGACAGAAAATAAGGCCAGGCTGTAAACCTTAAAGCCCACCCCCTGGAAAGGTACTTCCTCCAGCTAGGTTCTACCTCCTAAAGGTTCCATTCCCTACCAAAACCATTTAGATGATGGGTGTGGGGCAGAAAGGGGAAAGAGAGGCTTGCCATGTGCTCTGCCTGGAGCATGAGGGGATCAGGTGACCGACACCCTACTCACCCTAGCAGGTCATGCCAGGGCTCCCAGGAAGGATGTGGGCACAGAAATGCAGGGTTCCCATATGATTCTGAACACTGCTGGAACTCAGGCAATAGGGTCTCATGTAGTCCAGGCTGGCCTTGAACTCACTATGTAGCTGAGGATGACCCTGAACTCTTGATCCTCCTGCCTCCACCTCTCAGGTGCTGGGATGACAGGCATGAGCCACCACTCCCAACTTAAGTGGTGCTAGGGTTCAAGCCTAGGGCCTCATGTGCACTAGACGGGCACTCAACCAACACTCTGCCACATCCCCAGGCCTCAGATGTGGCAAGGGAAGGCGTGGCCCCCTGGGCCATGTCAGAAACTTAGATGTGCTCCATCCTGCTGTAAAAGGCCAGCCCACAGGTAGGACCGAGCATCACCCCAACGTCCCCATCTGTCTCTGCTTCTCAGAGGTGTCCAGCTTGGAGGTCTCAGGGGGCTCTCAGCCTTTCCTCTTAGACAAGAAGCACTGGCATCTGGAGCTCCCAGGGCAGCAAGGAGGCCACCAGGCAAGTGACCAGATGCCTGCTTTGGACCATCCAGCCAAAGCCAATGTCATAGCCATGACAAAGATGATTCGCTACGTTCTATTGCACTTCTGGGGAATCCTCCTGTGCACCTGAGCAGGTGAAGCCCAGCAGGGACCACACACGCTAAGGAGAGCCAGCCAAGGTGCTGGAGAAGCTTCAGGATGAATCCCGAGCAGAACATAACCAGGACTGTGAAGCAAGGTCCTCATGCTGCCCCCGGCTGACCATTCACCCCATCACCAGCCAGTGGGAAGACAATGGTAGGTGCTACCAGTAAAATGGAGCCCTGTCTGGGGCAGCACCTCTTCCTGTTGGTGAACTGTTCGTGAAGGCAGTGGCCATGTTGACAGCAGTAGGGCCTCTCAAGTGGACGGGTCACCAAAGCTCTGGAAATTTGCTGACCACTTGGATGTGGGTCTCTCTCATTGGCAAAACAAGATCCATTCTGGAAAAGTCCCCAAGATTCGGGTGCTTTCCGTGCTTGCAGGGGATTTCAGAGCGCGCAGGAACCGAGGCCTGTCCTGTCTTGGCCCTGGCTCTCAGCTGCCAGTGTTGATGGCATCATGCGGGATTGGTGGGCCTATGCGGTCATCCACGCCTCCCTGGCACATGCCACTCTCTCAGTTTGGGTAGATGCGAACGTTCTGGCTTTAGTGGCTAACAAGAATAGAATGTGGAGCACTCCCTCCCCAAATCTAATGCATTCACCTGTGTATCCATAGCTATCCACTCCTTCCTTTAGCCAGGGCTCCTTCCTCCCTGGTTCTTCGCTCCCTCTCTTCCTTCCTTCCCTCCATCCATCTCCATCCTGCCACTCTCCCTCCTCCATCCTTTTTTTTTTTTTTGTGGGGGGGGGTTCTGTTTTTTGAGGTAGCGTCTCACTCTGGTCCAGGCTGACCTGGAATTCATTATATAGTCTCAAGGTGGCTTCAAACTCATGGTGATCCTCCTACCTCTTCTCCCGAGGGCTGGAATTAAAGGCATGCACCACCATACACAGCTCACTTCCCTGTTTTGTTTTTTATTTGAGAGAGACAGACAGAGAGAGAGAGAGAGAGAGAGAGAGAGAGAGAGAGAGAGAGAGAGAGAGAGAGGGAGAGAATGGGCATGCCAGGGCCTCCAGCCACTGAAAATGAACTCCAGATGCTTGTGTCCCCTTGTGCATCTGGCTCACGTGGCTCCTGGGGAATGGAAACTCGAACCAACCTGGGGTCCTTAGGCTTCACAGGCAAGCGCTTAACCGCTGAGCCATCTCTCCAGCCCCTTCCCTGTTTTTTCTATCCGTTTTTCTACTTGTCTGCCTTGCTTCAGTCCTTTCATCCACCATTTGACGTGACTTATTTCGGTGAGGTTAGTCTTGATATTCTAGCTGAGGCATACACGCATTTCTGCCCTGCGGTGAGGGCGGAATGGCTCGCAGTGGGGAGGTGACCACAGAACGTTGCTGGGAGGCGGCAAAGAGGGGCTGGCTCTCCTTCATCTGTACTGCATCAGAACTTCCAGTGTGGCCCCTTGGGACTGAGGTCCGAGGCCTGAGGGTGGGGTTCCCGGCAGCCTGGGGCTTCAGCTGGCCACACACAGTGGAAGCAGCACCTCCCCCATCACTCTGGGTGTGTGTGGGGTGGGGGAAAGATGGCCATTCTGTGGGCTCCCTTCTCGGATCCCCTCATAAGACAAGGTCCAGACCCTGGATGTAAGGTCCTCCTCACCAGTGGCATGGCTGGACTGGCTTGTGGAGCTTGTGTACAGTGGCCCTGCTCTGAGGCTATACCATGCAGACCAGCAGGTTGGCAGGGTCCTACAGCCTGTGGCCTAGCCGCGTACAATAGCTGCCCTCTGTCTCTGCGGGGCCAGCCCCCGAGAACAGAGCTCTGTTGACAGCCCAGCTGTTCTCATTCCTAAAGAATTCCAAAAATGGACCAATGTGCCTGCAGCCTGGGATTTGCGGGCAGCTGCCCCGAGCGGGGACCCAGAAGGCTGGTTGTTGGGCTGCTTGGATGATGGGCGCTGGGCTGGCTGGCATCTCCACGGGAACCTGGACCAGATCAGTGAGGGAAGAGAAGAGAGGACACAGAGAAGACCTGGTCTTCTGTTCCCTCGCCAGGGCCCCTCTGGCTGCCGTGCGGCGTCCATGGTGAGGGGGTGCTGTGACGCTAAGCTAAGAGATACCCTGGCCTTCTCTACACAGGCCTCACCATGGGAGCAGAGTGGGAAAGGAACCCCATTCCAGATTGGCCAGTAGTTGTCTCCCAAAGAGCTTCTGTCCTCAGCCCAGTGAGGCCACTCTGCTTCCCAGCACAGGCCTCTAACATCCCAGCCCTTGAGGGACAATCTCAGCAAGCCCGCTGCCATGCAAGGAGTGGTGAGCACCCTGTGAATCCTCATCTAGTGCCCAGACTTTTCCACTGTGGCACCATGGGTGGGTCAAAGCTGGGTGTTTCTAGGCCGTGGGGCTCTCCTGGGTCCCAGAGGGAGTGTGTGAGCACCCTGGCTTTGACCCTCTGTGTCATCAGCCTCCCCATCACACACCTGGTACGACAACCAAAGATGTCAAGTGTCTAGGGGACATGCAGTCACCTAGGACTGTCCCTTGTGAGCCCGAGGCAATTGTATAATGTGGCTGTCAGTCCTTTGACACACTGCCCCAAGAGATAGAAACAGGTTCTACAACCTCCATCGCTGCCTCTGGACGGGCTACAGGTGGTTCCAACCAGCAAGAACTGTGGGCGTGGCACGTGGGGTTTCCAGGCCAGGTTCCTTTGGCTCTGTCCACTGGTCTTCTCCTGGTTCTTAGATCTCAGTTAACACTAGAGCACAGGGTCACACCTTCCCCCAACCCCACTGCCCTTGTGCACTGTGCTGTGGGGCGTCCAGGCTCCAGGTTCAGCCAAGCCCCTCATCCACAGCCTTGGGCTGGGCACCCAATGTCACTTCCTGGAGACGGAAGCTTTCATGCTCAGCTGAGGCCACGCATCAGGAAAAGCCTCAAGCCATCCTCCCGTGCACCTCTCTCATTCCCTAACCAAGGGAGGACGCCGAGGTGTAGTGACGTGTCCGCTGAGATGGCGGCCAGGCTGGATCCCAGTGAGCCTCGCCACGAACCCAGGAGGCCACCAAGTACCACAGCTTGGCCCTGACAAAGAGACTCAGGCTGATCCACGTCACCTGGACAGAGCCGGACCTGAGTCCCATTCGCCCGTCCCTCTGGTGTGTTCCATTGCGAGCTGCCTGCTTCTTCGATGTGCCCGCAATTGTGAACTCCGTCCATGATGTTGGCTTGCTCAACGTTTATTACATCTTCTGGCCACAGCACCCTGGTTTTTCTGTAGGCAACCTCACCTGAACCCCGTGCTTGAGTTCAACAAATCTGGCTGTGCCTCTGGCCTCAAGCCATTGTAGCCAGGGAGTGTCACCCAGAACTGTGGTTCAAGCTCTTAGGAGTGAGAGGGGCCCTGACTACTTGGAGAAGCCGGAAGGCTGGGGATAGGGAAGGGTGCTCACCCCGGGGAAGTGGAGCTGCAGGGGAGGGAGGGAAATGCCAGGTTCCACAGATGGACTCCTGGAGCCAGCTATGCCTGAAGCTGCTCTACCTCCCCCCCTCCCCCGCCCGCCCCCTGGGCCCTACCCAGTTGACTTGGTTCTGGCACCTACAGTTGGAAGGTTCTAGTGGCTTCTCCACACAACAGCATGCTGCTGTCTCTATGTGGCAGCTTGTGGTCAGGCAGGGAGGGCCCACTGACGCTCAGAGGCTTGGGACACTACGGGCCACCCAGATTCATATGAGCCCTGGGGATCAGAACAAGGGGTCCCACCCTCCACGACGTTTGGTTGCCTCAGCACCATGGTCCTCACTGCTCCTGCCTGCCTCCCACCTTGCTACCCTGCCACCAAGCCCTGCCCTCGCTTTTCTCCCCTGAGTCCCATTGTCCCCAGATGAGGAGCTTAATAAGCCCATGACGCTGCTGTGAGGAGTGAGGGCGTTAGCCCACATCCTTCATGCCTCAGTTTCCTCCATGGAAATGAGGGCTCTGGAGCCAACAGGACCCATCACCGATCCTCCTGTGTGCAAGCGTGGTGGACATTCTTAGGACCCCGGGCGACAGAGAGAAGGTGCCCAGTGGTGACCCAGAATTGAGCTGACAGGCCCCAGAAGCACCCAGATCAGCAGATAATGGCTTTGCAGGTAGGGAAGGCACACAGACCCAGCTGACCCCAGTCAGTTCCCCATGTGCCACAGAGACGTACTATTTTCTGTGTGTGTGTGTGGGGGGGGTTTGCTCCTTAGCGGCCAGTGTGTGTATTGGCCATGTGTGCACCCACCTGTGAGTAGCCTGGGTGTCCAGTGGGCACGATGAGGTGGACACAAGTTCCTCTGCTGTCTGAGTTCAGGACCAGGCCTCTGGGGCCTCCTCCCTCAGACCTCTGTCCTCATGCTTGCTTTCTGCCAGCCCAGTGACTGCCACCAATCCCACATGGGCTCATAAATGTTGGACAGCTTCCCAGAAGTGCCACAGGCTGTTCTCATCCCCCTCCATGTCTGTGGGACTCTGTAGTCATCTGTATTTCCAGGTGCAAAGAGAGGGCCCAGCAATTCCCCACGTACCTCAGTCTCAGTGGACACACCATGTCCCCAGGTCTTCTGTCTGAGGAAAGCCCAGACTCGGGGTGTTTGATAATTTAGTGCCCAGGAGACCCTCACAGGGGTGGGGCAGGGACTGAGGCTCTCTCAGCACTGCCTTTTGTGGCCACAGATTGGAGGGCCCCTGTGCCTGCCCACAGGGCCAGCTCTCTGCTCTCTCAAGGCTAGCTTCATAGTCATGGTCTTTCTGCATATCTAGAGGTTGTGGAGGCCTCTGGGGACCATCGCCTGGCCTGGTCAGTGTCCAGGCTCATCACTGGAGCTGCCTCCGGATGGCGTCTCTGCAGGAGAACAATTGGAGGATGACAATGGAAGGAAGGTGCAGGATCTTTCCTGGTGCTTCCTGTTTGCAAGCGCCTGGCCAGACCTTTGGGGCCAAGCGGCCACGGGTATCCCCCGAGACACCTTCGGTTAGGCACCGATCTGAAATGGGTTCCCTCTTCTTCCTGGTAGGGTGGGTACAAGAGGGCAATGCCAATGGGCCTAGATGGTGACTGAGGGGTGCTTGTCCTGTTGGTTCTCTGCAGTTCCCAGGGTGGAGAGTGGGAAGAGGGAGGAAGCGTTTCCAGCTGTTACGGTCAGAGCCTGGGCACAGGCAGCCCTAATAAGTTAGACTCAGTCACCATCCTCCATAGACCAATTAAAAAGTAATAGTGGGCTAGAGAGATGGCCAGTGGTTGAAGGTTCTTGCTTGCAAAGTCTGATAGCCTAGTACCCATATAAAGCTTGCACAAAGGGGTGTATGTGTCTGGAGTTCATTTGCAGTGGCAGGAGACCTTGGCATGCCCATTCTCTCTCTCTCTCTCTCTCTCTTTCTCTGTCTTTCGGTCTCTCTCACGTAAATAAAAATGAATTTTAAAAAGTGATCGGAAAGAGCAGAGAAAGGAGATTATTCAATGTGGCTATATTGTGAAAAGGAACAGAGAGGTCCAGTCCTCCCCCCGCCCCCAACCAGCATATATCTTCTTGTTGCTGGGACAAGCACCTGACCGGAAATGGCTTATGGAAGGAAAGGATTTATTTCTACCACATCCCCCAAGTTCATCTTCAGGGTACTGACATGAGGTTTAGGTTGTACAAGAAGGCAAGAGATGTGCATAGCTAGGCAGTCCCTAGCCAGGATGTGGACTTGCCCAAAATTCTCTCTGTTCCAGTCACCCCTTCAAGGTGGTCTGGTAAGGTAAATGGTTGCCTAGCACCAGGCTTCAAGCTTTCCCTTCCCAGCATGAGATTCCGAGGAATTGGGGGGGGGATTCCAATTCCTTGGGGAATGATCCTTTTAATAGTCTGGTAACCTAAGGGAGGGGCTCAAGTATCTCTCTAGAGTATCTGTGCACTTGCCAGGACTCTCACAGAAGGGTCCTTGCTGCCTGCTCCTGGGTGTTGGCAGGATGACAGAGTTGATGGGAACTGAAGGGTTTCTCCTTGAGAGGCGCAGCCATGGGCCAGGGTCCCAGGCCACGAGGACTCCAGCCTGCTCTTTGGAGAAGACATTCCTGGCAGACGTTGTCCAGCTCCTCTGGCTTCTGCTTTGACCTTGAGAGGGAGGCCAAGATGTCTGGGCATGGCTCCTAGCATGTTCTGAAGCTTCTGCTCCCCATGGATGCACAGCCCACCTCCCAGGGTGCTGTCCCCCCTTCTTGAGCTTTAAGCGGCCCTGGTATCCCTGAGGCTACTGAACCCCTCCTGGCACAGATCCCTTTAACGACCAGCAAGCTTCATGCACCATCATTAATACTTGGGGACAAGCCAGCTGTCCTTCATTAGGTGTGTGTGAGGATAAATGGTCCATGGGGTGATAGAATTGTTAGTCAGCTTGAGAAAAAACTGAGCACTCAAGCCAGGGACGTGGGGAGGATCCTGAAACACAGACCACTAATCACGAGAAGCCCACTGAGGCCCATGCTGTGTGGTCCCCTTTATGACATTCTAGAGAAGTTGAGACCATGCAAACAGGAAAATGATGGCTGCTTTCTGGAGACTGAATACACCACACCTAGAGGAGTGTTCATGTCCTGTGGCACTGGGACATCCTATGGTCCTAGCATCACCAATATCCTGGGGTCTCCATGTAATTTAGGGTTCACTTTCACATCTTCATACAATGGCCTGCCAGGGCCTACTTGCATGGACTCTGACCCTGCCACACATGGTCTGCCCTTACTGGTCTCTGGAACCAAGGATCAAGTTTCCATGACCCCCTTGGGTTTGCATTTTTCCCGCCTGCAAAACCAATACCATGTGGACGACACTGCCAAGTTTTGCTGTCAGCTCGAGATGTAGCCCTGGACCACAGTTGCATCAGTCTTTGCGTGCTGACCCTGGAGAAACACTTCCTTCATTGGCTGTCTTCAAGCGAGGAACCTTTCAGAAGCATTCTCAGGTTAGGCTGTCTTCTTTCAAATGAATTTGCATGTTCATAAGAGGGTGTCTTTGGTGGGTGGGGTCTTGTCCCCAGGGCACCTTACCTATTGTCCCAGTGTAGCACAGGGGTGTCCTCTTTAATCATGCCATTTAGCAAGTGAAGCTGCTTTCTCTGCACCTTGCTTGCCCACAACTTAAAACTAGCTCACACTCCTTTCCTTGCCAAACTCCACAGTGTTTGTATGTTTCTGCTCACCCTCACTATAGACCTAAGAGCAGTGAGTAGCAGCCATGTCACCACCTGAATGGTGTGGCCTCCAGCCCAGTTCCCAATACAGACCTTATTCCCTTCTGAAATTTTATGAGTCATGCTTGTATACTGCTTGTATAGCTCTCGATACTCTGGTCTTCCAAACTCCCACAAGAAGGGCCTGTTAAGCTCTACTTACAGCACTCTAGGGGTTCTGTAGCCCAGAGTTTCAGACTTTTCCATGTTCCTCCTACAAACTGTTTGCAAAGGCCAACTAACCACATGGTCAGGTTCATCTCAGCAATAACCCCACTCCTGGTACCACTTTTCTATTTCAGTTAATTTTTAATACCTGACACAAGCAATGTAAGGTAGGGAGGATTTATTTTGGCTCACAATTTGAGGGCACAGCCCATCCCGTTGGGAAAGTCATGACAGCAGGAGTGTGAGGCAGCTGGTCACATCACACCCAGTCGGGGAACAGGAAGAGACAATATTGTTGTTGCGCTCACATCTCCTTGTTATTAAGTCTTGAGCTACAGCCCATGGGAGGGTTTGGCCCACATTCATAGTGAGTCTTGACTCCTCAGTTAACCTTCTCTGGAAATGTCCTCACAGACATGCCCAAAGGTTTTCCTCGTAGGTGATTGTACATCCTGTCAAACTGACAATTGAGATTACAGCCCACTCACATAGAGGATAGACCTTTGCTCTCCTCCAACAAATTGCCCTGGGCTGATTCCACTGTCAAAGATCCTTTTCAAGTAAACCATCCATTCATTCCCTCATTCTTTCATTTGGCAATGTTGACCAAGTGCAAATGTTGAGATGGTGAGAAGCTTTGGGAAGCCTAAGTTCTCAGTGCTGACACAGGCAAGGAGGACATTTCTACAGTGACGGGCCCATACTATATCACCCACTCATTTTGTCTCTTCCTCAGCCCTTGAAGGATGAACAGAACTTTCTGAGCCAAGCCACTCTCCTGTATTCTCTGTTACCACAGCCCTCCCATGGCAAGGTGCCTCTTCCAAGTCTCTTCTGCCAAATCAGGCCTCCCAGAGGTTATGCTGGGGTCTTTTATGTCTTCATGTCCCCCAAACAGCTTCTGCTTCTGAGGTGCTTATAAAACTCAGTGAAGAAGTAGTCAGCTGACTGGCAGCATATGAAGTATATAGAATGAATTACTGGGGGAGACAGGCATGGTAGCTCACACCTATAATTCTCAGGTGGCTGAGGTAGGAGGATCACCATGAATTGAAGGCCAGCCTGGGCTACAGAGAGAGAGGGGGGGAAATGTTCCAGGTAGACCTGGGCTAAGAATGAGACCCTGCTCCCCACCCCCCAAAGGTGATGTATGGATTCCAGGGAGAGGCCTGTATGGGTGAGTTAGGAGAGGTAGGTAAGAAGCAGGTTGGCCCCTGGCTCTTTGGCATGGTGTGCCTCACAGTCCTAACAACAGGAAGAAAAAAGGAGTTGGGGTGAGACCAGGCTGTACTGGCTAAGAGTCAACTCTGTAGCAAGTCTCCAGGGACTGGCCCAGAACCAGTACTACGCCCCAGAAAAGTGGTAAAACTGGGCCTCCCCTGGGCTGGAGAGATGGCTTAGCGGTTAAGCGCTTGCCTGTGAAGCCTAAGGACCCCGGTTCGAGGCTCGGTTCCCCAGGTCCCACATTAGCCAGATGCACAGGGGGGTGCACGCGTCTGGAGTTCGTTTGCAGAGGCTGGAAGCCCTGGCGTGCCCATTCTCTCTCTCTCTCCCTCTATCTGTCTTTCTCTCTGTGTCTGTCGCTCTCAAATAAATAAATTAATTAATTAATTAATTAAAAAAAAAAAAACTGGGCCTCCCCAGCAGCAGTCACAACAGGTTGAGGGATGTGGAAGTGGCCCATGACTGGGCTCCATTGGTCCATAGGCTGCCCTACTTTGAAAAAAAAAAAAAAAAACAAAACAAAACAAAACAACTTTCAAACCAGCCTCAGTCCCCTCCTGTCCTGCTCTGAAGACCTCTCTCTACCATCTGCCTCATCTCCTGCACTTCTAGATGAGTTTTCGCCTGGATGGGACAAGTGTCCTTGGCTCACGGTCTTTCTAAGTTCCCACAGGTCCTGGGTAGCTGGGGAGGTTTTGGAGCAGAAGAGGAGCTGGCTAAAAGGCTTTCTCTGTCAGTCTTGGCCCGCCATTGGATTTGGGGGTTCTTTGTCCTCAGTGGATGCCAACTGTGGGCTGAGTTCACCTCAAATCCCATGTCTTGGCAAAAGGGAAGTCTTTGGGGCCCTCCATGGGAATACACGTGGATGCAGCTAGCGCTTTGTGTGGAGGCCTGCCTCCCAGTCAAGATATGTCTGGTGTGGGAGTGTGGCCACTTCCCTCTGTCCCTGGGGCTTGGATCAAATCCCAGTCACACGGATGCAGGGATGAGGCTAAGCTAGCGTAGAGACGACACTGTAGGCCTCTTTCTGACCCACAGTGCAGCAGCTGCTCCTGGGAAAGGAGGTGCAGAGCCAGGACGGCAGCATCTGGCCCTCCTGGGGTAGCTGACCCTGGCACACTGGAACCATGGAAGGGTCATTTCTGATCATGCTTGGCCCGGCCCGTCCTGGCAGGAAGGGAACTCTCCTTGGCCACTGAGCCTATGTGCTCCCACCTGTCTCCAGGGGACAGTGGTCATAGAGCCTCATAGTTTGATTTTTTACCTCTCATATTTTGCAAGCGAGGCTGGGTTCTGCCCCCTCCCCGCCCGGGGGTGGCTGTGGCGTACGGACAACCTCCCGGCCCTTGAATGAATACACACGGCCTGTCAGGCACTGGGAGCCCCCCGCAGCCTGCGGTCCAGCACGTTCCCACCGGGCAAGGCTATTCTTAACAAGCCGCTGATCTCTAGAGCTAAAAATACCCCAGCTTGTGGGAAAATTGCCCCAAACTGTTTCCGCCTTTTGGAGCTCAGAGCCTGGTCCCTGAGGGTGCCATTGCAGTGCTCCTGAGTCTTCGAGGCTCAGGTTGGGGTACACCCATGTCCAGAGCCCTGGCACTGGGCTGCAGTGGGCAGGGAAGTTGGAAGAATTGGCGAGTCTTAGAATTCAGTTATGTTTCGGGGACAGGGGCTCTAGGAAGGGTAGGTGAGTCCACCCCACAACCCTGTCCCTGCCAGGTCCCAGGAGACCCATCCAGCTATCTCCCTGCTCCCGGGAACGCTGGGTGCTCACATTGAAGCCAAGGTTCAAAGTGGGTTTCTCAGGCCAAGCCTTTTCTACTCATGTGAGCACCCCCAAGACCACCTTCATTCTTGTCATACAATCCCCCCACTGTCAGCAAGGTATAGATGGAACAGCCCAGGAGCCAAAGATCGCAAAGCTTGACTCAAGTTCTAAGGCTGTGGAAGGCCAGGCTGGACCCGAGCTAGAGCCCTGGGCCATAGCCCCAGTTTCTGTCGCCCCTGTTATCACATGGAAGCATCTTGGTGGCACCCAGAAGTCTTCATGTGACCCCTTCACATGCTTGATCCCACACTTAGAGCCCCTGTGTCTCTCTGGAGAGTGATGGGCACTGTTTTCTCAGAGTGGCGGTCACTGCTCCTGGGGGTTCGAGGGCTGCAGTCCTTGCTGAGGTGACCTACCGCTGGCAGCCTCCTCTCTGTGTGCCCTTAGCTGTGTGTCCCCAGCCAAAGAGGTCTGATGGCTGAGCGTAGTGACAACCCCGTCAGTCCACACAAGGCTCCATTGTGTGGGCCACCGGGCAGGCTCATTAGCGGTCTCTGCCCGCGTGGCCCAGGGATCCAGACATAGCCCGGGTCAGCCCTGTGAGGCTCCGGGACCTTCCACAGCGCAGGACAAAAGGCCTCTTCTCTGTGCCCTCTTTGTGCCCCCTTGGGAGAAGCTGTGGGTTTGATGCTCACCTCAGGGGCATCAAATGATGGGGTGCTAGGGGTGCAGGGTGGCTTGAGGTGACAGACTGGCTGGCTTCCCAATCCAGCCTGCTGTAACTTGAAGAGCTGTTAGGAATCCAGCCTGGGCACTGGCCCCCATGGCCAATGAGTGTGGACAGTTGGTCAGCTTCTCTGAACTTGAGATCTGCCACCTTTCAGGAGCCCACCAGTGCTTAGCAAGTTACCGAGGTGGCAGGCAGAAGGGTCGTGTTCAGGAAATTGTCCATGGCCTGGGGGGATGGGGTGCTTAATGTATCAGGGTGTTCGTGGTATTAGTGACAAGTGGGCCCAGAGCTTCTATCACTAGGCCAAAAGGGCGGGACCAGCGAGGAGTAAGAAAAGCAGAGGCCTGTGCTAGGCCACAGAGCCTAAACTAATGTCCTGGTACCCCAAGCAAATCCTCCACACCCATGCCTCAGTTTACCCCTCTGCAGAACAGTGGCCTCTAAGGCAGCTTCTGCCTTGACCCTCACAGGGATCTTCAAGGGACACAGGCAGAGCTGGCCTTCAGGCCATCACAGGAGGACAGAGACCAGAGGTCCCAAACCTCTTGAGGCTAGGAGACCTCTGACAAGATGTCCTGAGAATCTGGAATTTGCCCCTGGCTCCTGCTGAGCCACGTGGACCCCAGGGTCTGCCAGGAATGCCTCAGCCACCAGTGAAAGATGGACACAGGACCCTGAGGAGTCCACTGGGGCAGCACACATAAATGTCATATGCGGCCCCTTCCGGGGGACAAGGCTGGGACTGAGTCCAGCACTCCATCAGCCCTTACTCCGTCCATACCTCCATGGGCCTCGAAGCCCCACTTCCCGTTTCAGGGGTGAGGGGTGGCACGGGGGTTCCGTGGTCTCTGGGTTACACCATCAGGCCCGTGGGCATTTTATCTTGCTGGACACTGGCAGTCTGTCTGTGCTCCTTGTCCGTCCTGGGTCTTTCTCCATCCGTCTGTCCCAGCTGGTTACCAGGGGCTCCTTGGCTTTTCTCTTCTTTCCTCTCTGCTGCCAGCTCCAAGTACCTCACCCAGGCCTCGGGGACTCAGCTAGGCCTGCAGCATTCTTGTCTTGTTTTCATTTAGGGGATGCCCCAAAATATCCAGCCCAAAGGCAGGAGACAGCGGGGAGGGGAGGGCTCTAGGCAGGGTGTGGCTGAGGAGGGGCTCTGATGGAAATACAGGCAGAGGTGGCCATCAAGAAAGCTCCCCCCCCAACCTCAACACACACACACACACACACACACACACACACACACACACACACACACAGAGCTCAGCTTTTTGGGTTAGCCAGGGGAGGGGCAGGGCAGCTCCAGGCCAGGAGGGGACCTCAGGAATGTGGCAGCTCTACTGCTGACATGCACATTTTCCTGCCTGTAGCCGGGCAGTCCCCAGTCCTGCCATGGAATGGGGCCTTTCTTCTTCCCCAGGGAACCCGGGTCGGGGAGCTGCCTACGCCAACTCCAAGGCTGTCCTGTGCCTCTTCATCTCGGTCTCCTCACAGACACCACTTGCCTTCCTAGGCCGTCACGGCGGAGCAGGGGCGGGGAGTCCTGAGTTGTCGGTATGGAGGCTGGATTCAAACTCCCAGCTCCCTGGGCCCCCACTACAATAGCAGGTCTTGTCTGGGTGCTCCTTGGCCATAGTTCCATCAGCTTTCTACTCTCTAGTCCTCAGTTTCCCCCATCGGTCATGGGGCCAACAAAAGAAAAAAAAAAAAATCACTGCTGTCCTGCCCGTTTGTGAGGCTAAGTCAGGGGCTCCAGGGGAGAGGCTCGATGCCTGGGCATCTCAGATGGTGCCACTCTGATACTAGGGGTCCCAGGGAGGATCGCATGGAGATAAGTCCACATTCCCACCTGTCTAGAGATTTCCAGCTTCAGCTGAGGACCAGGACAAAGGCCAAAGTAGTGCCTGTTCCCTGCAGGCCAGTCTCCAGAGGCCTGGCTGAGCTCTAGGAGGCAGAGTGACAAGAGAAGTCCCAAGCGCCCCATTTCCCCTTGTCCTCAGGCTTTGACTCTGGTGGGCAGAGACATGGGCAGTGTGGCCAGGCTGCTGGCACTGGTCAGTCTGGGGTGAGTCACGGGTCCAACCCCATCCTGGTGCTCCTCTGTGAAATGGAGGCGGAGGGGGGTCATCTCTGCTTCAGGGGGTCTCCTGTAAGCGCCTGCCACTTCCCGTCCCTCTAGTACACTGTACCTTCCCAAAGCAACACCTCATCAGCAGCGTCACTGGCCCCAGATGAGGGGCAGAGTCTCTGCCAGCTTCTCTGAGCATTGTAATGTCCCTCCATGTCAGGGACAGCTCCAGCCCTGACCCTGAGAATGCCTGGGTTTCCGTCCCACTCATGACCACCTCTGCTAATCTTGACAGAGGGGCAAGGAGATCTTGGGTCAACTCCTGGCCCACCTCGTCCCCTGTGCCCTTGGCCTCTCTGCCCTGTATCTGATCTCCTAGTCTGTGCACAGGACATCACACCCTCTGTTTACTTGGTGATCAGATGAGGATTGGTGCACAAAGGGCCTGTCTTGGGGACCTGCTCACATAGAGCACCCACTTGGGGGCCCAGGCTTACCTCAGGACAGTGAGTGGGGGAAGAGGGGGTGTCGGGAATTTGAGTATTACTCTTGTTCTCAAGGAGCTGCTGGTCCGCCAAGGAAGCAATACTCATATGCAAAAAAAAAAAAAAAAAAAAAAAAAAACAAGTGTTCCAGGATTCTTTATACACAGATGAGCCTCTGGTGCTGTGATAGCCCCTTGGAAGAGGTGGCCTGCAACTGGCCCTGAGGGGTGGGCTCCATACAGCAGGTGGAGGACAAGGGACCGTTCTGGGACCCAGGTCCCTGCCTCGCTTCTCCCAGCACTGCTTTGCTGCTGAGCTCTGCCATCCCACAGGTGGCCCAGGCAGGGGAGTCTGAGGGGCCCCTTCTCTCTTTGCTGAAACACCCCTATTCCCCACTGGAGACCCCAAGAACCGACTGCATGGTGAAGGAACTCCCTTCCACTTTCCTTCCTTCCTTCTTTCCTTTTCTTTGAAAATATTGTTGTGTATTTGCTATCAGAGAGAATATGGGCATACCAGGGCATTTTGTGACTGCAAACGAACTCCAGGTGCATGCAGCACTTTGAGCATTTGGCTTTATGTGGGTACTAAAGACTCGAACCCCAGCCAGTAAGCTTTGCAAGCAAGCGCCTTTGACCACTGAGCCATTTCCCCAGCATTCACTCTTATTTCATGTTTTTCTGTCTCCTTTCCTCCTCCTCCTCTTCTTCTCTCTCCTCCTGTTCCTCCTTTTCTTCCTCCTCCTCTTCCTCCTTCTCCTCTTCCTCCTCCACCTTCTCTTCCTCCTTCTCTTGCTCTTCCTTCTCTTCCTCCTCATCTTCCTCCTCCTCTTCCTCTTCTTCTTCCTCCTCCTCTTCTTTGGAGACAGGGTATCATATAGCCCAAGCTAGCTTCATCTCTTTATGTATGTATGTAAACCTCCTTTCTCTTGGCCTCCTGAATGTTGGAATTACAGGTATGTACCACTATGCCTAGCTCCTTTTTTTTGAGACAGAGTGTATTAGTTGCTTTCTTCTTGCTGCCACAAAGCACCCGACAAAAGCAACTTAGTGAGGGTTTATCCTGGCTCGCAGTGTAAGGGTACAGTCCATCAGGACGGGAAGGGGAAGCATGGCAGCTGAGGTCATTGTCACGCCAGGTCTGTAGTCAGGAAGCAGGGAGAGATGAGTGCCAGGGCTCAGCTTGCTTTCCCTTCTTTCTTTTCAGACCATGGGATGGTGCCACCCACAGTCAGCTAAACTTCCCTGAGAACACCCTCACAGATCACCCAGAGGTGTGTCTCCATGGTGATCATAAATCCAGCCAAGTTGACAATGAAAATTAACCATCACGCTCTGCAGACCAGGATGGCCTGACATCAACCTCATAGCAATCCTCCTGCCTCAGACTGCTGAGTGCTTGGATTGGCAGATGTGTAACACCACACGGGGCTAGGAGTCTTCTATGAGAAGGTCATTAGTCACTGCCCTAGGGAGGTAGGGTCTTCCTCTGAGGTCGGTGATGCTCAGGCCTCAGTGGGAACAAGGGGCAACCCCAAATCAAACCTTCCCATCCTGCCTCCGACCACATTGGGGCTTGGGCCAGCTCCTTCTCTTCTCTGGATCTCTGGGGCCTCATCTCTGGGTAGAAGCCCGGGGTGGGGGGCTCTGACTCTCAGAAACAGGGGAGACATGGCTCTTAGCTGATTTGGGGGCTTCAGTGTTCACACACTCTGCTCCTTGCCTGGAAGGCTACGTAGCACTGGCCTTGGGGAATCTGGTAACACCCCAAGGGAAGGCTTGTCTACTGGGACCTCTGAGGGGCTCCTGATGTGTGCATGGGGGGCCCACTACTGCTCTGCTATGCAACTGGGCAACTGCAGCCAGAGGCAGAGAGCTGCAGTGTGGGGTCACTACGCCCATGCACAGGCGTCGTGTGGAGCCGCAGCCACCTGTCCTCGGGGTCCTTGGCTTCAATGCCCCAAACAAAGGCCCTCCTTCATAGTTCCCCCGATAGAGGCCCTGGTTTCCTGCCCGGCCCACCGGGAGGCACCCGCTGCCGTCACCACAGCTGCCCACCAGCCGGGCCTGTCAGCTTCCTTGCCAGAAGTATGCTTGAACACATGCTGCAAGCGCCCACAGCCATGGCAGACGGGCCCGGCCAGCTCTGTAATAAGGCAGGGTGTGCTTGGGGGCTGTCAGCTGAGCTACCCCAGAGGGCGCAGAGCCCCTCTTGCCATGGGTCTGAGCACTAAATCCTTTTCTCAGTCTCACAGGCACAAGTTTCAAGGCCCAAGGCCATAGCCAGTCAGGGCCACCGTGCCTTCAATCGCCTGCACCCCTTCTGGGGATGGAGAACCGAAAGCTTCTCACCTAAGTGATCTCTTCCAGGTGTCAGGCTGGCTGGGAGCCAACACCTTTCCCATGCCTGGCACATGTTCCCCGCTTGATCCTCACAAAACTCATGAGGCAGGGGGACTACATTATCCCAGGGATAGAGCAGAGGCACGGAGAGGTAAAGTCACGAGCCCAAGGACATAGAACTAGTGAGTGGAGGGGCCGAGATGCCCCAGGCTCCAGAGCATCTCTCCCAGGTGGAGAGGAGTCGGGGTCTAATGAACGAACAGAGGAACTCTGGGCCACATCGAGCACACAGCTGCTCCTTAGGCAGCCCTGAGGCTGAGCTGTGTTGGCACGGAGCAAAGAGCACTGATGCCCTTCCTTCCACAGACCTCAGGGCCTGGGCATAGCCTAGTGGGATGGGTGAGTTATGATCCCCCAGTGCCAACTCATATGCTGAAGTTTTAAATTTTTTCTTAGCTTTTTATTCACTTTATTTGTATCTAGATCTTTATTTACTTTATTCTACCACACAGTACGTTGATATCAAAGAAAATAAAAAGAAAAAAAAATGGAAGCTTATGTAAAAGTTCAGACTGCATTAAAAAGTTCAGAATACATTAAAAAGTTCAAGATACATTAATGGGAATAGAAATATGTAGATACAAGTTACAAAGAAAATGACTATGAAATACTTTATGTTTAAAATGTAGTTTTCCCTAAGTAATTAGAATTCATGAAATGCACCATATCTTTCTGTAATGTCTCTGTGTACCAAGCACAAAAACTCTTGGCCAAAGGTGATGAGTGGGAAAGGAAAAGGAATGGAGAGGGTAATGGAATAGTGAATATGATTTAAAAATATATATGGTATGCATGTATGAAAATGCCACAATAGGGCTGGAGAGATAGCTTAGCCGTTAAGCGCTTGCCTGTGAAGCCTAAGGACCCTGGTTCGAGGCTCGATTCCCCAGGACCCATGTTAGCCAGATGCACAAGGGGGTGCATGTGTCTGGAGTTCGTTTGCAGTGGCTGGAGGCCCTGGCGCACCCATTCTCTTTCTCTCTCTCTCTTTGGCCTCTTTCTCTCTCTGTTGCTCTCAAATAAGTAAATAAAAATAAATGAAAAAAAATTAAAAAAAAGAAAATGCCACAATAAAACCTATTACTCTGTATAATTACCATGTAATAATAAAAATAATTTTAAAAATTCACAGCATCGGGGAGGCAGAGGTAGGAGAATCACTGTGAATTTGAGGCCAGTCTGAGATTACATTGTAAATTCCAGGTCAGCCTGGGCTCCACTGAGACCCTACCAGGAGAAACAATGATAATATATATATATATAAATTTAATTTTAGAGACAGAGAGGAAGGGAGAGACGGAATTGGCACACTAGGGCTTCAGCCACTGAATCGAACTCCAAATGCTTGTACCACCTAGTGGGCATGTGCAACCTTGAGCTTGCCTCACCTTTGTGCATCTGACTTACATGGGATCTGGAAAGTCGAACATGGGTCCTTAGTCTTTGCAGGCAAGAGCCTTAACCGCTAAGCCATCTCTCCAGCCCCATATGCTAAAGTCTTAACCCTCAGATTCCAGAATGAATCCTTATTTGGAGACAGCTTTTATGAATTCAGTGAGGTTAAAACAAGGACCCTTAGTCTACATGGCTGTGTCCTTGTAATGAGAGAATTAGGATCCCAACAGGTACGGAGGATGGAGGATGACCCTGTGAGGATACTAGGAAGAGATGCCATCTGCAAGCCAAAGAGAGGCTTCAGGGGAGCTGCCCTCTGGCCTTCAGTCTCAAACCTCTAGCGTCAAGCATATGAAAACACTGAAGGAAACTTCTAGAGCTGCCAGGGAGTGGAGTTCTGTGTGTGGAGCCTGCAGGAGAGTTCGGCAAAAAGGCAGTGGGCTCTCTCCAAAAAACGCATACAGAGAGGGCCTGGACATCCTGGAGTTGTCCCAGAGCTGAGCAGGAGTTTGGGTCTGACCAGATGTGGCTGGGACAGACACAGGCCAACATTTCTCTGTAGGATATGAATGTAAGAGCTTTAGTGGAGGACGTCCTTAGTTCTTTAGCTGTGTCACTTGTATGTGTTGAAATACCTTTTTGGTTGCCGATACAACTTGGCAGACCTGGGGAATCTACCCATCCAGACAATGTTTACCAAGCACATAGTGACTTTCAGACACTGACCAGCCATGAGTTAGAAGGCTTAAACTCCATCAACCAACCTTCCTTCTTTCCTCCCATCCATCCAGCTATACCAACTCCCATCCTTCATCTATACATCCCTGTATGCATCATCCACCCAACCACCACCCACCCACCCACCCATCTATCCATCCATTTACCCATTATCCATCACCCATCCATCCACCCACCCACTCACCCATTCACCTACCTACCTACCCATCCATCATCCACCCACCGTTCATTATCTATCTGTGGTGGTTTGAATGAGAAACGTTCCCTGTAGTCTCATGTTGGTCCCCAGCTGGTGGCAATTTGGGAAGGTTGTGAAGCCTTTGGGAGATGGAGTCCCACAGGAGAAGGCCTGTCCTTGGGGTTTATTAGGCCATCTCACTGGGTGTTCGGAGCTAGGTCACTTTTGCTGTTTTTTTTTTTTTTTCCTTAGCTGATATGACAAGGTGTGTTGTCCTACCTGTTGACCTGCCGTAGTTTCCCTGCCCTGATGAAACTTCCCTTGTAAGCTGGAAGGAAGCCTTTCCTTCCATAAGCTGCTTCTGGTCAGTTTTATTTTTTTTATTTTTATTTTTTTATTTGAGAGCAACAGACACAGAGAGAAAGACAGATAGAGGGAGAGAGAGAATGGGCGCGCCAGGGCTTCCAGCCTCTGCAAACGAACTCCAGACGCATGCACCCCCTTGTGCATCTGGCTAACGTGGGACCTGGGGAACCGAGCCTCGAACTGGGGTCCTTAGGCTTCACAGGCGAGCGCTTAACCGCTAAGCCATCTCTCCAGCCCTCTGGTCAGTTTTTTAATGTCTGCACCAGTAACAAGAAGGTAACTGCTACACCATCCACTCATCAGCCTTCTACCAACCCACTAACCCTCTATCCACCCATCCACCCACCCATCCATCCATTCACTGTTCATTATCCATCCTCTACTCACCTCTGAATCCACATCCACCCCCCACTCATCCACCTGTCCACCCACCCACCTACCCATCTGCTCTCTATCTATGCACCCATCCATCCCTCCATCCATCCCGTTCTGTCTCCCTGTCTGGGGAGCAGACATAGCCCTCACTTGGGGGGGGATGGTCCAGCCCTCCCCAGTGCAGGAATCTCCCACAGTTGGTTTGAAATCTGTTCTGACCCTCAGCCAATAGGTACCCTGGGTTATTTGGCCTGTGCTCTGCCCTATGGAGTTCTTTACTCTGGGGAAGTCTGCTGGGCTTTGTCCTCCATCCCCACGAGATAGCCCTTATCCCAGGACATTAGTCACAGCCAGCTTCTGCCACCTGTCCCAGGTCTGCCTGCTCCTCTCCGGACCCTGCAACATATTCAGGCAAGCTGCCTTGACGTGGCTTGTCAGCGAGGCTGTTGGAAATGACTGGGTAGATGGAGGATGTCTGGCCCCCACTAGCCTAGGAGAACCAAATAAATAGGCCTCGACTCTGCTACTTTCACCACACTCCTTTTTGGTCATATCTAGCACATACCGAGAAGTCCCGAGAGGCCGTCCAAGGTCCTGGTGGGGACCCAGAACTCAGTGGGTGAGGACTGTCACAGCCTTTTCCTCATTGCAGCAGAGTATGAGCGGCCACACCCTGCAGCTGTGTCGTGGGAGGGAGGCTGGGTGAGGGACAAGTACTCCTGGGGCCTCAGTATCCCCCTCCGGAGAATGGAACTCAAACAGTAATGACTGTTGCCGTTGCTCCCAGGATTGAACGAGGTTAAGTTGTGAAGGGCATCCAACTGTGCTGAATGTGGACACATCATATGCAGGCTTAGTGTGACTCCTGCCCAAGCTCCCCACACACAGGGGCACCCAGCCCCTGGGGCACAGTGCTGGGGGAGTGGGCACAGGACACTGTCCTCTTGGACAGGAGTTGCTAGCAGCTGGCTGAGGCTGTCTTGGGAGCCAGGAGGCCTGTTTCTCGTTCACCCTCCTTCCCTAGGCCACTTTGCCAATGGGCTTGGCTACTCTGGCCTCCCAGAGCCTCTGCTGTAGAATAGGTTGGGACACCATGAGGTCACATAAATTCCACTCAAGGAGCTGCCTCCCTCAGTCTGGCTCAGGTCCAAGAACCATCAAGGTGATACCCCTTTTCTAAGGACCTCACAGGCAAGTAGGTTTAGGGGTGCAGACAGGGTCCCTATCCAGTGTTGGGGAGAGGAGGGCTCTCAGAAGGTAATGCTCCCAAGGCTCAGAGACACTGAAAAGACACGGAGCCTCACAGCCCTGCCCCAGGGAAGTTTTTCCAGCATGCCAAGGGAAAGACGACATTGACTCTCACTAGAGGCCTGCGTGCCCCTGAGGACCACAGCCACATCCCCAAGGGCCCTGGGCGCCTCTCCAGGCCAGCTTGGACGCCTGGGAACTCTACTTGGGAAGCCACAGGGTCCTGGGACACACTTGCTCGGGGTCAAGCCTTGTGGAAGGGCCAGGAGCGGCAGTGGGAACCTGCTGCTGGTTCCAGTGTGGCCTAGGCCAGTGTCACCTTCATCCCTTGCCTGTTCTCTACGCTCCCCACTCCGAAGAGCAGCCAGGGTTGTTCCTTTGTCCAGCATCTGCACTTTCAGATCAATGGTGGGGAGATGAGGCCGTTGGCCCGGCGGCAGGTGGCACGTCCCTGCTGGACTTCCCACCAAGGCCGAGGGGAGAGGAGTTAGCGAACTGAACAAGCACCTGTCCTCTGCGCCCCCAGACCACAGCCAGGGGGAAGAGTGTGTGGTGGGCTCTGCTCAAGGGCAGTGGGGCAGCTTGTGGGGAGGCCAGAGGTGGGATTCCTCCCCCACTCCCTGCAAAGACCTGCAGAAGCTTCCTGGAGGAGGTGGCTCCTGAACAGGTCTGAAGGCCAGAGATGCACTTGTGGGGAAAGGCAACAGCAAGGCGGGGGTGTGGTGTGTGGCAATGGCAGGGGGGTAGGGAACCTCGGCCAAAGCAGGGTGGAAGATGCTGTGACTGTCAGGCACCTAGCCACTTGGCTGAACAGGGATACTCTTCTCCACCTCTCGCTTCTGGTCACCTCCAGCACCATGTCTCTTCACAAGGGTGTGAGACCAGACATTAAGTGCTCAACAGTAATACACAGGACAAAATCATCCCCGACTTCAGAAGAGAATGAGCTGGAAGTGCTGAGACTCCCGACAGCTATGGTCACTGTGTGTGTGTGTGTGTGTGTGTGTGTGTGTGTGTGTGTGTGTGTGTGTGTGTGTTTGGGAGTGGGTACGCATGTGAGTGAAGGCCAAAGGCCGACCTTGGATGTGTTCTTCAATCACTTTCCACCTTAGCTTTTTGAGACAGCATCTCTCACTGAACCTGAGCTCACCAGTTCAGCGAGACTAGCTGGTCAGCAAATCGTGAGGATGCCCTGTCTCTGCCTCCCAGCTCTGGGATTACATCAACATCCCACCCCACCAGCTCTTATGCGCATGCTGGGCTCTGAACCCAGGTGTTCATGCCTGCAAGCACTTTATCCACTGAGCCACATCCCCCGGCCCTGTTTGTCTTTTTAAAATATCGTATGTCTTATTTCAGAAACTTCAAATTGTTGCTTAAAAAAAAAACCAAAAAACAGTGCATTCACATTCATTTTGTTGTTTTGTTGCTTTTAGATACAAGGTCTGTGATGTAGTCCAGGCTGATCTTGAACTGGAGACCCTTCTGTCTTGGTCTTACAAGTGCTGGAATTGCAGGCATGTGTCATTCCATCCAGGCTTAAAACAATGTTCTTTCCAGACTGTCAAAATGTATGCACCTCGGGCTAGAGAGGAGGCTCTGCAGTTAAAAGTGATTGCTGCTTAAGCATGAGGACCTCTCTGGCAGAGCCTGTCAAGTTTGACTCCCCAAAGCCCACATAAAAATCTGGGTGTGGCTACACACACCTGTAACCTATGTGTAGTGTGTGTGTGTGGAGGGGGGGGCTCTTGTAAGAGAATCACTGGAGCTCACTGATGGCCAGCAACTTCAGGTTGAGGGACAGGTCCTGTCTCAAGAAAGTATTCAGGGGCTACAGAGATGGCCTTAGCAGTTAAGGCACTTGCCTGCAAAGCCTAAGGACCCAGGTTTGATTCCCCAGTACCCATGTAAGCCAGATGCACAAGATGGTGCATGCGTCTGGAGTTTGTTTACAATGGCTAAAGGCCCTGGAGCACCCATTCTCACTCTCTCTCACACTCTCTCTCAAATAAATAAATATTTTCAAAAGAAAAAAAGAATCTACTCTCAAAGCACTTGGGAGGCAGAGGTAGGGGGATTGCCGTGAGTTCAAGGCCAGCCTGAGACTACATAGTGACTTCCAGGTCACTCTGGTCTAGAGCGAGACCCTACCTTGAAAAACCTAAAAAGAAAGGAAGAAAGTACTCGGGTAGTGATAGAGAAAGGGCACCCAATGTCCTTCTCTGGCCTCCACATGTATGCACATGCAGTGCTTTCATCAGCACACACACACACCCGGGCAACACATACATACATGCACATACACACTTTCAAAAAGAAAGAAAGAGGGCTGGGGAGATGGCTTAGCGGTTAAGCGCTTGCCTGTGAAGCCTAAGGACTCCGGTTCGAGGCTCGGTTCCCCAGGTCCCACGTTAGCCAGATGCACAAGGGGGCGCACGCGTCTGGAGTTTGTTTTCAGTGGCTGGAGGCCCTGGCACGCCCATTCTCTCTTTCTCTCTGCCTCTTTCTCTGTCGCTCTCAAATAAATAAGCAAAAATAAGCAAAAAAAATTAAAAAAAAAAAAGAAAGAAAGAAAGCACATATGTACTTGGGAGGAGTTCTCCACTGAGCTGGGGCAAAGGAACGAGAGGAAAAACAGGAGTACTGAGGGGGAACAGAGGCTGCAGGGCTCTGCGTGCAATACGGGGCACGGCTGGGCACAGAGCCTTCTGGGGTAAGCATCAATTACCCCCCCACCCACAGGGCTCGTGTGTTCTGCGAGCCGGGAGCATGGACCGCTAACCAGCTTTTTCTGCACTCACTCGCATGGGGGACGGGCTGTCCATTCCTCCTGCTTTAGCACCCTGCCAGGCCAGCTCTTGCCATTCTCAGAGTCTTTGCTTACCTGACCATCCCATCCCCAGTGACACCCTCCCTCCTCCCTAGCCTGGCACTGTCTTCCATGGAATGAGAACTGCTTGGGGGAAGGCACGGTGCCCACTTCATCCAGTACCTTGCCCGGCACAGATGACTGTGGGGTGACCCAGCCCTGACTCTGTCCCAACCACAGGCACTGTGGCCCGTGCTCAGGAACCCTGAACTTAGTGTACTGATCATTTTAAAACAGGGTCCATCCTTCCATCTGGGACAGTGCTTTCAAGGCCACACACATTTGTGACCCCAGTGGGAGCAGGGAATGGGGGCAGATACCAGAGAACCACTGAGGCTTGCTATTCCCAGGCAGGAACCCTGGTTCCCTACTACATTGGCCCAAGTGGGGTCTCCTCTATGCCTTAGTCCCCTAAATTTATATGCTGGATGGAGCCTTAGCCCCCAAGGTAAGGGTATTTTGTGGTATGGGGTCTTGGCAGGTGAGTGGGTCATAAGCTTGTGGCTCTGTGATGAGAACAGCACCCTCCTAAGAGACATTCAGACAAGGGTTTCCTCTGTGCGAGGACCCAAGAGAAGTTAGCACACTGGGAATCAGGAAGTAGCCCTCACCACACAGGGGATCTTCTGGAATCCTGGCCTTCGACTTCCAGCCTCCAGGACTGGGAGAAACGCAATGTTTGTTGGTTAAGTTGCCCGGCCTGTGATGTTTGAACTGAGAGCGACTGCTCTGGGAAGCAGAGGGAGGGGAGAGGTGAGGCTCCCCAACCCCGCTGGGCATGTCGTGACTGATTCCAGGGTTTCTGAGCTTCTGTCTCTTTCAGGTGATGTCTCCTTCCTTCCACCCCAGGGTTCTGCTTTGTCTTGGACACACTGGAGCCAGTGGCACCCGTGGGATGGTTTAGAGACATACAGCTGTGTCCCTACAGGCTGGCATATTGTGTCTCCAGTGTGGTGGTGATGGGAAATGGATTCATGCCACACATCTTTGGGGAGAACTTTGTGAACTGTGCAGAGCCAAACTCTCCACAAGAGTCCAGAATTCTCACTTGCTTCCACTCACAGGGATGGTCTCATTTTTCTAGAACATTCTTCAGACAAGCTGGGGCTGGCTTTGCCCCTTCATTCATCTATGCCCTTGAGTCTGGGAATGTTGTCTGATTTCTTCCTCATCGGCTGGGTGTTCTCCCCTTGCAGGACCCTAGACAGGCACACAAGGACCCTCCGATATTCTGCCACTGGGGGCTTCCTCAAGCAGCGCTCCTGGTGGCCTAATTTGTGAAAACAATGGGCCCCATCCAAATTAATGACCTCCAAGTGGCCCCTTTGGGCGCCTTTGTGCTCGGGCTGTAATCAGCAGGGGCCCCGGGACTCTGCCCTAATTTGGAGGGGCCAGTCTTACCATCACATTTGATTCGGGTGACCTGACCTGACAGGCCAATGCTGCCTGTGTGTAGCGTCCACGTCAGAGACGGACCCCTTCCCAGCGGCCCACCCTGGCTGCCTGGGGTCAGCAGAGGGGGAGGCGACAGCCACAAGAAAAAACTGGGGTGAAAAGGGGGCTATAACCCAACCCCGGCTCACTCAGGGAGGCCTTCTCAAGGGCTTGGTAAGGAGTGAAACACTGGGGGCCAGTAGCCTGAACACCAGTGTTCAACCACCCACCAGCAGCGTCTGTTGCTGCCAGCGTCCGTGGCTGGGGTGGGGCTCTGGTGCAGGCTGCTGGCCCAGCAGGAGCCGAGAGAGAATGGGGGTTATCTGTCTGTCAGTAGGGGCTCAGAGCCCCTACCACCAGGGAAGGGCAGAGCGGAGTAGAAACGTTTTGGCTGGCTCTTGCCTGAGGTTCCTATGGTCTGTTTGAAGGTTTGGTTACAACACCCTCATTGTCCCTCCCCAGTGGCAGGCAGATAGCAAGCATGGCCTTACTTAGTTAGTCCAGTAGGACCAGGTCCCCAGGTTAGAAGCCCATTGGAGGTCACAGAGCTGACTAAACCAGGGCCTGAGCTCTGAAACCCATGCTCACCTCCCAACACCCTCTGAGACTTGGAGCTGTGGCTGCTGGGTTCGGTGGATTTTCCTAAAAGCAGAGGCTAAGAGAGCTTGATTTAAGTCCTCGCTCTGGGCTGAATTATTTTTTTGGGGGGTGGGGGGTTTCAAGGTAGGGTCTCACTCTAGCCCAGGGTGACCTGGAATTCATTCTGTATCTTTATCTCTGCCTTCCAGAGTGCTGGGATTAAAGGAATGCACCACCAAGGGGGCCTGAACTGAACTGAATGGGCTGGACTTGAATTCTTGTGTCCCCCCTACCCCCGCCCCAAATTCATATGCTGAAGAGTTAACCTCCAATTGACATTTGGAGGTGGGACTTTGGCAGGTGAGTGGGTCGTGAGGGTGTGGCCCGGTGATGAGTGATGATATCGTCCTCTCCTAAACCCAGAGGGCCACACAGGAACCAGGACGTGGCCCTAAGCACACTCAGGATCTGTGGGACCGCCCGCCTTGGACTTCCAGCCTCCAGGACGCTGAGAAATGAGTGCTTGCCACTGAAGCTGCCCAGCCTGAGGTATCTCAACTCAGAGAGAGCACTCTGGGAAGCAGGGCTGGGAGGAAGGTCTTCAAGCTCTGTAGGCCTGCATCTGGGTCTGCTCAAGGCTCCGAACTTCCTTGGGCAAGGAGACAACCTGGAATGTTCTTGTGGGCTTAGCAGAGCACTGTACACAGACCTGCCTGTCTCTTCTGCTGTCACAGTGCTCAAAGCCCAGCTTCGGAGCAGGTTTTCCACTCTGTTCCAGGAGGAGGAGGAGGAGGAAGGCTGCAGGTCATATGGCCCAGGACATGGGTGGAGTTCCACATTACTCCAAGGCCTGAGAAGCATGCGTGTGCATGCGTGCTTGCCTGCGTGTGTGTGTGTGTGTGTGTGTGTGTATGTGTGTGCATGTGTGCATGCCTGTTTTCTATTTCTGTATGCTTTCCCAGGAAGCTCAACTTCTCATCAAGCCTGAGGTCTGGCTCTGACCCATCCTTCCCCTCCTTTCTACCCTAGCTGCTCCCCACAGTCTCCTCTGCTGTGGGCCCTCTCTGTAGCTTCTTCACAGGCCGTGCTCCTTTCTGTGTGGCCAATGGGCCACATTCTGTCATCCTCCCTTCCCTGGGAGCCCCTCATGCAAAAGGCTTTACTGGACCCCACACGTCTGGGGAGCTTCCCCCCGGTATTGCCAGGGTCCTTTCCACCTTTCCCCCACCTCGCCCTGTCTTCCCTGTACAGATCTGCTCTGGTCTCTTCTGCCGCATGAGAAAGCCCTAGCAGCCAACAGTTTCCAGTACACAGGAAGTGCTCCGGGGTCCCCTGCCAAATTCAAAGAATAAACAGATGAAGGAGAAGAGTGGATAGTTCCTGCTCTGGCATTTTCTTTGCTCCTTCTCCCTTCTTCCTCTCTTCCTTCTCCCCTTCTTTTGAATATTTTATTTTTACTTATTTATTTAGACAGAAAGAGGAAGATAGAAAGAGGGAGAGAAAGAATGGGTGTGCCAGGGCCTCTAGCCATTGCAAACGAACCCCAGACGCAGGTGCCACCTTGTGCATCTGGCTTTAGGTGGGTACTGGGGAATCGAACTTGGGTTGTTAGTCTTTGCTGGTAAGCGTCTTAACTGCTAAGCCATCTCTCCAGCGCCCCCCCCCCCACTTCTTCCTACAGTCTGGGCTAATGTCCAACCCACTATGTAGCGGAGGCTGACCTTGAACTCCCAATCCTCCTGCTTCTACATCTTGAGTGCTAGGACTACAGCTGTGTACCACCACTCCCAGTTTATGCAGTTCTGGGGATTGAACCCAGGGCTCCATGTATGATAGGCAAGCAGGCTACCAATCGAGCTATGTCTCTAGTCCCCTACTTAGGAGTTTTCTGATGGAGAAAAAAGGCAGTCTTAGCAACCATGTCAATCTATGTCAGTGTGTGTCCCTGAGCTTCCCAGGCCTGAGCTCAACTTTGAGTAGAGATCGAGAGGCAGCAAAACGTGGTCCTCACCCCAAAGACATTGATGGATGTATGACAGCAGCCTGGCTTCACTTAGCCCCTTTCTAATAGTTCCTCTTTACCCCATGGAGTGATCATGTCCTGAGTACTGCTGAGGGGTGACAGGCTAGCCTGTGCACAGGGGCTAGCCTGGTTCTTACCTGTGTTTCTGCATCATGGGATGCAAAGAAAGTACACCTGCCTCAATTGCCTTTTGGGCTCTTCCAACCCAATGGGACCAGAAGTCCTCAGGAAAAAGGAGGTGAGAGCGAGGGGGAAGGGGGCAGGAACAAGGCCTCAGGTCCTTCCTTGCCCTGCATCTCCTGGGCAGCCTCCATGTCCCATGAGCTCTTTGGTTTAAGTCTTCATGGCCTTTGGTGGCAGCTCTGTGTCTCCTGTTGGGAAATGAACGCTCAGCGTGGAGAGGCTATTGGAGGTTCCCTGTGACCCCTTGCTGCCTCCATCTTGCAGGCTGGTATGACCGGGGAACAGGCCGCATGTTGGGGAGGGAGAGTGTGGCACTGGAGTTAAGCCTCAGAGCGGGGACAAAACCAGCTCCAGGGTAAAGAGGGAAGACGGCCACTGTGAGCATGGCCCAGCCAGCCCTCGGGCATTGCTTGGATGGGACACCAGGACCTGCTAGGCTCTACGTCAGTGTCCACTGTTCTCAGCTGTTGGAACTGAGCAGATGCCAGAGACATCACAGGTGGCATCTGTGACCCCAGAGACCTAGGGCAGAATGAGCTCCGCACCTCTCCATCGTGTTCCATTGGTCAGAACAAGCCTTGGGGCCAGTCCAGGTTTGTGAGGTAGGTGCTCCATTCCCCATTGGTGGAGACGCCAAGGACCAGGTACCGCTGCACCATCGCCAGTGGCATGGACGGACCCAGTGGTGGCTGCACTAACCTCGCAAGAGTTCAGCACACAAAAATGCTGTTTTGGGGAGCTCCTGCCCACTATGGCACCTCGGCCTTCTCATCTTGCACCGTACAGACTCCCAAGGCCTCAGTGACCTCATCTTGCTAGTTCTGGTCTTTGCCCAGGCCCACTTGGGCAGGCACGAGGCCTTGTGAGAAGGCTGGGACCAAGGGGTCTCACACTGGCCCAGGGGGCTGATAATGTCACATCTGAGGAGGAGGCTTGGACAGGGTAAGTACCTTTTGTTAGGTCTCGTGGGTGCCTGGTGCTTAGCAAACAGCCTTGCCCTTCCAGTGGACATGCCGCCACAGCAGCGTGGTGACCACGAGTTCCTCGAGGCCCAGGCTGGCTCCAGGGTCGGCACAGATGGACAAGTGCATGTTGGGGAAGGGTCGCTTCTCCCAGCGGCTCCCAGGAGACGGGGCTCCAGAGGCCAGGCGGGGGCAGGAGACGGGCACCTGGGCCTCATTGATAAGGCAGATGATGAAGCGATATCAGGGCCAAGGGTGCCTGGAGCCTTCTGCAGGCCTGGGGAGTGATGGAAGCCGGGAGTCCACGGTGCTGGGGAATGAGGTTGCTGCGAGCTGGCGCTGGGCCGCGGGCCGGAAGGTTGTCTGGTGGAATCTCCAGTTCCCCAGCGCTGCTGTGCAGAAATGCATGGACAAGGAGGCTGCCTCATCTTCAGTCCCGTGCCCCCCCCACCTTCATGGGAGCCCTTCAGCACCAAGGGACAGAGAGCCACCGAAGAGCGGGGCCGGTGTCCTTGGAGGTGATCAGATGGCCACCCAGGTCAGCTCTCGGGAGGGCCCTGTGTTTAGTTCAATGCCATGCCAGAGAAAAGTTTCGTTTTCCCATTTTTTTTAAATATTTTATTTATTTATTTGAGAGCGACAGAGACAGAGAGAAAGACAGATAGAGGGAGAGAGAGAGAATGGGCGCGCCAGGGCTTCCAGCCACTGCAAACGAACTCCAGACGCGTGCGCCCCCTTGTGCATCTGGCTAACGTGGGACCTGGGGAACCGAGCCTCGAACCGGGGTCCTTAGGCTTCACAGGCGAGCGCTTAACCGCTAAGCCATCTCTCCAGCCCTCGTTTTCCCATTTTGAACACGGGCCTCATTTTTGTTTTGCACCCGGACCCTAACGTGGAATGTCAGAGGGATCCCACCTGCCCACATACCTGGCAACCTCCGCCCACTGCAGGATACAAGGAACAAACAACCCCACTTTCTCCTGGCTAAGGCCCCAGGCAGAGCAGAGTCAGTGGCTGGCTGGCTGAGTCCATCAGGAAATGAATGAATAACAGAATACGCTTGGCCCAGGTTATTTTGTCACTCTGTGTGTGTGTGTGTGTGTGTGTGTGTGTGTGTGTGTATGTGCGTGTGTAACATGGAAAATGTTTTCTAAGGGATCTGAATTCAAAGTGGGCCTGAGTTATCCTCCTAGAACAAGACCACAGAGCCCCCCCCCCCCACCGCCAACTGGACCGCGCACACAGGCTTCAGCCCCCACCCTAAGCTCCTGAATGCCACTGGGTTTCCCCCTCAGCTCCCTGAAACCAGGCTGCCCCACTTCCCAGACACTGCTTACCCTGTCTGAGCCCTCCTGCCCTGATCAGGAGGGGCCGGCCACCAACCCAGCCCCGGGGCCAGTCCACTCCGACCCCGAAGGCCAGGTGGCGTGGTGGCTGCTTGTCGCCGGCCAGCGTGGGGTGCCTTTCATCCCATCCAGAGGGGCCTGAGAAAGTGTGGGGGCGGCTTTATCCCTGCGAGCCTGGCCGGCTACTGGTAAGGACTGAAGGCGCCTTATTCACACTGACACTTTGCCTTTCCCTCAGCGGGACAATGAAGGAGAGCCCGCTTGGGATACGGGCTGGCCTTGTGCGCGGCTGAAGGTTTTTGGAGAAAAATGTAATAGATCACAAAAGGCCACTTTGTTGTGGTGGAGGGCACCCGGACGGGCGGACGCGGCGGGCTTCATCATTACTTCTTATGAGGCGAGATTTAGTGGTCTCTTTCTTCCCTCTGTCAGGGCAGACAATGGCCCGGCCGTACAGAGGTTTCCCATTATAAATCACCATGAGCCCCATGGAATTCCCTCCCCACCCCGGGGCTTCACTGAGCGCGGGGCCCCACGGCCCTTGCAGCCTGCCACCGCTTCGGGGGGCCGCCTGGATGGCGGGGAGGGCCGGGGAGGGGGATTGAGGGGCGCCTGGCCTCACCGTGCTGAGTTGTCCACCACGGCTCCCCAGGCCCCCACCCGTGGGAATGGAGCCTTCTAAGAGCTTTGATCTCCACCCCAAAAAAGCAAGAAGATGTCAGGGACAATGAGACTGGCCAGGCCTGCCCCACCTCATGAATGAAAAGAGTGGGGTGTTCAGAGGCTGCCCTGAAGCTTATGGGGTTGTGAAAATGTTGGTCTTTGCTCCGGCTCCGTAGTTCACAGAGCAAAGATAATGAATAATAATAAACAACACTAATGAGCGAGGACCAGAGAGGGCCGGGGACACGGCTGGACCACCCAGCAGGTTGAGGGTGACTTGAGGCTTTCTCCACCTGAACCCCTCTTTTTTTTCCATCAACCAGTGAGACCAGTCCATCTGTAAGACGAGCTCCAGAAGCGGGTCTGCCTCCCAGCTTTCCTCTGCGTGGGAACGGCTTCTCGTTGACCTGCCCAACAGCATCACCTGGGAACTTCTCTAGCTCGTGTCTAGAGAGACCTTTGCATGCCTGCTTAAGGCTACAATGTTGGCATGGAGGGAAGGGCTAGGCTTGGAACCGGGGCTCTTGACCCCGCCCCCCCATGGGTGATGGGGATTTTAGGAAGGGCCGAGGACCACGGTAAACAGTCTTTGGAGTTCTAGAAAAAGTACCTGGGTGTGATACAGCACATGCGATTACAGCTGTACACATGGGCTGCATGGACCCAAGACACCCATGAATATCTGCCCCTCAGGATTCAAATACAGACTCTACCACCTGCCTCCACTCCACACCCTAGCTGCAGCAAGGGGTGGGCGCCAAGTAAGGACTGAGGACTTCCTGGGCCACGGAGCCTTCTGGATCTCCAAGGTTGACAAGTTGGGGTGGGGGCGGGTTGGCACACTGTGTTTCGTAAGTGGAAGCTCATTCTCCACGCTGGCTCCGTGGCTATACCACACCCCCACCCCTGTGCTTCCTCAGCTCTATGCCTTCTTGTCTCCTGGGAAGCGAAACCTGGCTTCTGCCGATGACACCTGATGCCCTATGATCATGTGAACCACAGTTAAACCGTTGTGACTGTCGCACCTGCTCCTAGGGGTTTCACATGGAGCATGTGGAACCAAAGCCTAGAACTGGTTCACACCGGCCTGGCACACGCTCAGGAAACGCTATTGTCACGATTGTTCTCAGTGCGTTAGTTCCAGAGCCCCGGGGAGGGTCACAGTCTGCTAAGCCACCCATGTCTCCCCATCTGAGCTGCTCAGAGACACCCTCCTGTCCTCACCCCTCCCTTTGCCCCTGCTTCCTCCTCTGCTCAGCACTCTCCCCCCCCCCACCACATCCTCACCTGTTCTAGAACTTTCTTCCACTCTCCTTGGCAGTAGCTCTAGGTAGCTCACCTGGGTATATATATATGAGGAATTTGGCTTCCCTGGGGGCAGGAGATTGCTGGGCGCTCACCAAGGACTGCATTAGGATGGAGTGTGGGTGCCGGGGCCTGGGAGCCCCTGCCTGAGCCCACTGAGGCAGAAACTCTGGCCCAAACACCTGTCCTGGACATGGAGCAGGACGGCTCTCAGCCACCCTCAGTCACCTAAAACCAACTTCAATCTTTATCCCAGGGGGCATCCACACATCTCTCAAGTAGAAGGCTGCTTTCTTTTCCAGGTCCAGCTCCTGCTGACATCCTTCTTCTGCGCTTGCTCCCCCGCCCCCACCCCCCCGTGCCCCTTCCCAACTCTGCCCACCTCTGGCAGGCACAGCCTGCACCATACGGAACTGCCACGTTGGCTGAGGTCCCAGCAGCCAGTGAGCTGTCTATTCTATCCCATACAGCTGTGGGACTGTGGGCATGGCCGCCTGACCCTCTGCGCCTCAGTCTCAGAACGGGGCTGACTGCTTAGCATCGGCCTGTATGCACGGATCGAGGGTGAGCGCTCACAGTGTGCGGGCCCGCGCTTGGGAAACGCCAGCTGCGACCAAGCGCCCATGCATCTTTCTGTCTGCCCTGTTTGCGTGCGAATCCTGTGGGAAGACACTTTGTCATCGCTGTCTTGTTCCTGCTACAACCGGGCCACCCACAGTGGACCCTCAGAAATCCCCCGTTGAGGGCCGGGGAGATGGCTCCGCCAGTGAAGCGCTCGTCCTGCAAGCATGATGTCCCGAGTTCAATGCCCACAACTCACACTGAAGAAGGCCAGGGGATGGCGCAAGGAACTCTGAGCCTTTCTCCTGCTACTTACGAACCCCACTTTTGAAGATCACTGGTCCCCCCCTGGCCTGGGCCTTATGCCCAGGTTTTGTTTGTTTGTTTTTGTTGGTTTGGTTTTTCAAGACAGGGCTGCACTCTAGCACAGGCTGACCTGGAATTCACTATGTAGTCTCAGGCTGGCCTCAAACTCACAGCAGTCCTCATACCTCTGCCTCCCCGGTGCTGGGACTAAAGACGTGCGCCACTGCGTTCAGCCCTTTTGCCCAGCTTTATTCTATTCGCCACCTTTGACCTGAAAGCTGCTGCTTTGTCCTACCTCCTAGGGTCCCGCCATGCCTCCCACACCCCACCTGTGCCTGTTTCTCCCCACTCTCCTGATGTGAATATCCTGTCCCCTGAGCAGGGAATAAGTGAGGTGATCAGCCCTACAGCCCAGGTGCATCCTCAAGGCTCCATGGTGCTTTTAACTGAGATTCCAGGGCCGGAGACTCTCCAGGGCCCCATTGATTTGGACCCTCCCCTTCTCCCCAGCTGACCTGCCCGACTCCGTAGCTATACCTCGCGCTGAACCGCAGCTTTCTTGCGTCTTGCTTTCTTTCAGCCTGTGTATCATAGGCTGGCCTCGGGCTCAGTGCGCTCCCCGTCCCAGCTTCCCCGGGGTAGCATTGCAAGCAGGTATTCCCAACTCTGCTGGCCACCAGCGTTGTTCTCCTTCCCAGAGGCGGCCATTGTTTTCTGTCCATGAATCTCACGCCGGCCGGTTCCACTTCATGTCAATGTGCTGGCTCTCTTCCTAGGGTTCGGTAGTGGGAAGTCCCAGAGGGCCCAGGCCAGGGTCAGCTGCTTTCCTTGGCCTTCCTTAGACTTGGAATCTGCATGGGGTTGGCCGCAAGGCTGTCCTACTTCTGAGCCCTGCTGAGGGGCATGGTCAGAAATCAGCTCTGGGCACAGCCCACAAAGACGGCAGCTACCCGGGGGCTTGAGGCTAAGAACCTCATCCTGTGCCCCCCATCCCCTCCCCCCCACGCCTGCTCCTCCCCACCATCTACCTGCGAAACCCACCGCCTCTGCCTCCCGCGGTGACCAGGCTACGTTCGCGCTCCGCTTCCACATTCACCATCGGTGATGAGCATACCTGCCTCTGGTTGTCCCAACTTGCACGTTTTTTTTTTCTTTTCACAATTTTTATTAACATTTTCCATGATTATAAAAAATATCCCACAGTAATATCCTCCCTCCCCCCCCCGCACTTTCCCCTTTGAAATTCCATTCTCTACCATATTACCTCCCCATCTCAATCATTGTACTTATATATATACAATACCAACCTATTAAGTACCCTCCTCACTTCCTTTCTCTTCCCTTTATGTCTCCTTTTTAACTTACTGGCCTCTGTTACCAAGAATTTTCCTTCTCACGCAGAAGCCCAATCATCTGTAGCTAGGATCCACATATGAGAGAGAACATGTGGCACTTGGCTTTCTGGGCCTGGGTTACCTCACTTAGTATAATCCTTTCCAGGTCCATCCATTTTTCTGCAAATTTCGTAACTTCATTTTTCTTTACTGCTGAGTAGAACTCCATTGTATAAATGTGCCACATCTTCATTATTCACTCATCAGTTGAGGGACATCTAGGCTGGTTCCATTTCCCAGTTATTATAAATTGAACAGAAATAAACATGGTTGAGCACGTACTTCTAAAGAAATGAGATGATTCCTTTGGATATATGCCTAGGAGTGCTATAGCTGGGTCATATGATAGATCAATCTTTAGCTGTTTTAGGAACCTCCACACTGATTTCCACAATGGCTGGACCAGATTGCATTCCCACCAGCAGTGCAGAAGGGTTCCTCTTTTTCCACATCCCTGCCAACATTTATGATCATTTGTTTTCATGATGGTGGCCAATCTGACAGGAGTGAGATGGAATCTCAGTGTAGTTTTAATCAGTATTTCCCTGATGACAAGTGACATAGAACACTTTTTTAGATGCTTATATGCCATTTGTATTTCTTCCTTTGAGAATGCTCTATTTAGCTCCATATCCCATTTTTTGATTGGCTTGTTTGCTTCCTTGTTAGTTAACTTTTTGAGTTCTTTGTATATCCTAGATATTAATCCTCTATCAGATATATAGCTGGCGAAGATTTTTTCCCATTCTGTAGGCTGCCTCTTTGCTTTTTTCACTGTGTTCTTTGCAGTGCAAAATCTTTGTAATTTCATGAGGTCCCAGTGATTAATCTGTGGTTTTATTGCCTGAGCAATTGGGGTTGTATTCAGAAAGTCTTTGCCAAGACCAATATATTGAAGGGTTTCCCCTACTTTTTCCTCTAGCAGTTTCAGAGTTTCAGGTCTGATGTTAAGGCCTTTAACCCATTTGGACTTAATTCTTGTGCATGGTGAGAGAGAAGAATCTATTTTCATCCTTCTACAGATATATATCCAGTTTTCCCAACACCATTTGCTGAAGAGGCTGTCTTTTCTCCAATGAGTATTTTTGGCATTTTTATCGAATATCAGGTGGTTATAGCTACCTAGACTTACATCTGGGTCCTCTATTCTGTTCCACTGATCTACATGTCTGTTTTTGTGCCAGTACCATGCTGTTTTTGTTACTATGGCTCTGTAGTATAGGTTAAAATCAGGTATGGTGATACCACCAGCCTTATTTTTGTTGCTCAGTATTATTTTAGATATTCGAGGTTTTTTATGATTCCAAATGAATTTTTGGATTGTTTTTTTCTATTTCCATGAAGAATGCCTTTGGAATTTTGGCCAACTTGCACGTTTAAGCTTTCCTTTCATGGTGGCATTTTTGAGACGAGTTCCGCACATTTCTTTGAGACTGGCCACACACACACATATAACGTCTCCCCAGGTTCAGGTAGTTGTGAGTCCCTCCCCCTTTTAAGGTGGTGAAGAGGTGAAAGACCTGTTTGGCCAAATGGGCAGGCGCAAAATCAGTGTGTCACTGCCAGGTGCAGTGTTAGGAGCCAGTGGGGGTCTGCCCCTGAGGCCGACCCCCAGGCCCTGGCAGGCTTAGAAACCTGTGTCGAGTGGCATTTCCACAAGCCTCCCGAATGTGGTTGATAAGTAGAGACCCCTGCAGAGTCCCACAGATCAACTCTGTAGTTCAAACAATTGAGGGGGGGCGTGTACAACGTGCATGCCACTGCCGTTTGGCCCAGCCGTCTGTCTGTCACCACCTCTGTCTCTTCAGCTGTGTTGTTCTTTCAAGGTCGCCTGTCACTCTTTCCTGACTGAGCAAATTTTAATTTTCCATATTCAGTTTTCATAGCTAGTGTGTTAAAAACATTCGCCTTCAGATGACGGCATATTTTATCACCAGCCAAATGATGGGCAGAGGTGAAGAGTCCTGTCTTTGGTGACCATCTGAAGGAATGGCACAGATTGAACTTTTCTGAAGTCATGTCCTCAGTTTTAGGGACCCTCCTTGGAGGACGTGTTTTAGAGTTGAAAGCTGGTTGTCCTATTTGAGCTGTTCCCAAGTGTTCTTTTGCTTGTTTATTTGTTTGTTTGGGGGTAGTCTCAGATAGCCCAATCTGGCCTTGTACCCGCTATGTAGCCGAAGGGTGATCTTGAACTCCTGATCTCTTGCCTCTACCTCCTGAGTGCTGGGATTACAGACATGTACTATGCAAGCTGGGCCTCAGAGTGAAATGTAGCAGGCAACACCCTTGTCTGCCCAGGGCAAAGAGGTTGGACAGTAAGGCTTGGGCATGTCTCTTCCTAAGGTGCTTTTGTATGTTTGTTTACATAGAGTGCCTTCTATCCCAGGTTAAGCCTTGAATTCCCTGTGTAGCTGAGGATAACCCTGGACTTCTGATTCTCCTGCCTCCACCTTCAATTGCTGAGTTTACAGGCCCACACTACTGCAATCAGTTTATGCAGTGCTGGGGGCTGAGCCCAGAGCTTCACACGTGCTAGGCGAGTCCTCTACCCGCTGAGCTGCATCGAGAATTCTTTCGTCAGTGTTCTGAAAACATCCAGGTCCATTTGAAATGGCGGTAGTGGGTTTTATTTTTTTCTCAACAACGTGGTATGGAGCACAGTCCCCAAGAAGCCAGTCCCCGGAAAACACTAGATCTTGCAAACAGGGCTTGGTGACCAGAGAATGTGGCGACCCAGGTGTGCATGTGGAAAATGACAGAGGTGCCACACTGCTGTAGAGACAAGGTAAGGTGCAGGGACACAACAGACTTCTCAGCCACAGCGACTCTAAAAAAATCTGCTCCTGCATAGTCAATTAACATACCCTAACGTGACCACTGGACAGAACAGAACCTTCTGGAAGAGCTCATCTGAGAAACAACTTGAGGGTCTTGGTCACTCATGTGACTAGGGTTAAATTTATTCTCAGAGGATCCCAGGGCTGTCTATTACCACCATCCAAGGCAGTGGCTTCCCTTTAGTCCTGTGGCTTCTCTGGGACCTTTCTCTCACCATTGCTAGGTGCCACCTGGACTCCCCACTGCTGGAAACATCCCAAATGCAGAGCCCTGAACCGTGCAAAGAGGTCAGTAACACAGCTCACCTAGGGCCTGGCCTCCATCCTCAGGACTACTGGTGACATTCACTCAAGAACTTTTGGTGACTGGGGAGATGGCTCAGTGGATAAAGATGCTTTCTTGCAAACCCTGCCAGCCTGGCTTCATTTCACCAGTACCTATGTAAAGCCAGGCAGATGTTTGTGTGCAGGAGCAACACCCACCCACCCACACACACATGCACAAATAAAATTTTAAAAAATAGCCTGGTGTGCTGGCGCACACCTTTAATCCCAGCACTCGGGAGGCAGAGGTAGAAGGGTCGCTGAGTTTGAGGCCACCCTGAGACTGCATAGTGAATTCCAGGTCAGCCTGGCCTAGCATGAGACCCTACCTAGGAAAAACCAACAATAACAATAATAATAATAATGAGCTTTCAGACCCCTGCAGGCCTGGATGCACCAGGTAGATGGGAGCAGGGAACTGGGGCGGGGAGAGCCTGGAGACCAACAGGGTGAACCTCCATATGATCCCAGCATGCAGCTAAGTTTGGGCAGTAAGCCCTGAGGTGTTCCTGTTGCCTGGTCCCATTTGTAAAAAAAGTGGGGAGCTTCCTTACAGAATCTTTGTATGTGCGCATGTGTGTGGGCGTGCACATGCCACAGAGCATGCGTGGAGGTCAGAGGGTGTGGTGGTTTGAATAGGTGGCCCCCAATATATTCAGTGTTTTTTTAGTTTGTAGTTTGCGTCTACAGCCACCTGGCTGGAGGCGGTGTCACTGGGTGGATCTTAAGGCGTGGTGGTGGGTTTGAGATGTCAATCTAAAGATATGCATGTGTCTAGCTGGAGTTCCTGACGTGTGCTGTGCTGTGTGGCTTTTGGCGTGTGCTTCTCTCTGTGTGTTTGGTCCTGTGAAGGCAGGCCAGCTTCTTCTGCCATTATGGAACTTCCCCTGGATCTGTAAGCTTCAATAACTATCTCTTCCTCCATAACTGTGCCTGGTCTGGAAGTTCATCTCGGCAAACCTGAAGCTGTCGGCTATAGAGGGCAACCTTGGGGTGCTGGTTCTCACCTCCCATCCTGTTTGGGGCAGAGTCTCTCTCACTGCTTGCCCGTGTGGATGTCAGGCTAACCTGGCCTGTGAGTTCAGGCATTTCCTGACTCTGCTTTCCTTTGCCAGAGGGGCATTGGGATTACAGAAGCATGCACCCTGTCTGTTCAGCTTTACGCGGCCACTGAGGACCCAAACTCCAAACTGGCTTGTGCAGCAAGTGCTTTTAACTACTGAGCCATCTCCCCAGCTCTCCTTGCAGAACCTTGCAAAGTTGGAGAGCGAATATGGTGCCCCCCAGTGACACTGCCCAAGCTCCTTCCAAAGGGGCCATAGACTACGGCATGGCCTTCTTCCTAGGCTTCTCCCCTGCAGGGCCCTGAACCGTGCTTATGACCCCAAGGGTACTACAAGGGAAGCTAGCCCAGAGACATCCCTGTGTGTATGCAGGGACGCTGTCAAGAGGACCTTGATAAAAGATTCCTCTTCTTAGATGTGAGTTCAGATCCCCAGCACCCACATAAACGCTGGGCGCAGTGATGTACGCCTGTAATCCCAGAACTGGGGAGGCAAAAACAGGGCACTTGTTGGGACTCATTGACCAACCAGTCTAGGTGCATTGGGGATGTCTAGGTTCAGAGTGATTGACTGAGGAAGAAACGGACATCACCCTCTGGCCTGCACATGCTCATGAACACATACGCACATGTGCACATATGAATGTACATACTCATATGCACACCGAACACACACGTGCAAAAGAGAACTGAAACTCTTCATCTTTTTTACAAGTAGCTACAGCCTTGTGTCTCTCAGCAGTTCATTGCTGTCTTAAAAATACATTCATTTATTTACCTGTGAACACAGAGACAGGATGGGTATGTCAGAGCCTCTTACCACTCCGGTTTGCAGATGAACTCTGGATGTGTATGCCACTTTGTACATCTGGCTTTATGTGGGTATTGGGGAATCGAACTTGGCTTTGCAAGCAAGTACCTTTTGCTGTTGAACCATATCCACAGCCCAGTTTATTACTTTTTTGTTTGTTCGTTTTTTTGAGGTAGGGTCTCACTCTAGCCCAGGCTAACCTGGAATTCACTATGTAGTCTCAGGATAGCCTCGGCTATCCTCCTACCTCTGCCTCCCAAGTTCTGGGATTAAAAGCATGTACTACCATGCCTGGTTCCAGTTGATTACTTTAAAAATATTTTTATTTATTTATGAAAGAGGGAGAATGGGCATACCAGGGCCTCTTGTTACTGTAAAGAAATTCCAGATATATGCACTGTGTTGTGCATCTGGCTTTCCTTGGGCACAAGGGAAAAGAATACAGGCCAGAAGGCTTTGCAAGCAAGCACCTTTGACAGCTGAGCAAAGCAATCCTCCCATTACTTTCCCTCATGTTCCTTGCTAGTAAATTGGATGGCAGGGTGTGTTTTTCTTTTTTCTTTTTCTTTCTTTCTTTCTTTTTTATTTTTTGCTTTGGCCACTGGGGAACTTGGAGTCAGATTTGCCATTCTACTTAATAGCATGTGTATTTGAACTTCTATTTCATCTTGAGTTTCTGCCTCTTGTTTTCCTCACCAACTGAAAACCATGCTATATTTTTCTAAGTCCTCTTATAAAAATGATGAAGTAGAGACACAATAGTCCGCATAAACAAGTAAATGACAGGCTCTTGCCTCTTCATAGTTTGCAAGCCCAGTCCACCCTCCAATAGCTTCTCTAGCCACCTGTCTGCACAAACGTGGCAGACCCAGGTATCCCTGGGCCTCCATACCATCTGCTTGAGGTAGAAAAAGAGGAAGAGAGAGAGAATGGGCACACCAGGGCCTTCTGCCACTGCCAACAAACTCCAGACGCAGGAGCCACCTTGTGCATCTGGCTTACATGGGTCCTGGGGAATCAAACCTGGGTCCTTAAGTTTCACAGACAAGCACCTTAATGGCTAAGTCATCTCTCCAATCCCTAATAAAATATTTTTTTTTAAAGAAGAAAATCAGGGAAGGGAATGGAGAACCAGTCTTCCAGGCAGAGAATGCTCAGCAGATAGAGGCTTGATTATCTGAGGAGACCTCTGAAGGCAAAGGCCCCTCTGCTCTGTAGAGATCTCCGGAGGTACCTGTACCCCAGAAACAAAAATGCCCATGGGCTGAGATGGCACCTACTATGAGTAGCTTCTGTTTACTATTGGTTACAGTTATCCCCCTGCCTTGTGGCCATGGTAGCCTCACCTTGCAGGGGCCAATGATGAGGTGGTAATGGACCATGAAGCCCTTGGGGGCTGACCTATCCATGGCCGTTGGTGGCTGCATGAGAATTTGGGAGGAGGGGTCTGCTGTGGGATTTCTGACCTCACCTTCTGGGCGTCCCCTCCTTACTCTACAGCCAGCAACTTTCTTATGACCTCTGCATCATGGAAGCTGCTACAGACCTCCTTCCCCACAGGGCCCGGCTGAGCTGTCAGCCCGGGCTGGCTCCAGAGGCTGTTGTCACGGAAACCCAGGATGCTCTCCTAAACAGCTCAATTACTAGCGGTTTCTCTGCAGCACGGTCCCAGCCAGTGAGGGTGCCAGGACAGTGGCTGGGAAGGTGGGGGAGGGGGCGGTCCCCTTTCCTGGGCCCTCAGCCCAGCCTGGCCCCGTCCGTCCTTGGGAACTGGTCCAGAGACACTGTGATGCGGGAGAAGAGGAAGGGTGTGTTTGGAAAAAAAAAATGTGCTGAGGCCACCAGGTTAGCTTCCAAACAGATTCTGTGGACAGCCCGAGAGGGTGGATGCCCCGCTGAAGCTGGGTGGCTCTCAGGCCTTGGTGCCCGCTGCACCAAGGCAGCTGTGGCTGCTTGTGAGTGGGGGCCCTCGAGGCGCTTGTCCGTGAGATCCCTTCCCAGGTCTGCCCAGTGCAGCCTCTGATTGGGTTGCCCACGAGATCTCCAGCTGCCCACCCCTCTCTGAGCTGCAGGGTGAACCTTGTAAAATGTGGGCAGCATGCTTCCTCAGCCTGGAGTCCAGGGAGGAGGTCTCACCAGCAGTCCTGATAGGCCAAGCAGCTGCCTGTTCGGTGACCCTGGAGCTGTCCCACGAAGGCAGGAAATAGGGGCCAGACCCCAGATCCTGCCACGTTGTAACTTTGTGACAGGGTCTTCCACCCTGCAGCTCAGGCTGGCCTTGACTTGTGCCAGTTTTCCTGTCTCAGCTTCCCAAGTGCTGGGATGAGCTGGGTGGACCGCCAGGCCTGGCCTGAGCTGGTAAGAGTGCCTTCCTAGCATTTACAAAGCCTTCGGTTCAGTCCTTAGCAGCATACAAACCAGGAACATGGGCACACACCCATAATCCCAGCACCTAGGAGGTGTAGGCAGGAAGATCAGGAGTTCAAGGTCATTCTCAGCTATGTTGAGTTGAAGGCCAGCCTGGGATACATAACACCCTGTGTTAAAAATAAAATAACCAGGCGTGGTGGCACACGCCTTTAATCCCAGCACTCGGGAGGCAGAGGTAGGAGGATCGCCGCAAGTTCGAGGCCACCCTGAGATGACATAGTAAGTTCCAGGTCAGCCTGAGCTAGAGTAAAATCCTACCTTGAAAAACCAAAAATAAATTAAAAAAAAAAAAAAGCCAGATGCGGTGGCACACACCTTTAATCCCAGCCCCTGGGAGGCAGAGGTAGGAGGATCACCAAGAGTTCGAGGCCACCCTGAGACTGCATAGTGAATTCCAGGTCAGCCTGGACTAGAGTGAGACCCTACCTCAAAAAACCAAAATAATAATAATAATAATGATAAAAAATAAAATATAGAAAGTAGCTTGAGCAAAGGAAAGGAAGGCCTGGTCCCCTGGGGCCAGATGGAAGAGGATGGACCACACATGCTGGACCATGAGGGTTGGCAGCTTGGTGGCTCCAAAAGGCTGAGGCCCTCCACAGCGAGCTCACCAATGTGCCCACAGACGGCTGCAAGCCCAGCCCTGGCCAGGTGCCATGGGGCCACATGAAAACTCGTCCGTGATGCCCACCATTGACTTATGGTTGGCTGGCACGTGCAGGGAAGGGCTTAGGAGTTGTGGCATCATCTTTTGGAAAAATCTTCCCACAGTCAGGGAAGAACGAGGCTTTTCGATGGTATGTATGTAATTCTTTGTGTCATAGGTAAGAAATCACACACATACATGTGGCGCTGCTCCTGTCCTATTCTGCAGACATTGCTAATCAATCACAGCCCTGCTTCTTGCAGGCTCTCCTCATCCTCCTGGACCCCTCAAAGCTCATGGTGTCCACAGCGCCTGGCCCCCAGAGTTCGCTCTGACAGCGGCACCTTGCTCTCCAGGATACATGAGTCTCTCTCTGCTCTCCCAGCCGGCTGGACTCACCCAGAGGCCTGAACTGCAGCCTTTCCCAAACTCTACAAGGTCTGTGGCACACCAGGGAACCCCATTGATTCTGATGGCAAGGGTTGGGGTCTAACCACCAGACCACTTCTAGGTGGCTTCGCAGACCATGGCCACCAGGGTCACAGCGAACTGGCAGCCCCCTTTCCTACCTTGTCAGAAACCACTGGACTTCAGCCCTTCCTATATGCTCAGACCCCAGGCAGGGCAAGGGCGGGGAGACACCGCCTTCCTTATAAGGATCCCCGAGCAAGGTTTCGTCTGCAGTCCAGGCAGGAGCGGGGTGCTTCTACTGCTCTTCACCTTCTGTGTTTCCGTGAGGGAAGAATGACTCGAGGTGTGGGTGTCCTGGGAATCCACCGGTTCCCATCAGCATGGCTGCGCAGTAGGTGACGTCAGACTCAGCCGCCATGTGCTGTGATAAAAGGTTTTTATGCTCAGGAACTGGGACAGGTCAGGGTAGCAACGAAGAGCTCACATCCTCATGCGCGTGCCAGGTGGCGTGGGCTCTTGGCACCGAGCTCAATGAGAGTTATTGGCTACATCCCTTTGGCCTCATTACATGCCTGGGGCATCCTCACACCATGGTGGCTAAATTCCAAGGGGGAGGATTGCACGGATGGAGGGGGGGGTGGGGGAGAGGGAAAGAGTGCGGGTGAGAGAAGAAAGCCATATCCTTGGCTGGGACCCAATCTTGGACATCACGCAGCTCCACTTCTGCCACAGTCCGCCTATTCACCGAGCACAAGCGCCCAGATTCAGTTTTAGAAAATACAGTCGGCCACAGGCTGCTATGGATCACTCACGTGCTCCCCACATGCCAGACACACGTCCCTTTCATCCGCGATGCGCTCAGTGCTCTTCTCCCCGCATCTCCTTCCGGCAGCGCTGCGGATGGTGACTCTCTCTTAGGATGTCCCCCTCCACACAGCTCACGCCATGCTTCTCCACCCTGGGGCACAGACGCCCCTCCATGTGAGCCCCTGGGATGTAATAGCAGTGAGGGCTGGTGCTGGAGGCCTTGTGGTACCCTCCAGCCAAGCATGTGGGTCACTGGCCCATAACAATTCTGCAATCTAGTGGCGGGTGGGTCACCAGCTGGAAAAAAAAAAAAAAAAAGAGAGAGACCTTGTGACCTTTGGCTCTGTCCTCTGGACGTTTGGCTTTAACTCCTGAACAACCCTTCCTTTTCCATAAAAAGCAGCCCTTCTTGGCTGTTGAACCATTGTCATGGCCAAAGCCCTCTTTGTGTGTTTGTGTGCGTGTGTGTGTGTGTGCGTGCATGCACGTGAGCACGTGTGTGTATGCCTGTGCATGCTTCTGCATGTGTGGGTGCATGTGTGCCAAGAAGACAGCCTCAGACATGTCCACGCCTCTTCAACTTTTCTCTTGTTATTCACCACTGCCCTTGCTGGGCTGGCTTAACCACACACTTCTGGGGGATTCTCCTGTCTCTGCCTCCTGTCTCAGCACAGGCACACCAGGATTATGAACACCCACTACAGTGTGTATCTTTTGTTTTTGTTTTTTTTTTTCTTTGAGATAGGGTCTCTCTCTAGCCCAGGCTGGCCTGGAATTCACAATATAGTCTCAGGCTGGCCTTGAACTCACAGCGATCCTCCCACTTCTGCCTCCCGAGTGCTGGTATGAACAGCGTGTGCCACCATGCCCGGCTTACGGCATGCGTCTTCAGGTGGGTTCTGAGGACCCTAACTCAGTTTCTCACGCTTGCACAGCAAGCTATTCACTGAGCCATCTCCCAAGCCCCAAAGATCCCTTTAATTTGTATTTTCTCTGCCCCATCTCAAACTTTGTGAGAATTTTTCTTTTTTGAAATTTTTTTGTTTATTATTTTTGTTTATTTATTTGAGAATGACAGATAGAGAGAGGAAGAGGCAGTGAGAGAGAGAGAGGGAGGGAGGGAGACAATGGGAGCTCCAGGGCCTCCAGCCACTGCAAACGTCCAGATGCATGCACTCCCTTGTGCATCTGGCTTACGTGAGACCTGAGGAATGGAGCCTAAAACTGGGGTCCTTAGGCTTCACAGGCAAGCGCTTAACCACTAAGCCATTTCTCCAGCCCAAATTTTTCCCGATTTACTTGTTTGGGTCAAGGTCTAACTATGTAGTCTAGGCTGGCCTCATCCTTGGAGCCTTTCTCCTGCCTGTGCTTCCTAAGTGCTGGAATGACAGGTGTGAGCCACCACACCTGACTCTGGGGGACTTTGATGTAGCAGTTTATAGCTCTCAGGCCAGATGGGCAACCCATCCACAACTCTCCTCAATATGAGGTCTTCTGTACCTTGAGCATCCTGTGGGGACCCATGAGAGTTGATCTCAGTAATTAACAATGAACAATCAACCACCCAGCCTTTCCTTCCTTCGAAAGAACACTGAGCATGTGCAGGAGGCCCCCAGGGAACTTGCACCTGGACAGCACAGCACCTTGCATCGCAATGAGTTTTTCCGCAAACGGCGGTTTCCTTTTGGGTCTGAACTCCATCTTTGCTCTGAGGCCTTTGCGAAGTCTAGGGAGAGGCGGCAGATTGACATGTGAGGGGCAGTTTAACGTTTGCACCTCCGAGTCTTGATGTCTTGATCAAAACAAACTTGTGTCTGTTCTCTCACTTTTGTCAGAAGCCGCCGGAAGTCTTCCAGATCGTGTAGACTGGTACAACTTCTGGTCTAGTGGTGGGGTTCCTGCAGATGGACCCTGCCACTGATGATAACCACGAACTTGGACAAAAGGAAACAACACACGGCCAGATGTGGTGGCACATGCTGTTAATCCCAGCACCTGAGAGGCTGAGGTAGGAGGATCACTGTGAGTTTGAGGCCAGCCTAAGACTGCCTAATGAATTCCAGATCAGCCTGGACTAGAGAGAGGGAGACAGAGAGAGAGAGAGAGAGAAAGAGAGACCGTGCCTCAAAAAACAAAAAACAAAAAAAAAAAAACAACAAAAAACAGGCAGAAGGGTTGGAAGTTTATATGTTACTTTTCTTGTTGCAATGACAAAATACCTGACCAAAGAAACTTAAGGAGGAAGGGCTTATTGTAGCTCACCGTTTGAAGGGATGTGGGCCATCATGGCGGGGAAAGGCATGGCGGCAGGAGCGCGAAGCAGCTGGTCACAGTGCATCCACAGCAAGGAAACAGAGAGAGATGCATGCTGGTGTTCGGCTCTCTTGCTCCTTTTTTTTTTCTAAGGGGCGGGTTTCGAGGTAGGGTCTCACTCTGGTCCAGGCTGACCTGGAATTCACTATGCTGTCTCAGGGTGGCCTTGAACTTATGGCGATCCTCCTTCCTCTGCTTCCCTAGTGCTGGGATTAAAGGCGTGTGCCACCATGTCCAGAGGTATGTCTTCTAGGTGATTCCAAGTCCAGCCAAGTTGACAATGAAGATTAGCCATCACTTGGAGTCGTTTTGATGTGGAAGTGAGCTCTTTGTTGATGACGGCTCTGCCTCCAAGGTGGGCTATGAACTCAGAGCAGGGTGGCATAGGACAGGTGACTAGTGTGTTGATCCTCACATCTCCCTGGCTGGAGGAAGCAGGAGTGAGAGCTAGCCTCGCCTTCCAATGAACCATGAAAGGGAAATCTGGAGGGGGAAGAGAGGACCTTCTAGTCCTGTCTATACATACCCAAGACACCATACTGCACGGGACAGGCTCCAAACAGCATGGCGGAGGTTCAAAACACTGAGCTGAGAGTCCAATGGCCACACATGAAAAAGATGGGGCTTCCAACATGAGTGTATCCAGGGTAATTGCTAGCTCAGACAACACTATGTCTAGAATATCATTCAAAATCACTTGGCATCCAAAAAGAAGAAAAGATGCCAGGCATGGTGGTATACATCTAAAATCCCAGCACTTGAGAGGCAGAGGCTGCAAATTTGAAGCCATCCTGGACTACATAATGAGTTCCAGATGTCATAGGAAATTTTTTTCCCCCTGGGGAGATATGAACACACGTCTTCACCCCAAATAGGGCTCAGATGGCAGACCAAAGTACAATTATACCCATACCAATTCAGTGAACCAATGAGTTTATTGGGGGTCAGTTACAGAGCACGGAGAGGGGTTATTTACGGGAATGGGGAGCCCCCAAAGCAGTCACTTTGATGGCCTGTATCAAGATAACTCCTTGGACGCTCCTTCCTCAGCCTTGGGATGACAATTGATTTATAGAAAGTGGGGATCCCAGAGCAGCTGCACCACTGAGAAGTCTCAGGCCACCCTGAATGATGGCTTCCCTGGGGCCACTTTCAGAAGCTCCCTGAACCTGTCCAGGAGTGTGAGACCACCAAGCAACATTTCAGCGGGGCTCACTCTATCAGGATTACCCCTGCAGATGCTCCTCCCTGAGCCTGGGGATGAGGGTTTGCTTAGAGAGCATGGAGACTCCAAAGAAACCATTTAGATGGAGCTTGTCACTCCTGGGTCTTTTTCTTTTTTTTTCGAGGTAGGGTCTCACTGTAGCCCAGGCTGACTTGGAATTCACTCTGTACTCTCAGGGTGGCCTCAAACTCACGGTGATCTTCCTACCTCTACCTTCTGAGTACTGGGGTTAAAGGTGTGTACCACCACACCGGCTCATTCCTTCATCTTTTACCATCTATATACCCTACCTCCCCTTGTTGCAGTCAGGTTCACATCTCTGGTAAAAAAAATCACCCAACCAAGAGCAGCTTTTGGCCAGAAAGGGTTTATTTTGGCCTACAGACTCGTGGAGAAGTTCCATGATAGCAGGGGAAAATGATGACATGAGCAGAGGGTGCACATCATCCCCTGGCCAACATCAGGTGGACAAGAGCAACAGAAGAGTGTGCCAAACCCTGGCAAGGGGACACTGGCTATAACACCCATAAGCCCGGCCCCAACAACACACTGCCTCCAGGAGGCGTTAATTCCCAAATCTCCATCAGCTGGGAACCTAGCACTCAGAACACCTAAGTTGATGGGGGACAGCTGAATCAAACCACCGCACCCCCTGAGGCTGCAAGATCTCGTGCATCGTTGTATACAGCTGACACAGGGAGCGCCTGAGATCTCAGGTGGGGGTCTGATGACCTTCTCCACGTCTTCTCGTGTGAGTTGGCCCAGCTGCTTTTTTTTTTTTTTTTTTAAATTTATTTATTTGAGAGCGACAGACGCAGAGAGAAGGACAGATAGAGGGAGAGAGAGAGAATGGGCGCGCCAGGGCTTCCAGCCTCTGTAAACGAACTCCAGACGCGTGCGCCCCCTTGTGCATCTGGCTAACGTGGGACCTGGGGAACCGAGCCTCGAACCGGGGTCCTTAGGCTTCACAGGCAAGCGCTTAACCGCTAAGCCATCTCTCCAGCCCCCCAGCTGCTTTTGATAAAGCTGACAACAGTTGTCCACACTTTTCAATGCAGAGGGAATTTGCCATACAACACCATGCCAGACAGGGTTAGAGTGAAATCCTACCTCAACAAATAAATGGAAAAAAAAAAAAATACCCAATAAAGCAAACAAAGCAAACAAGGGAGAAAAGTCTAAAATCAATGACCAAAGATTTTATCAATCAAAAGCTAGAGAAACAGAAGCAAAATAAACCCAGGCAAAGAGAAGGAAAGGAAGAAATAAAGCTAAGAGCAGAAGCCAGTGAAACCAAAAAAGACAACAGAGAAAACCAACAGAGCTGACACTGGTTCTTTGAAAATAGTCAAGATTATCAATTAACAAAAAAAAAAAAAAAAGAAGAAGAAGAAGAAGAAGAAGTTGGTCGTGCTGGTGCACTTTAGTCCCAGCACTCAGGAGGCTGAGGTAGGAGGATCACTGTGAGTTTGAGGCCAGCTTGGGGCTACAGAGTAAGTTCTAGGTCAGCCTGGGCTAGAGCGAGACCCTGCCAAAAGAAAGCAAGAAAGTGAGAGACAGAGAGAGAGAGGAAAAGAAAGAGAGACACAAGTCAAGTCACAGATGTCAAGATTGAAAGAAGGGCTACCACTATAGATCCTACAGACTTAAAGGTAAGAGTAGTAACAAATTTATTCCCCAAAATTTGACAACTTTGACAGAATAAAAAACGCCTCAAAAAATAACATCTTGCCAACAAAGGACACAAGAAGAAAGAAAATTCTGAGGCGCTTGCAAGCATTAAAAAATTAAAACTGGGCTGGATACATAGATGGCTTAGTGGTTAAGGCACATACCTATGAAGCCTAAGGACCCAGGTTCGATTCTCCAGGTCCCATGTAAGCCAGATGCACATGGTGGAGCATGTATCTGGAGTTCATTTGCAGTGGCTAGAGGCCATGGCACACCCATTCTCACACACACCCTCTCTCTCCTTCCCTGTATCTAATAAATAAAATTAATGTTAAAAAATTAAAATATCCTGCCATGGTGGTACACACCTTTAATCCCAGCACTCAGGAAGCAGAGGTAGGAGGGTCGTTGTAAATTTGAGGCCATCCTGAGAATACATAGTGAATTTCAGGTCAGCCTGAGCTAGGGTGAGACCCTACCTTGATAAAACAAAAATAAATAAATAAATAAATAAAATAGGTGGTTCTGTGAGGGACACTGTGGGGCCAGCGGTACTGGACTCTGGAGGAGGAGTTCATTGAGGGGCAGGTGCTGCTGGGCACGCATGCGCAGGACACCCAGTGCGGCCTTCAGAGCCTCCATACGGCCCTGGCCATGGGCGGAGAGATCCTCAAGGGAAGACTCTTCGGTTCTACAGTAGCTGATGAGGGCACACAGACATCGGAGGATGGAAAACTGGTCTGCATCGTTCTCACAAAGACCAAGAGAGTTGCAGCAAATTGTTGGACTTCTCTCCTGGAATCCAACCGTGCAGCTGACCCGTGGGTACAAGACCAAATGCAGAGAAAACTTACTCTAGAGAGATTCCAGAGAGAAAGTCCCGGGTTTGACTTCCGTGTAGCGGAAATCTCAGGGAACAATGCCGAAGATGGATCAGATTTCTCAAGCCTTGAGAAACGACTGCTATTCTTTCTCTCACTACCTGCTGTGGACCCGAGCCCACGAGGCCAACTCACAGCCCCGGCGCATGGGGGGGATGAAGAACACGGAGACCTGCAGCTGATCGACTGTGAAACATTCAGCTACGATTTACACAGGGACGTGTACCGTGGGAACTGATGTATGGTAACTGTTTGGGGAATTATTTTTGCTCAGCATGAAGTTTTATATGCTCTATTCTACTAAATTCACATTTAATTGTATTTTCATTACAAAAACATTGCAGTGCAGATAACACAAAAGGATGCCTTCAGGGAAAAAAACATTAAGTTTTTCTTCTGGCGAGTGTGTCATGGGAATAATGTTTAATAAATGTTTCTAAATAGAAAAAAATTAAAATAATTATCAAAAACTTTTAAAATTAGTATCTTTTGCCTGCTGATATGAAATCACCACCAAGTCAGTGTCTTAAATTCATGGGTTTATTCTCTTACACTTCTATAGATCAGAAGTTCATAGTCAAGGAGTTCATAAGATTGGGTTCTGAAGGGTTCAAGGAGAGTCTGTTGCTTCTGGTTTTGAAGGTGCCCATGGCCTAGCATCCTCCCTTCTGTCTTCACGTCTCCTTTTTCGACTGACCCTTCTGCTTCAATTGCCCCTTGCTCACCTGGGTAACCCCAGAGTCAGTTACCAAACTCCAGCTCCCTAGCTTGGTCACATCTTCAAAGTCCCTTTTGCCATAAAAGGTCACGTACTCATAGGTTTCAAGGATAAAAGAGGGACATTTGGGGCTGGAGAGATGGCTTAGCGGTTGAGCGCTTGCCTGTAAAGTCTAAGGACCCCGGTTCGAGGCTCGGTTCCCCAGGACCCACGTTGGCCAGATGCACAAGGGGGCGCACGCGTCTGGAGTTCGTTTGCAGAGGCTGGAAGCCCTGGCGCGCCCATTCTCTCTCTCTCCCTCTATCTGTCTTTCTCTCTGTGTCTGTCGCTCTCAAATAAATAAATAAATAATTTAAAAAAAAAAAAAAGAGGGACATTTGAGGGCATCACAAGTCTGCCTGCCACAGTAACGTGAAGCAATACTCTAGGATGCCCGGTGGTCCTCGCAGGGAGGGCATGGTGGAGCCTTCACCCTTGTACTCTGACAAGGCCAGGTGCTGTGGTCAGCCCAGAACGCATTCCCTCACGTGCCTGGCAGGTGACGGGGCTGTTGGCTGGAAAGTTCACAGCAGCCTCCCCATGTGGCTGAGGCTTCCTTACAACATAGTGTCTGGATGCCAAAGGCAATGGTTCCCACAAAGAACCAGGATGAAGCAGGGTCACCGTCTGCAGCCCAGCCTTGGAAGGTAAGCAGCCCTCATGGTTCTATTCTGCTTATCATAGAAGCCACATGGCCCTAGCCCAGGTTATGAGAAGGGAAAGTAGACTCCACTTTAGGTGTGTGCATGCCCAGAGTAGGTGCATGGAGGTGAGAGGGCGACGTAGGTTCTGCCCATCTCTTTTTGAGACAGGATTTCTCACTGGTCTGTTGCTCACCAAGTAGGCTAGACTGGCTGGGCAGTGAGCACCAGGGACCCACCTGCCTCCACCTCCCTAGCACTAGAGTTACAGGCTTGCGCCATCATTCTTGGCTCTTTTCTTGTTTAACATGAGTTCTGGGGATTGTACTTGGGTCCTCATGCTTGCAAGGTAAGCACATTGTTGACTGAGCCAATTCTCCAGTCTAACACCACCTCTCTTTTAAAATAAAAATTCCCAGCATTTGAGAAGCAGAGGTAGGAGGATCACAATGAGTTTGAGGCCACCCTGGGACAACAGAATGAATTCCAGGTCAGCCTGAACTTGAGTGAGACCTTACCTCAAAAAATTAAAGAAGAAGAAGAAGAAGGAGAAAAAAATGAATGAAGGAAGGGAGGGAGGGAGATAAAGAATTGGGGAAGAAAGGAGATTAAGGTAGCAGGACATGCCAGGCATGGTGGCACACGTCTTTAATCCCAGCACTCGGGAGGCAGAGGAAGGAGGGTCACCGTGAGTTCAAGGCCACCCTGAGACTACATGGTGAATTCCAGGTCAGCCTGGGCTAGAGTGAGACCCTACCTCGAAAAACCAAAAATAAATAAATAAAAGATAGCAGGACAATAGTATAATATAACAAGTAGTAAAATAAAATATAATATTTTAAATATAATGATTACATTAGCTTTCCAGTGCTGCCACAAAAATTATCCCAAGCCAAGTGGTTTAAAAGAACGTCTTCTTGGAGTGCTCAGCACTGCAATATCTCTATCACACCTTCCAAGGCTCAGGGTCTATTGCGGAAGAGGTGGTGGAAAGAATGTAAGAGCCAAAGGAAGGGTAGGACTCCTTACAAGGTGCCCCCCCTCCCAAGACACAAAATAGCCTGGATATCCATGACCTCACAGTGCCTGACACTACCTACACAAGACCATCATAATAAGAGGACAAGATGATGACATCAAAATAAAAGAGAGGGCTGGAGAGATGGCTTAGCGGTTAAGCGCTTGCCTGTGAAGCCTAAGGACCCCGGTTCGAGGCTCGGTTCCCCAGGTCCCACGTTAGCCAGATGCACAAGGGGGCGCACGCGTCTGGAGTTCATTTGCAGAGGCTGGAAGCCCTGGCACGCCCATTCTCTCTCTCTCCTCTATCCGTCTTTCTCTCTGTGTCTGTCGCTCTCAAATAAATAAATAAAAAATTTAAAAAAAAATTAAAAAAATAAAATAAAATAAAATAAAATAAAAGAGAGACTGAATGATAAGGGGTGGGGATATGATGGGGAATGGAGTTTCAAAGGGGAAAGTGGGGAGTGGGAGGGCATTACCATGGGATATTGTTTATAATCATGGAAGTTTTTAATAAAAAAATTGAAAAATAAAATAAAATAAAAATTATTTTTGAGAGAGAGAGAGAGAGAGAGAGAGAGAATGGGCATGCTGGGGCCTATCAGTCACTGTGAATGAACTCCAGACATGTACGCCCCCTTGTGACACATGTGTGACATTGCATGCTTGCATCACTGTGTGTCTGGCTATGTGGGACCTGGAGATTCCAACGTGTGTTCTTAGGCTTCATAGGCAAGCATCTTAACCACTAAGCTAAGCTATCTCTCCAGCCTTCCAACACCACCTCTTAATGAGATATAGATGAGTAGACAGAGCCTGGCATGGTCACACACGCCTTTAATCCCAGCACTTGGGAGGCAGAGGTAGTAGGATCACCATGAGTTCAAAGCCATCCTGAGACTACATAGTGAATTCCAGGTCAGCTTGGGCTAGAATGAGACCCTATCTCGAAAAACCAAAAGAAGAGTAGACAGGACAGGACAGTGGTGGCTATACTTGGAAACGGAAAGCAGAATTTGTCAGTCTTCTTCGATTAAGACAGGGATTGCTGCTGCTCTTTTCTGAGTACTTACCTATGTTCAGGGCCCATGTGGAGTGGGCAGCCATCCCGGAGAGGGTCTGGAGACCTGTGTATCAGTTTCTGCAAATAAGTACCTGACCAGAAGCAACTTATGGAAAGAAAATGGTTTGGGTAGGCTTGCAGTTGCAAAGAACAGAGTCCATTGAGGCAGAGACGGCATGGAAAACCTCCACATGCCCATATGTCTATGGAGGACTTGCTGAGGATTCCTTGGCAGATCTGGAATGAGGCCTGGGGTCCTGTGGATGCCCAAAGGCTAAAGAGGAATACTGAGGGTTGTCAAACAGCTGGAGTGACAGAGCTAGGTAGTACTCAAAGCTTCCTGACAAACGAGTGTCTCCTCTCCCCTTCCCTTCCCTTCCCTCCCCTTTCTTTCTCTTCTCTCCTCTTCCTTTCCATCTCCTCCTTCCCCTCTCCTCCTTCCCCTCTACTCCTCTCCTCTCCCCTCCCCTTCCCTTCTCTTCCCTTCCCTTTCCCTTCTCCTCCCCCTCTCTTCCCCTCCCTCCTCTCCTCTTCCTTTCCCCCTTTCCCCTTTCCCTTCCCTCCCCTTCCCTTATCTCCTCTTCCCTTCTCCCTTCCCTTCCATTCACTTCCCTCCTCTTTCCTTCCCTCTCCTGTTCTTCTCTTCCCCTCCCTCTCCCTCCCCTTCCCTTCCCTCCCTTCCCTTCCTTTCCCTACTCTTTCCTCCGTCTCCCCTCCCTTCTCCTTTCCTTTCCTTGTTTTCAGATGCTGGGTCTCATATAGCCCAGACTCACCTTGAACTTGCTATGTAGCTAAGGGCAGCTTTGAATTACTGATCCTGCTGCCTTCCCCTCCAGGGTACTGGGACTACAGGCATGTACCACCATGCCCAATGTACACAGTGTTTGGGATCAACCCTAGGGCTTTGCGCATGCCAGGCCAGCACTTTACCAACTGAGCTACAAAGTCTGCTTTCTTTCTGTATACTCTTGGTGGCCTGGATCCAGCCCTTCCCTCCCAAGTCATTCTGGAATGGGAGATCCAAGGGTAAAGGGCTTTATTTAATCTGCTGGGGGTGAGACTGGGACATCTATGTCCTGGTGTCAGAAGACGCCACTTGCCCTTGACCTACGAAACGCTCATGTGGCCGTGCGTTCAACCCAGGCCCTCTGGAAAGTCAGGCTCTGCTGCTCAGGGACCACAACGTTAGGATGCTCAGTGCTCCTACCCAGAAGTCACTGCAGGAGAACACTTTGTAAAACATGGGTATCCAGGTGCCCTGAAGTGAGAGTGGAGCCAGGGGAACATTTACTGATTGACCATAAGCATTAAAGATGTTTCCTAGAATCAGTCAACTTGGGAAACATTACTTATTCTGCTCAGGGTATATTATTTTGTGACAGAGGCAATATCCCAGTGTCTCTTGACTCTCAGAATCAGCTGAGGGGGTATGAACATTGCCATGTAAATTGAGGCACAGAGTGATTTTACCCCATTTATGCCACTGCTGAGGCTGGTAAGAGGGACTCTGGCCTCACCTGGCTTCATTGTAAGTCTCCAGGCTCCCAAAGTGTGATGGTTGATCTCAACTTTCACCTTGATTGGATCTAGAATCATCATGGAAACAAATGTCTGTGTGTGTGTGTGTGTGTGTGTGTGTGTGTGTGTGTGTGTGTGGTTTATAGATTAGATTAACTGAGGAAAAAAGATGCACCCTAACATGGATGGCACCACGCCATGGATTGGGATCCTAGGATGAATTAAAAGGAGAACACTGGGTTGGAGAGAGGTCTCAGCCATTAAGGAATTAGCCTACAAAGGCTAACAATCTGGGCTTGATTCCCCAGTACCTACGTAAAGCCAGATGCACTAAGTGGCACATGTACCTATGGTTTGCAGCAGCTGAAGGTCCTGGCACACCCATTTCTCTCTCTCTCTCTCTCTCTCTCTCTCTTTTCCTTCTTTCTGTCTTCAAATAAATAAATAAATAAGTTTTAAAAAGGGGTGAGCTAGCTGAGCATCAGTGTTCATCTCTTTGTTTATTTTTTATTATTATTTTTTTTTTTTGAGAGAGAGAGAGATAATGGTCACACCAGGGTCTTCAGTCATTGCAAACAACCTCCAGACTGTGCACCACCTTGTGCGTATGTGCAACATTACATGCCTGTATCAGTGCGTCTGGCTACATGGAACCTGGTGTGATTCAGACAAGTTCTTGGGCTTCTCAGGCAAGAGCCTTAACAACTAAGCCATCTCTCCAGCCCTCTCTTTTATTTCTTGGATATGACTAGCTGCTTCATGCTCCTGCCACCACACTTTCTTGGCCATGATGGACTATAGCCCTTCAATCTGTGAGCCAAAATCAACTCTTCCTCCCTTAAGTTGTTTCTTGTCTGGTATTCTGTCATGGCAACAAGGAAAGCACTGGTTCTGGGAAAAGGGTCATTGCTGCGATAAACCTGACCATGTCATTCATGGAGCTGGAACTAGTGTGTGGGAGGAATGCTGAAGAGTTTGGAACTTTAGGCCAGAGAAGGCCTAGAATGCTGCAAGTAGAGTTTAATGAGCCATGTGAGTAGGAGTTTGGGAGATTAGAGTGTCCAGAGAAATGAGGATGTCGGGGGGTGGAATCATGAGGTTTCAGAGGGGAATAAGGACTCTCTTGAGAAGAGGGCTGGAAGCCATTTCAAGTTATACTGGGGCTAAGTACCTGGCTGCATTTTGTCCATGTCCAAATAACTTGAGTGAGACTGAATTAAAAAGTAATGGACTAGGGCTGGAGAGATGGCTTAGCAATTAAGGCACTTGCTTGTGAAGCCTAAGGACCCAAGGTCAAGTCCCCGGTACCCACGTAAGTCAGATGCACAAGGTGGCGCATGTGTCTGGAGTTCGTTTGCAGTGGCTAGAGTCCCTGGCATGCCCATTCTCTCTCTTTCTCTGCCTTTTTCTCTTTCTCTCTCTAATAAATACATAAAATAAAATATATAGAAATATTAAAAATAATGGGCTAAATTGTTTGGCCGAACTTTCAAGGCAGGAGAACACTCCAGCCGTGGCATGGTGACTGCTCACTGCTTTTATCCAGGTGGGGGAGAAAGACCGAACAGGTGCAGTTTGGTGAGGAAAAGAGCCCAGGCAAGTTCATCGTTGTGGGAAGGCTGTGCTGGGAAAGCAGCTGTGGCTGTTCAAGGTCAGAATCAATGGGGAGGAGCCTCCACCTCTACACTGGGACAACAGGAGAAGGTGTCCTGAGGGCAAAAAGCCCACCCACTGAAGGCACCATCTTGCAAAAATTCATATTCATTTGACGAGAGGGAGCCTAAACTGAGAACACTGCTGGAAGCTTCCCTGTAGGGAATAGTAGCCCAGGAAATGGTCTCCGTAGCTCAATCCTGAGCTGTCAGTGAGTCGTCCATGTGGTATTGGTTTCATAGACATGATAGATACAAAAGGGGGGTTGTCTTAGAGGCTTGAGTCAAGATCCCAGAAAGCTGCTAGGACCAGGATATGTGTGGCATGGCTGGAGTTCCCGAGATCTGTGAAGGTGACACCTAAGTTTCAATGGAGACCACAAGGTGTCGGAGACGTTGGAGACGTGGGACGTCTGCTAAAGCTGCACAAATGGCGTGGAGGTGGCCCGAGACAGGCTGTGTGTGCTGCAGGCAGCAAAAGTGGATGGCCAGCGGGTGCGGTGGCGCACGCCTTTAATGCCAGCACTTGGGAGGCAGAGGTAGGAGGACTGTAGTGAGTTCAAGGCCACCCTGAGACTACATAGTGCATTCCAGGTCAGCCTGAGCTACAGTGAGACCCTACCTCGAAAAACCAAAAAAAAAAAAGGATGGCCACAGAGTCTGGGTGTACAATACAACCACCATCCTCTATCATTGTGTGAGCCAGTTCCCTAAAATCGATCTCTCTATTTGTCTCTGTCTGTCTGTCTGTCTGTCTCTCCCCCATACAATGAAATAAACAAGAAAAAAAAATCAACAATAAGGTCTGAAGAAGTAGCTCAGTTGGTAGAGTGCTCGCCTCTGAATGCATGAAGCCCTGGATTTGATCTTAGCACTTGAAAAGCAGAGGCAACAGGCTCAGAAGTTCAAGGTCATCTGTAGCTGCATAGCAAGTTCAAGGCCAGCCTGGGGTTCATGAAACTTTGTCTCCAAACAGGGCTGGAAGGTCGGCTTACTGGCTAAGGTGCTTGCCTATGAAGTCTAAGGACCCAGGTTCGATTCCCCAGGACCCACCTAAGCAAGATGCACAAGGTGGGGCATGCTTCTGGAGTTTGTTTGCAGTGGCTGGAGGCCCTGGCGTGCACATTCTCTGTCTCTTTCTCTCTCTCTCTCTTAAAGAAAAGAAAAGAAAAGAAAAGAAAAGAAAAGAAAAGAAAAGAATCCTGGAAGTCTTTTTTTAAAAAAACAACAACAACAATACAAACAGAGTGGAATATGCCTTGAAAAATTGCACAGTAGAAATAATTTGGTGCTTCCTGGCACCTGTCTCGCCTTCCTCCCTCCTTTTCTTCCACCGATGTATCCATCCATAAATCCATTTGCCCATCCTTTCTTTCTCCTACCCATCCATCTGTTGATCCAGTCATGCATACATCTTTCCATTCATCCTCTTGCCTGTCCTTCCTTCCTTCTTTCCTTCTATCTATCCATCATCCACTCACCCACCCATCAATCCATTCACACTTGCTTTCTCCCATCCATCCAGCTACTCATCCACCTTCACCCTCCTTCCCTCCATACATTCTTCCCTTCTTCCTTCCCTCCCTCCCTCCCTCCCTCCCTCAGCTCCCATGACTTCTGATGGCCCAGCCCCCTGCTCCATAAAGCCAGCCTTGGCTTGAGGGCCATCCACTCGCCCATGGTGCCAAGGCTCCTGTTCTATGTGCACCCCTCCCCCTCCATGAGCTAGCTCTGGAGAGACAGCCCCACACGTGCCCCATCAGGCACCAGGAACACCTCCCTGCTGCCTCCTCTTCCCAGCAGCACAGACACGTGGCCTCTACTTGGCTGAAGAGACCCTTGGGACACTTTCCCTCAAAATAACCTACGGCAACATCAGTCTCCCGGCAGAGCTCTACCTCACTTCCTGACAAATTGTCCAGCAGTAGACAAAACGCATCTTATCTCCTTCCATCTCACAGAGGCCTGCCAAGCCCAGGCACCATTGGATCTTTCAGGAAATCACCTATTGTGGCTAAATTTGCCCTGGGAGGCGGGTGCCAGTGGCAGGATGCGACCGTCCTGAAGGTGCTACACACAGACCAACCAGGCCTCACCACTGGCTCAGCTCCAAGGGTCTCCAATCCCCAGACCCCAGCCAACAGTTCTGCCCCACAATTGGACGATTTTTTCCCAGTTGCATTTTGTGCTTTTAAATCTCATGCCCAGCACAAAGCCACCCTATCTATCGGGGCCCAAACAGAAATCCCCTAACCCTCTCACCTGCCCTCAGCTGGCCTGAGGGGCCTCTCTCCAGTTCCCGTCAGCGCCCATCCTGGGTCCCTAAGGCTGAGACTTGCTTGCAGGCTGGTGGTGTGAGCCCAGCCTGGAGGACTGAGCCTGGCTGGTATCAGGGAAGGTGAAAGGTGTTGTGGGCTGCAGGGGAAAGAGAACCTACCCTCACCATCAAACCCAGTTTGTCCACCACAGCACAGACCACATGACCAGGTCTTCTAGGTCAACGCTTACAATTTGCAGGAAAGAGATCAGAGGCAGGGCTGGAGAGACGGCTTAGCGGTTAAGGCTCTTGTCTGCAAAGCCTAGGGACCCAGGTTCTATTCTACAGGTCCCACATAAGCCAGATGTACATGGTGGCACATGCATCTAGAGTTCGTTTGCAGCAGCTAGAGGCCCTAGCACGCCCATTCTCACACACACATACTCTCTCTCTCCCTTCCACCCCCTCTCTGTCTTTAATAAATAAATATTTAAAAGAGAGAGAGAGAGATCAGAGGCAGCCTCAGCAGAAAGGCTGGCCTGCCAGGCTGTCCACATACCCAGTCCTCACCTGCCCATCCACCCCACAGTAGGGTGGAGCTCCATCCACCCCATAGCTTGGAGGGAAAGAAAATAAATAAATAAGACAAGAAAGGATGCTATCAGATGCCAAAGCCTGAAGATAACAGGGGAGGAAGTTTATTTTGATGAGGAAATCCCTAAATACTGTTGAAACTATGCTAGGAATGGCTAAATGAGCACTTGGGGGGCTGTGGAGGAAGCGCTCTGGAGAGGACCACCTCCTGGCCAGGTTTCCCTTGTACTTAAAGCTTATCTGCAGGAAACTGCTCAGAGCAGGCCTGTGACTCACACCCAGCAGCTGGCGGTCTGCATAATGGGGATAGGACACAGTAGCAGCATAGGGGACAGCCTTCCAAGGGTGGTGGCCACAGCACCCTCCCCCCCCCCCCGTCCCCGTGATGAAAAGGGAAAGTTCACACCCCAGGGCTCCTGGGGCACACACTGTGAGGTCCACACATGTCCACCTGGTCAGCTGTGACTCACGCTCTAAGCGTGTGCAGGATTTGCTTAGGGATGGGGACAGGAGGACCAGATAGTGTGCCCAGGGTGAAGATGGCTTGGCCACAGATAAGCATGTGGCCAGTGGTATGTTTCAACTATCTTCTTGCAGGGCAATGGCCAAGAGCCCCCAACACAAGGGGAAACAAGGCTGTTTTTGGGAGGCTCCAATCACCTTTGCCTCGCCCAGTCTCATGGATGAACGATCAGGAAATGCCTGACTTCTAACACTGCCTTTGAAGGCAGGCAGGGCTAGGGACAGGGACGCTACATGCCCTGGACAGGGCAAGGAGGACTACATACTTCATCTGGTAGTCTTGGGGTTAATCAGGCTTTCCCCAGACACCAAGGTCAGCCAATCTCACAGAAAAACAGCATTAGCCCCAGGTACCATGAGAGACTCCCTAAGGAAATAAGGCCAAAGAGTGATAGAGAAGGACACTTGAGGTCCCCTCTGGCCTCTGCACATGCGCACATGGGGCACACACATCTGTGCATATACCATGCACATACATTTCACACACCACATCTCTCTCTCTCACACACACACACATACACACACACATGAAGTTTCAGACACACAAATCTGGTCTCCTTGTCAGTGGAAATGGGTGAAGCTGTCTCATCACCCTCGCTCCCTGGGGCCTGCATCCAGCTCTTCTCCACTCTTCCTTAGACATGTGGCACAAGCAGAAACTTGGTCTTTATTACTGTAAGCAAGGGCTCAGCAACTATGGCCTGGGGTCCAAATTTGGCTCACCACCTGCTTTTATGAATGAAATCTTATTGGAGCATGGCCTATCCACTTCTACACTCTCTGGAGCGGCTTTTATGGGATCGATCTCAGGGCTGAGGACTTGATACAAGATAGGGAAGGGCCTTCAAAGCCTCAACTATTTATTAACTTGACATCTTAAAGGAGAAGTTTGCTAACACTACTTTACTCCATTGTGATTTGGAGAACTGCTTGTTACTACAGCACAACATAATCTATGCTGACTGATATGCTTTGAATCATGCCCAACTTTGATAGCATGCACTCCCATGTTTAAAAGCATTCTAGGGCTGGAGAGGTGGCTTAAAGGTTAAGGTGTTTGCCTGCAAAGCCAAAGGACCCAGGTTCAATTCCCCAGGAACCACATAAGCCAGATGCACAAGGTGGCACATGTGTAGTGTATGGAATTTGTTTGCAGAGGCTGAAGGCCCCTGGTGCACCCATTCTCTCTCTTTCTCTCTCTCTTTCTTTCTTTCTTCCCCCCCTCCTTTTTTTCTCCCTCTCCCTCTCTGTCATATAAATAAAAATAAACTTTAAAAAATTCTATATCTGTGTGGCATGGAAAGCCTTATCACCTTGTACCCACTGGCTTATTTGCAGCCACCACTGCAATCATTGTCATCACCCAAGGAGTGGCAGGTGAGGGAGGTGAAGGGCAGTGTGCAAGTCACCTTTTTTGCCTGTGCCTCCAACCCACTCAAGAAGGGGGGGGGGTCACTGTGTATTTATAAGTTTGCTCTGTGTTGCCAAAGCCAGCAAGCCAAACCAGTCTGGGAACCCACAAGCCTCCCCCACCCCAACATCTTCCACTGAAGAAAAAGATGAACAGAAACCCTCATGAGCCCAGCAGAACTGGCTCCCCACCCCCAAGCCCTCCATGCTTTTTACTTCCTTCTCCACACTCAGCATCTCTTACCTCCTAGGCTCAGTCTTCCTGTGATAGGTCCGGTGCTGGGAGGCAACTATTGCCCTGTCTACCTTTTCTTGTGCCCCTCTCCCGGCATGGGCACTGCACAGCCAACTGTGAGGTATCTAGGAATGGTGGCGCCCTTCTCTGACCACATTCCACGTGGAGGCTGCTGGTAGGGGGAGACTGAGGTCCGGCTTAAGGAAGAACACTGACTGCTTGGAGAAACCTGATATAACTGGTCACCAGCTATTTCCAGCCACATACTTTCTGGGGGCAGGCCTGCCTTCCTTCCTCCCTCCCTCCCTCCCTCTCTTCCTTCCTTTCGTTCTTCCTTCTCTCTCTTTCTCTCTCCCTTCCTGTGGCTCACCGACCTCTTAGACTTGCATAACATACTTGGAAGCAAAAGCAAGCTTCATTATCACAGTCCAAGAGGAATGGGCCCAACACTCTCTGTGAAGAAATCTTTCCATTGAGAAAATTTCCCCTGATGCACCTGCTCTCGCCAGCTTGCGTGGGGGGTGACCTGACTTAAGAAGGACTCTGGGGCTCTGGAGCCCACTCTTCCTACTGCCTCTGCCAAGCTCCTGAGATGGGGCGATGGGCTCCATCCTGTCCCTTGCACTGGGGTTCACTGCTAACCTCACCACCAACTATGAGGGCCCATGATTAAGTCCTCGCCCAGTTTGGAGCATGCTGGGACCTGGTGGACTGTTTCACTATCTGCTCACAAGGACCAAAAAAATCCCAGAATGGAACCCCCTCCCCCATCCTGTGAGTGTCCTGGAGAAAAGAAGCAGGGGTCTCCTGTTGCAGAGAGAGAGAGGGAGAGAGAGAGGAGTAGCATTCCATTCCACCCTCCACCGTTTCCTGTCCCAGACAGCAGCAGGCTGGAGGACTCTGGTAACTCCTGGCCTCAGAAGCAAGGGCCAAAAAAGCTTGGGGACCACAGCCCAGCACACAGACACTTCAAAAGGAACTCGGCCAAGCCATGGCTGCCACCCACTCTCTCCCAAATGCATCTTTCATAAGGTCCCTGGAAACCTGAGTCCACACTGGGTGGGTCTGGGCGGCGGGCTGTAGGGCCCCTCTCCGCAGCTCCTGAGGCCCAGCCTCAGAGGGAACTGAATGGCTCTTTTAGGGAACTGAAAACAGATGACCTTAATCAACAGGAGGGGGGGGGGAATAAAATGACTTCATGGCCACAGTGACTGAAGGAGAAGGTTCTGCTGCCAGAGCCGGCCCGGGGAAGACTTCATGCAAGCCTGTCCTGTTCTGTATAGCCTCTGGCCAGGGTCTTCCCTGCCAGGGGGCGGGGGGGGCCCACAGCGCACCAGCCAAGGCAGATTTAGGATGGAAGGCCAGCGTCCCCACGGCTGGACCCCAGGGCGCTGTCGGCACTTTCATGAATGGCCTCACTTCCCAGTGAGCAGATTGGTCCAGCGGCTAGCCGGGAGAGCCAATCAGCGGCGGCGGCCGGCTTGTCTCCGCGTGGGGCCTGAGCCCTGGCTCTGTGAATGGCGCAGAGCCCCTCCCCCCAGGAGGAGGGAGGAGGAGGAGGGGGGGGAGGGAGGACTTTTTCTCTTAGGTTCCCCAGACAGGTCAGGGATCTGCTGCGATTGTGTCATTCTGAGGCTTGGCCACTGCTCCCCACAATAGCCCCAGGGCTTCCCTGTGGCCGCCAGGATTGACACTCGAGATCTTGTGACAGGGAGAGGGGCTTGTTTTGTTGGAAATGCATTTCTTTGCCTGGCTCCCAGACGGTCTCTGGTTCCACAAAGAGGCCCGCAGCTCCCCGGCACGGGCCCCCTGCTGGGCTGCAGGGGTCAAAGGCAGTGTCCTGGGGGAGGTGGGTTATCTTGGCTGGGGGGGGGGGTGTGTGGGAGGTTCCTGACGCATGCACTCAGTTGGGGCCTGGTTGCCCCCTCCCCCCCACGTTGGTCACTGGCCACGTCCTAGCTCTATATGCCATGAACATGGGAGCACCAGGGGCCCCCGGTTGAGGGAGCCCAGCCCTTCACTGCACGTCCTGTTAAGTAGGAAAACATGTTCTGTTTGCTGATGCTATAAAGCAGGCATGTGTTTACAAATGCTGGCGGGGAGAGCGCGGTTAATGGGCTTGTTTCCGGCCTCCCCTCCCTAGATGAAGGGATTGTGTGGCCAAAGACAGGGGGGCCTGCCTGCTCTTCATGGAGAGACCCTTGGCTGAGGAAAAAAAAAAGTCACACTCACAACAATCTAGACCTCAGAAGCACGAAGGCAAGCTCTCTTGCAAGGTGGGTTGAGGCCAGGCTGGGAAAGGCCTTGAATGCCAATTCAAGGAGGTGTTTCCATGCCCTGGGGAGCCATGGAAGGCTGGGGAGGAGATGCTTGAAGCACAGGGTACAGTCTAGTGTCTCTGGCAGGGACTTCTCAAGGAAGCCAGGGCTGGGACTTTGTGGGACTTCTGCTTTAGAGCCAGGCTGCTTCCTGGGGTCTCTGGCTCTTCCTCCTGATCTATAAATATCCCCCTTCAAGAGATGAAAAACACTGAGGTTCAGTCATCTGCAAAGGGTCCCACTATTTTGGGACCACAGGCCCAGGACCTGTCTCCTATTAGGAGATAAAGCAATACCCATGGGGATACTGGACTAGCTGCGAGGCCACAGTGATTAAAATGTAATCAGGCCTCCACACATGGGGCCGACACCCGGGGCCAGGTCAGTGCATGGTGACATTCTGAGGGGACTGAAAAGCCCTCAGTCACAGCTCAAGGATGTCAGAGTCTGGATTGAGGGTGTGAGCAGGGTGGGATCCTCCCATGGTTGTGGTGAGGGACAGGTCCTACACTCCTCCCCAGAGGGCTGCCAGCCACTCCGGGTGTTCCTTAGCTCATAGACATGTCACTCCAATCTCTATAGTCACAGTCTTCATCTGTGTTTCATCGAGGACAGCAGAAGTCCTGAGCCAGGATCAAACTCCAAGCTGCTCCGAAGTTCATCTGGCCTCCATGCCAGCTATGCCCATTTCCTTGTCCTTTCCTCTTCTTTTTTTTTTTTTTTTTGTTCTTTTTTATTTATTTATTTGAGAGTGACAGAGAGAGAGAGGCAAATAGACAGAGAGAGAGAGAATGGGCGCGCCAGGGCCTCCAGCCACTGCAAACGAACTCCAGACGCATGCGCCCCCTTGTGCATCTGGCTAACGTGGGTCCTGGGGAATCAAGCCTCGAACCGGGGTCCTCAGGCTTCACAGGCAAGCGCTTAACCGCTAAGCCATCTCTCCAGCCCCTTTCCTCTTCTTATAGGGACGTATTTCATTGGATTTGGAACCCACCCTGGTCTAGGGTGGTCTCATCTTGAGCTCCTTGATTAAGACTCTTTTTGCAAATAATTTCTGTGAACGCTGTCGGAATCAAAATGGAGTCACTTGGGCTAAGGTTTGACCAAAAAGTCATGATAAAGCAAGCCAGGAAAGTGTGAAGGGCGACCTCACGCCCACAGGGCTGCAGATCTGCCAGAACCACAACCTTGTGTAAAGAACCTTTTGGCAAGGACACCCACACACCCTTGCACGGGAGCCACCCTTATTACTGGTCCTCAAACATGTATGTTATAACCCTTGAGGCCTGGGATTATGGAACGGAAATGTCATTTTGCTATTTGCCTTCACAAACTCCCATTTGCTCAGACCTCCTTGCACACATACAAATATACATGTGCACACACACACACACACACACACTCGTTTCCTATGCTATGCATGCTCCCATGGCAATGTTTCCCAAGTGACTTTATCAATCTTGGGAAAAGCTCCTTGACTTCTTTTTTTTTGTTGTTAAAAAATATTTATTTAGGGCTGGAAAGATGGCTTAGCGGTTAAGCGCTTGCCTGTGAAGCCTAAGGACCCCGGTTCGAGGCTCGGTTCCCCAGGTCACACGTTAGCCAGATGCACAAGGGGGCGCATGCATCTGGAGTTCGTTTGCAGAGGCTGGAAGCCCTGGCGCGCCCATTCTCTCTCTCTCCCTCTATCTGTCTTTCTCTCTATGTCTGTTGCTCTCAAATAATAAATAAAAAATGAACAAAAAAAATATTTATTTATTTATGAGAGAGAAAGAGACAGAGAGAAAGAGAGAATAGGCATGCCAGGGCCTCTTGCCACTGCATATGATCACCAGACACATGTGCCCCCTTGTGCATCTAGCTGATGTGGGTCCTGGGGGATTGAACCCTGGTTCTTAGGCTTCATAGGAGAATGCTGTAACCGCTGAGCCATCTCCCCAGTCCCCTCGTTGACGTCTATTTAGGTTGACAAGTGACACCTGAAGTTTCCTGTGGTCTTGCTTTTGTAGGGAGAACAGCCGTCAGCTACGATGGGACTCCAAGAGGACAGGGAGAGGCAGAGGGCAGCGCTCAGGACACCGGCACGAAGGCAAATGGATGCAAGGAGGAGGTTCAGGATGAGCACGGGGCGAGGCTTGTGCGGGCAGTGGCGGGGGAGTGTGGGACAGACATCAGAGACATGGGTATCCTGGGATGAGGCTGGCTTGACAAACATGTACATGTGAGAGCTCTGTCCTCACACAACAGAAGCTTCCTAGGGCAGGACTGAGGTCTTGGCAGGACAAAGGAGAAGTCAGGAGCTAAGGTGTCATGTGGGGGAAAGGAGCTATCTGCTTACCTTGTAAGGTAGGAGGAAGAAGCAGAAAAAATAGTGCCCATGTGCTCAGGGTCCTTTTGTGGTGGCCAGATTCGGAGCTGTAGCTAAGCTCTGAGCTAGGGAAAGCCTGGCCTCTTTGGTGGGCTGCACATAGTCTCACTATCTTCCTGGAGGATGTGCCAGCCACTTTTCATTGCTGTTATCATGCTACTTGATCAAGCAACATGGGGAGGAAGGATTTATTTTGGCTCACGGTTTCAATCTATGCTTATCTGGCCCCATTGCTGTGTGGTTGAGGTGAGGCAGACCATCATGGCTGGAAGGGCATGGTAGAACCAAGCTTCTCACTTCATAGTGGCTAAGAAGCAGACAGTGAGAGAAAAGAGGTGAGGACAAGATATGGCCTTCCAGTACATGCCCCTAGTGAGCTGCTTCCTCTATGCAGGCCTCTCCTCTGAACAGTTCATTCAGTCCCAAACTCATCAATGGATTAATGCATTGATAGGATAGCAACCTCTTGATCCAATCACGTGCCAATAGCATTGCCAGCTTGGAACCGTGGTGTCAGAATGTGAGTATTTTGGGGTGGAGGAGGCACTTCATATTCAAACCCCAACATTGTTTCTGGTTTCCTAAAAGCTCATCTCCATTTTGTAATGAAGAATGAACTTAGTATAAGAGTCTTAATCATTTTTAACAGTTTCCGAATTGTTCAAAAGTTCAGATCTTGCGGTTGGAGAGATGGCTTAGCAGTTAAGACGCTTGCCCGTGAAGCCTAAGAACCCATGTTCAACTCTCTGGATCCCACATAAGCCAGACAGACAAAGGTGACATGAGTGCAAGGTCACACATGCACAGTAGGTGGCGCAAGCATCTGAAGTTTGATTGCATAGATGAAGCCCTGGTGCACCAATTCTCTCTCTCTCACTCGCTCTCTTAAAATAATGAAAAGAAAGTTCAAATCTTGAGCTGGAGAGATGGCTTAGCGGTTAAGCGCTTGCCTGTGAAGCCTAAGGACCCCGGTTCGAGGCTCGGTTCCCCAGGTCCCACGTTAGCCAGATGCACAAGGGGGCGCACGCGTCTGGAGTTCGTTTGCAGAGGCTGGAAGCCCTGGCGTGCCCATTCTCTCTCTCTCCCTCTCTCTGTCTTTCTCTGTGTGCTTGTCGCTCTCAAATAAATAAATAAATAAATAAATTTTAAAAATTAAAGAAACAAAAAAGAGTGCTTACCACTTGAGCTTGAGGGGCTGTTGGGCTAGAGACTGCCGAGTTAAACTCAGAAAGGCTACCAATATCTGTGGCCCTAGCCCATCGATGGACAGTACCTCCAGATTGAGGGAGAGACCCTGAACTCAAGGAAATATGTGGATGAGTAATAAGAGGACGCCTGACATTCTTCTCTGGCTCCTCATGCACACACATAGAGAAAGTGCATCTGCACACACACATGCATGCACCATACATCACACACTACACGTATCGCACCACTTGGCACACTGGACACACATGAGCCTGCAAAAAACAGAAGTTCACGGGGCTGGAGAGATGGCTTTGCTGTTAAGGTGTTTGCCTGCAAAGCCAAAAGGACCTTGGTTCAATTCCCCAGGACCCACATAAGCCGGGTACACAAGGTGGCACACGCGTCTGGAGTTCATTTGCAGTGGCTGGAGGCCCTGGCACGCCCCTCCCCTCTCTCTTTCTTTCTCTCTCTTTCTCTGTGTCTGCTTCCTTCCTTCTATCACTCTGTCAAATAAATAAATTAATTAGTTAAATAATTTTTAAAATAGAAGTTCAAATCTAAAGTCTCCTCTGAGACTTGAGGCAACAATTTATTAGCTGTGAGCCCTAGAAAAACCAAATTCAGAAATCAACAACTTACATGTTCTTAATACACAATGGTATAAGCACTTCCTTCTTATAAAGGGGAAAAACAGTAGAACAGAACGAAGGGATTGGGTCAAAGGAAGACGTTTTCCCTAGCAGGGAAAACATTCAGTCCTGTAGCTCCATCCAGCATCCAAGGAATGCAGTAGGAGGGTGGGGACCACAAAAGGGTGGGCAGCTCCACCCCTCTGGCCTTGCCAGCTGGAGCCCACATGGCCACCCTTGGGCTGGCTCTATTCGCTGCTTGTGGCTTTCCTTGTCAGGTGTCCCACAACCTCACAATCCCCAGCTCCCTGGGTCCTGATTGTATCTTATCTCCAGCTTTTTTCTCATACTTACTCCGCGTCACTCTCCCGGGGGTTTTGCCTGCGGGAGCCTTGACCCTAGCCCAGCACATTGCCTAGCCGCCTAGGGTTTCCTTTGAAGTCGGGGCGGAAGCTTCCGCAACCTGTAACTCTTGCTTACATTCTACATGCCTGAAAAGCCAGCCTCATGTGGATAGTGCCAGGGTCCACTGCCACCTTGAGCAGCTGTCAGCCCCGCCCCCATCATGGCTGTGGCAGATCAACTGGGGGAAACGCTTCCCCAGATGTTCCTTATGATCGAGGCAACTGGAACACTCCTTCCAAGACTTCCAAAAGAGTTTAAACCTTTGATCCTGCAATGGGCGCGGCCTGACTTTGCTCCTTGAGATGTCCTCAACGAATCTTTCCCAGTTTCCTGACACAAAGTTCTTGGCTTCCAATCTCTTGGTGTCAACTTTAAATGCACTTTTTTTTTTTTTTTTCTGGCCAGACTGCTATTTTTTTGTTTGTTTGTTTGTTTGTTTTTTTGTCAGTCCATCGCTTCTGCTGTCTGATCCTGATTCTCAGTGTCAATCTGTCTAAGAGAAGCCAGCCATAACCATGCCAGCGCCTGAATGCTGGGCTGTCTGGAAGTTTCCTCCATCAGATTATCTAGTGCCTCACCTTTCAATCTAATCCAACCTTCTCCATAGTCTCAGGGTGTGGCTAAAATGCACACAGGTTCTTTGCCAGGATATAACAGAAAGAGCCTCGCATCTGATCACCGGAAACCTCTGAAGTACAAGGTCCTGCCTGCAATCCTATTGGCGCTGGGGGCTTCTGAGCCCCGCTGGAGCTGCTAACCTCTGTTTATAGCACCCTAAGCATTTTAGGATGCTTCTTTTTCGATTTTTAAAAATATTGTATTTATTTATTTATTTGAGAGGGACAGAAAGAGAGAGAGAGAATAGACACTCCAAGTTCTCTAGCCACTGCAAACAGACTCCAGACGCATGTGCCACCATGTGCCTTTGGCTTACCTGGGTAGTGGGGAAATCGAACCTGGGTCCTTAGGCTTCTCAGGCAAATGCCTTAACTGCTGAGCCATCTCTCCTTTGCTTTAATCCTGCTTCTCCAAACTTTCCCACATTCCCTCTAAACAGCTGTTCTGAAGGATTCCAAGCCACACTGGTTAGCTACCATCATATCAGTGGTCCAGTGTCAGTCTTCTGTGTTAGTTGGTCCTTTCTGCATGTGTGTTTGTGTGTTCACATGTGTGCGTGCATGTGTGCGTGCCTGTTGAGGCCAGAGGTTGATGGCAGGTGCTCTCCTTGGTCATTCTCCAATTTATTTACTGAGGCAAAGTCTCTCGCTTGAGCACAGAGCTCACCAATTAGGCTAGTCAAGCTAGCCAGCTTGCCCCCCTGGGTTCCCTCTCTCCACCTCCCGGATGTTAGGGTTACAAGCGGGCCACCCCGCCCACCCGACCCATAGGTGGGTGCTGGGGATCTGAACTCTGCTGCACACTCTTGCTCTTTATCCACTGAGCCATCTCCTCAGTTGACTTTTCATTACTGTGTTGAGAAAGCCTAGGAAAACAACTTAGGTTCAGGAAGGACTTATTTTGGCTTATGGTTCAGAGTTCTCACGCCATGGCTGCATGGGGCCTGTGGCAAGATGGAACATCACGGCGGGAAGGACGTGGTGGAGCAAAGCGTCTTACCTCATAGTGATCTGGAGGAAGAGAAAGAAGGGGCCAGGGCGCGTCTCCAGTGATGGGCTTCCTTCAGCCAGACGCTAGCTCCTGACAGCCTCTTCAGCGTGGAGCTCATCCTGCTCTGTGCCCCAGACTCACCATCACGTGGAGTTTCTGCCACTCTGGTGCAGAGCCTGTGTCCCCCCTTGCCACCCCCTTCTGTGTCTCGCTGTTTCTCCCGAGGCGTGCTCAGGGAAGCAGGCATTCCATTAGGAAGGGTATTGGTGCTCAGGATGTGACAGAAGCACTCTGACTTCTCGAGAGAGCTTCTGGGGAGTGTTCTCTAAAACCCTGACCTCAGAGGCTGGGACCCTCTACCCTCTAAGCCAGACTTGAAGCTATGGCAGAGTCTGTGGCTGCACGGTCTCTGTCTCTGAATCTCTGTCTTCATCCATCTGTCTGTCCATCTCCCTGTATCTCTCTGTCTCTCTCCACTCATCTGTTTTTGTCTCTGTCCCTACATAGGAACTCATGCATGTCATGCCGTGCTGACACTGTCTCCTGAGAGGCTGTGGCTGGCCTGTGGGGCTCATTACTCTGAGTGACATTCACCAGTCATTAATCAAGAGAAGAAAGGCCAGGATTAGGGGCCAGCGAGGGCTGAACTTCTTAAGGCTCCCTCCAAGGTCTATGAGGAGATGAAAAGAGATTGAGTCACAGAAAGAGAGTGTGAGAGAGACAAAGAGATAGAGACAGAGACAGAGGGGAAAAACAGAAAGATGGACAGAAACACAGAGATCTATATATATATATATAGAGAGAGAGATACATAAAGAGATGTAAAGAGAGAGAGGCAGATGAAAAGAGAAAGACAGATGGACAGAGAGAGAGAGAGAGAGAGAAAGAAATAGAGATGCAGAGAGAGGCACAGACAGGGATAGATAAAAAGCAAAAGGTCTCCACAGGAGTTCGGGAACCCTATATTCCTACCTGGAGCTTCCAGGAGGGTGGGGGTGCCTGTCCCGGGAGCCCCAGCCTGGTTCCTTGTAGCCTAGTGAGCAGCAGGACACCAACAGTCCTTTCTCCTCCCCAAGTCTCATGGATTTTGACTATCTTTTCTCTCTTTCTTCCCTCCTTCCTTCCCTCCTTCCTTCCTTCCTTCCTTCCTTTCTCTTTCTTTCTTTCTTTCTTTCTTCTTTCTTTCTTTCTTTCTTTCTTTCTTTCTTTCTTTCTTTCTTCCTTTTGTGTCTGTGTATTTGTGAGTAGGTGCACATACGTGTGTGTGTGTGTGTGTGTGTGTGTGTGTGTGTGTGTGCACGCATGCATGTGGAGGCCAGAGGTTGACATAGGGCCTCTTCATAGGCCTTTCACTTGAACCCAGAGCTTACCGACTCACTTAGTCTAGTTAGCCAAGTTGCCCCAGGGGTCCCGTCTCCACCTCCTGAGCTCCGGCATTACACATAGACTGCCACATCCGCCTGGCATTTATGTGGGTGCGAGAGATCTGAGCTGAGGTCCTCACATACACACTAAGCCTTCTCCCCAGCACCCATGCCCCGTTTTCTATTTTTTTTTAAATATTTTATTTATTTATTTATTTATTTGACAGAGAAAGAGGGAGAGAGAGCAAGAGAGAGAGAGAGAGAGAGAGAGAGAGAGAGAGAGAGAGAGAATGGGCACACCAGGGGCCCCAGTCACTGCAAATGAACTCCAGATGCGTGCACCCCCTTGTGCATCTGGCTAATGTGGGTCCTGGGGAATCAAACCAGGATCTTTTGGCTTTGGGGCAAACGCCTTAACTGCTAAGCCATCCTTCCAGCCCTCTCTGTTTTCTCAAGGATGCCAATACCCTTACTCAGGGCCCTTCGTCTTAACCTGGACCTCTGGGAAGGCCTGGGTTGAGACTGCATCATTTGGGGTCTGGCTGGTCAGTCCACAGGGCCTTCCTGCTGTCCGCTCTCCATCACTTGGCATTCTCTTTGCGCAACCTTTACCAGCCCATCTGTTTCTCCATTTCCTTCACCAACATGCCTGCCTCACAAGAGCAGGGCCTATGTCCCTTCTGTCCGTCTTTCTGTTCCTCCGGTGGAGGCTTGCTGCCGAACTGATCACTATGGAGTGAGAAAGGAATAAATGAGACAGTTCACAGATGGCAAGGCCAGGCAAGATGCGTGGGTGTTTGGGTGGCCAGGGCTTGGAAAGCTTCCTGGGTGAAGATTTGGCTCTCAGTGACACCCCTGCCACCTGACACCTTCCTTCTCCTTGTGACCTGTTTCCCAAATGGGCATCCTAACAGCCTTGGGTGGCAAGATTCTAATTGGTATAAGCCATTAGAATGTGGAGAATTGGGCTATTTGAAGACTTTTAGAAAATATTTTATTTATTTATTTATTTGACAAAGAGAGAGAGAGCGGTAGATAGAATGGGTACACCAGGGCCTCTATCCATTGCAAACGAACTCTAAGCGCCACCACGCACATGTACCCCCTTGTGCATCTGGCCTACGTGGGTCCTGGGGAATTGGACTTGGATCCTTAGGCTTCAGAACCTCAGGTGCCTTAATTGCTAAACCATCTTTCCAGCCCTTGTTTGAAGGCCTTTGAAGGTGGCCATGCAGCCCAGGGACAAAGGCCTGGCGCTTCCTCCCAATGAAGAGGACTAAATTATAAAGCTAGCTTATGCCATTTCCAAGCGCCTGTTGTTGGCTCAGCACTTAGCTAATTCTGAGTCTGAGGCTGAGACAGAAGAAGAAAGGAACAGACACAAAAGAAGGAAGGAAGAAAGAAGGGCAGACTGCTTTTCGTGGCCCCTCCTGCCCACCCCTACCCACCCCCTGGTGAACTCCGACAGGAATGACAGAGACGCCCCTGACCTGGGTGAGCAGCTAGCTCAGCTTACAAGTGTGGCCCTGAGCTAAAAGGGCCCTGGGCCCAGAGAAGGGGAGCAAGCCACCAGGAGTCACCACAGCCACAGTGCAAGTACCCTGGGGCTATCTGATAGCCACATGCCCAGCTAGATCGCAAGCGAGGGAGTAAGCCTCACTCACACTGTCTGTGGCCGGCTTGGGTCTCCTGCGACACAATTCTGCAAGCACTCCCTTCAGTGTCTGGACCTCTGGGCTGGCAGGGTTGGGTCCCTCCTCCCTGTCGCTTGCTCTGGAGAGCCGGTATGAAGAATGCTATGAGCTCTAGAGGATAGGGGTTCATCTGGGGTCTGGGACTGAGGCTACCACCTCCAGCCCTCCCTGAGCTTGGCCCGCCTGCGCCTGCCTTCTCTTCCTGAAGCGCCAGCATGGCCCCCATTCCTAAGCCCTGGCCTCCCACAGTCCTCTTTGTTTGGCTCTGGGTTTCACACGCAGCTTGAACCTTTTTCTCCCAGGCCTCAGGTTTCATTGCTGGCCAGCTGGGAGGATCTTTTGAATTCATGAACCATGACCTCCCCAGAGGTGGGTCTTCCCACCCTGCTCCAGTTAGCCTAGGAATTTGGGCCTGGATCCTCCCTCCCTCCCTCCCTCCCTCCCTCCTTGGGCTGGGGCCTGGAAGCAGAAGCTGGTGGAAAGAAATCCAGAGGGGGCCCCTCGTAGGGCAGTGGACAGGACTTGAATGGGCATCACCTCCAGCCGGGCAGGAGCTAGGAGGCAAGGGTCCTGGGGGACTCCACACCTGCTCTTTATTGATAGGAACGCTTAACTTTAATTTTGGAAATACAGAAAGAAAACTTCAGAAAGACCGCGGGATCTGGGGTCATTTCTGGAAGTCAGTCCAGCCTCGGCCTCAGCGCTGGGGGACCAGATCTCGGCTGCATCACAACTGCTATGGAGGGTTTTTCTGGCCAGGTCTGGACTTCCCAGCTCTCTCTTCTGTGCTCCAACCTGCACCTCCCCACTTCCTGAGACTTCCTGCCTTCGTTCCTGTCACAGATGTCCCTCTTGTCCCCTCGTTACTCCCTTCTCTACCGGGTCCTGAGGCCCATACTCCCTTCCCCTGCAGAAGGTGCCAGGAACAGCTACCCTGGTTAGACCTGCCTTCCAGGCAGAGGCACCCCATATGGGATGCGCTGCCCTCCTCCCTAGATTCATCCACCAGCGTAATGACCCTTACACCCCTCTCTCCCCCACTCCTGTGCCCCTCCTGGCCCATGAACACCCTCCTCCAGGCAATGAAGGTTCAAAAGACTCTGGGAGAATCTGTGCCTGAAACACCAAGACCTTTGACCTCTTTGAGCTCTTGAGATCATGGGATTTGGGGGTTCTTTGGTTCCTTCTCTTCCCTTTCCACCCTTCTCCCTGGGTGACTTCATCCGTTCCCATGGATTGAAAAACCCTAAAGTTGATGACTTCCAAATTTGTCTCCAGCCCTGACCTTGCCTCTGAACTTTGGGCCCTCGTATCCGGCTATCCTCTTGACAGTTAGCTCCTTTGGGGTCTCCCAGATCGTGTCCAAGCAAGACTTTCTCCCCAGGCCTTTCCCAGAACCCCCTTCTCAGGAGGCCCACACCATTCCTCCTTTAGCTGCATGTAGCAACTTCCACATCCTTGTCCGTCCTCCCCACCCACATCCGCCCTCAGAAACCCTCCCACTGAGCATCCAGCCTCGAGGATCAGCACCTTGTCACTGCCCCTGTGAGGTCCAGAGTGGGATTTGCTAAGGCCCTGTGCTGAGACTTCAGAGAGATGGCAGAAGGGTGGCCTCTGGGGCAGGCAGTTTAGCTTCTCCACTGTGAAGACTCTGGGGATCCAGGGAGAAGCCACTTCCTCCTGACACAGGATGGGACTCAGCCCTCCCGGGGGCTGCTTGGCCGTATAGTGGACATGACAGGGGACCACCATCCAATGATGGTCTCAGCCAGAAAGGAAGCGGGGAGGGCTCCTTTGAGCATTGCCCAGCTTTTCCAGACAGTAACAGTGAGCAGGAGCCGGCCTACAGGTCCCCATGGCGCTCCAGCAGCTGAGGAACCACACACCATGGCCCTGTTATTCAGGAGTTTGAGAGCAGCATGGGTGTCTTCAGCCCATGCAGGCTGCTCTGCACCAGATCCCGAGGCTGCTGATCTCTGCAGAGGGAACATGAAATCAAAGTTTTGGGGATGGGGGAGAAGGTTCTGGGGAGAGTCAGGGGAGCTGGGCAAGTGTGGTCCTTGCTGCTATGACCTTAGCCTTCTGGGCTACATGAGACCTTGTTTTAAAAGAAAGAGGCCTGGAAAGATGGCTTAGCAGTTAAGGCGCTTGCCTGTGAAGCCTAAGAACCCATGTTTGACTCTCCAGATCCCATCTTAAGCCAAATGTACAAGGTGGGGCAAGCGCAAGGTTGCACATCTCCACTAGGTGGCGCAAGTGTCTGGCGTTTAATTGCAGTGGCTGAGGCCCTGGCTCACCAATTCTCTCTCTCTTAAAAAAAAAAAAGAGGAAAGAAAAAAAAAGCAGGAAGAATAAGTAACAGTGGAGTCTGGGGTATCAAGCCTTCTGGTGTACATGAACTTGGAGGCCCTGATGAAGGCTGTGTCCACAGTCCACAGATCATCCTGTCCAGCGTGGCTGAGATGGAGCCTGCTAAGTGGTGGCCTGAGCACTCAGAATTCTCCTGTGGGCACTGTGGCCCTTGGGAAGTTTGGACAGGTGGTCACGGGTGAGGCACAGAACTGCGAGTGACTCAGCCACTGCACTCCTGGCTAGGGCCCAAGGGAAATTCAAGGACTCAGTCTCCCTAAATCATGTCCCGCACCCTCAGGTGCCTTCAGTTGTGAAAGCCACCAGCAACTCAGCCCCTCCACAACGTGAGTCAAGAGAGGAGGCCAGAGCTGAAGGATAGCTTAGTGGTGAAGGCATTTGCCTACAAAGCCAAAGGACCAGGTTTGATTCCCCAGGACCCATGTTAGTCAGATGCACAAGGGGGTAGACAAGTCTGGAGTTCATTTGCACTGGCTGGAGGCTCTGGTGTGCCCGTTTGTTGTTGTTGTTTGTTTGTTTTGTTTCAAATTTTTATTAACAACTTCTATGATTATAAAAAATATCCCAAGGTAATACCCTTCTTCCCCCCACTTTCCCTTTGAAACTCCATTCTCCATCATATCCCCTCCGTATCTCAATCAGTTTTTGTTTTTTTGTTTTTTTCTCTCTCTCTTTCTCTGTCCAATAAATAATTTTTTTAAAAAAAATGTTTTTAAAGAGAGGAGGCCAGTGAGCAAAGGTGGAGGAGGCTCACAGTTACTCAGCTATAGGAGTGAACAGGCCTGAGAACCCAGAGACATAAGGTCAGGCCTGGTCTTTGCCAGTGTCCCTGTGCGTGTGGCATCTCCCAGTCGGAGGCTCTATGTCATTTTCTGTCATGTGGCTCCAGTGAGTGTGCCTGCAGTACGAACTATGGGCAGGATCCCTGTGGCATTTCCAGGGAAGTTCCCTGAACAGTGGGCAGAGGAGCTTGGGAGAGAGACTGGCCTGATTGGGAGCCCGAGGCGAAGGCTGCAGCCTGTCTTCTGGCAAGCCTGGGTGTTGGGACAGTGTGCAAGGGGCTCAGGAGAGAGGCTGGTCTGGCTGTTCCCTAGCCAGCCTAAATGTCGCGTGCAGTGGGCAGGGTCAGGGGTTATGTTTAAACGCGGGGGAGCTGGGACAGAACTCCCGGCTGCACGGCATCCAAGTCGCGTGGGCGGGCGGTCCTTTGGATGCTCCTAGGACAGAATAACAAGGCCCTGGTCACTTCTCTGAGTCACGCAGAGGTTGATGGCACAGAGAGGTAAGCCTGACCCCCTCCCCGCCCCCCAAGGAGAGACAGGGTCATAGGATAACTGGGGAGGATTTCCCCAAGGGTGGGCTGGAGTCCAGGGAAGAGAGCAGATGCCTTGTCCTCAGCACAAATGGACAAGGGTGGCTGGCCGTCCCAACTCTCCATGTCCTACTGGAAGCCCATGTTCATTTTAGACCAGCCCAGCCTTTGCAACCAAAGCAGGGGCACCCGTGGCATTTCTCATCACCCTACTCTTTGCAGCCTCGGAGGTCCCTGGTGGTCTGTGTTATTCCCCCTGGCCACACTCTGAGGTCCTGGGGAGGAGGGCTCAGACACGGTGCACTCCAGGAGCCCAGAGCGTGTAGAAGCCAGGCCACGGTGTGCTCGAGGGAAGGTGCATGGATGTGAATGAGTGAAAGAGTGGAGAATGGGGACTATGGCTCCGTAGTTAAAGTCACTAGCTCAACCAGCCTGCTGACCTTCGCTCAATCCCCAGCACCCATGTAAAACCCGACATAAAGCGGCCCTCGCATCTGTGATCCAAGTGTGCGTACAGCCGCGGTAAGCGGAGCCAGGGGCACGCTGAAGCCGTCGGGCTGAGTAGACCTGCGCACACAGACGAGCTCCTGTCTCAGAACCACGTGGAAGGAGACCACCAACGACCCCACACTGCCCCCGACTTCCACATGCCCGTCACAGCAAGTACCCACCCACACCCACCCGCTCACCCAGCAACACCCACCCACACCCAAACTGAAAACAAAGAATGAAGGATCTTTCTCCAGGGAGCTGCTTCCCTGCATTTCCTGACTTGGGAAATCTCTGTGTTGTCTTCCTATTGCTGCGTCGTAACGTGCAGGGGCCTGGGTTGCGGGATCCCGGCGGATCCCTGTGATGCTTTGAAGGCCCATGTGAGTGAGAAGGTGGCCCGTCTTTCTGTCTCCCGGATCACGGTCTTGGCAGAACATCCCTAGGTAGTTGCCAGGGGGGTAGGTGGAGTGGCAGGTATTCTGGCTGTGGCAGTCACCATATCCTTTAACTTCTCAGCTGTCCCTTCATGGCCCAGCGAGACATGGGGCTCCCAACTACCTCGCCTACTATAGCAGTGACAGCTCTCCCCTAGTGAGCGTGAGGCTTGAGCATAACGTTTTCTTTTCTTCTCTTTTTATTTATTTATGTATTTTTTAGGCAAGCCCAACAGACTGCCTTTTTAAATTTTTTTAAAATTTTTTAAAAAATTATTTATTTATTTGAGAGCGACAGACACAGAGAGAAAGACAGGTAGAGGGAGAAAGAGAGAGAGAATGGCCGCGCCAGGGCTTCCAGCCTCTGCAAACGAACTCCAGACGTGATGCGTGCGCCCCCTTGTGCATCTGGCTAACGTGGGACCTGGGGAACCGAGCCTCGAACCGGGGTCCTTAGGCTTCACAGGCAGGCGCTTAACCGCTAAGCCATCACTCCAGCCCCCCCTTTTTTTAATGTGAGAGTGAGAGAGAGAATTGGTGTACCAGGGCCCCCAGCAGTTGAACTCCAGATGCACGCGCCCCACCCCCCCCGTGGCACATGTGCGACTTTGTGCATTTGCGTCACTGTGCTTCTGGCTTATGTGGGTCCTGGAGAGGTGAACATGAGTTTGGAGGGTTCCCAGGCAAGTGCCTCAACCACCAAGTCATCTCTCCAGCCCACCTTTTCTTCTTTTCTTTTTTCTTTTGCATGTGTAGGTGTGTGGTGTGCGAGCATGCATGTATACATGCTCACATGTATGTGGGTACGCGTGTGTGTGCTGTGCATGTGTGGGGAGGGGCCAGGAGGTTGATGTTGGGTGTCGTCCTCAGTCACTCCCCACCTTATTCTTTGAGACAGGCTCTCTCTCCCTGAACCTAGCTAGACCTCACCAAATTGGCTAGAAAAGCTAGCCAGCAAGCCCCAGGGGTTTCCTGTCTTTGCCTCCCCAGCACTGGGATTATAGGTGTGTGCCACAATGCTCTGCTTTGTTTGTTTTTTTTTTTTTAAAGATTTTAAGATCTAAAAAATTTTTAAGTCTGCACACCTTTAAACCCAGCACTGGGGAGGCAGAGGTAGAAGGATCACCAAGAGTTCAAGGCCACCCTGAGACTACATAGTGAATTCCAGGTCAGCCTGGACTAGAGTGAGACCCTACATGAAAAAAAACAAAACAAAAAAACAATTTTTAAAAAATTTTTATTTATTTGAGAGAGAGAGAGAAGTAAGCAGAGAAAGAGAGGAATGGTCGTACCAGAGCCCCCGGCCACGGCGACTGAACTCCAGACGCGTACGCCACCTTGTGTGTCCGGCTTACTTGGGTACTGGGGAATTGAACCTTCACAGACAAACGCCTTCACCGCTAAGCCATCTCTCCAGTCCATTTTCCTGCTTTTTATGTGGGTATTGGGGATCCAAACTCAAGACTCTCGTGCTTGTGTGGCAGGCCTGTATTCATCGAGCCATTTCTCAGGTTTTGCATGGCCTGTGCAGGGAACCAAATCCTCCGCCCTCCTCCTAGGCACCTCATTTCCTCTTTACAAGCTCACATGAAGGTGCTGAGCGTACGCGGCTGGTGCATTCCATTTTCAGCCTGGTAAACTGAGGCGGGGGGGGGGCGGTTGACATCATGTTGGGAGGCTGGAGATTGGACCCAGACAGTCTGGCTCTCCACATCTCTGAAGGGCTTCTTTTCTTGTGTTCCATCCCTGGAATCCCAGGGCTGGGAGTGAGTGGTGAGTCAAGCATCCCACCCTCCATGTGACCGTCAAGAAAACCACCAGCCTCTCTGTTTGGTGACCTGCAGCTGATGTCACACACACACACACACACACACACACACACACACAAAGCCACAGGGCTTCCACATGGGAAGTCAAGGAGGTCACAATGAGGAGTGGGCAAGGATGGGTCTTTCTGAGGTCACCAGAGGGGATGTGTCCCAGGCCTTGGCTGTAGACATTGTTCTTCACGGTGAGCAGGTAGGTCTGTGTCCAGATTTCCTGTCTTCTTTTTTTAAATATGTTTATTTATTTGTTAAATTGACAGAGAAAGAGGGGGGGGCAGAGAATGGGCGCGCCAAGGCCTCCAGCCACCACAAATGAACTCCAGACGCGTGCGCCCCCCTTGGGCATCTGGCTAAGGTGGGTCCTGGGGAGTCAAACCTGGGTCCCTTTGGCTTTGCAGGCAAATGCCTTAACTGCTAAGTCATCCCACTAGCCCACAATTTCCCATCTTCTTAAGGAAACCCACTCATCCCATGCTCTCATTTGTAGAGTTCTTTGCCAGATGATGCCCCATGCGCCAGTACCGGAGGTTGGGACTCTGCTACACAGACTTGGGGGTCTGACTGCACCTACCACGGCCACCACGAGGCAGGGAAATGTCCACGCTTGCTCTGGCCATCCCATGGGAAGGGAGTGGTGAGCCATTCTTTGTGAGGGTGGTGCCCAAAGGTGCCTGGATGGACTAGTGTTTTTACTGCCTGGGGCCCCATAGTCCCACGGCTAGACCTCGGCTGTGTGTCCCTTCCTGGGAGGTCCTGACCCCTGGCCTGTGGCCTCAGGGTTATCGGTTCTTCTCATTGACTCTGTCCTGCCGTTTATTTTGCTGGGTGTCATGCAGGAAAGGGGTCAAATTCCAGCGTGAGTGACCTGTGCGCACCCCAGGACAGCTGGCAGGGGGCCCCTTTCCCAGGGCCCAACTGGAGAAAAGACCCTGGCCAGAAGGAGCCAAGCCTAAGAGAGCTGGACCCTGCTAGTCCCTGCGGCAGATGGTCAGGGTTGGCCTAAGAAAGCATGTTCCTGAAGGCCTAACCTTCCTTGGAGCCCTTTCTTCTAAAAGCCAAAAAGAAAGCCCTCCTCTACACCCCTCCTCCACGCTCGGTGCCTCCCAGAGCCCCGGCCCCAAGAACTGTTACTATGTCAGCCAGATGGGAAGGCCCATTAAGAAATATTCTACTGGGCTGGAGAGATGGTTTAGCGGTTAAGCGCTTGCCTGTGAAGCCTAAGGACCCCGGTTCAAGGCTCGGTTCCCCAGGTCCCACGTTAGCCAGATGCACAAGGGGGCGCACGCGTCTGGAGTTCGTTTGCAGAGGCTGGAAGCCCTGGCGCGCCCATTCTCTCTCTCTCTCCCCCTCTATCTGTCTTTCTCTCTGTGTCTGTCGCTCTCAAATAAATAAATAATTAATTTAAAAAAAGAAAAGAAAAGAAATATTCTACTTACAGGAGCTGGAGAGATGACTTAGTGGTTAAGGCGCTTGCCTGCAAAGCCAAAGGACCAAGGTTCAATTCCCCAGGACCCACGTAAGCCAGATGCACACAGGGTCACATATGTCTGGAGTTTGTTTGCAGTGGCTAGAGGCCCTGGCGCGCCCATTCTCTCTCTCTGTGCGTCACTCAAATAAATAAATAAATAAAAATAAAATATTTTTTAAACAGCAAAACAATTCTACGTTCAGGGCTAGGGAGGTGGCTCGGTAGGAGAAGTGCACCTCCCCACCTGGACCTGAGTCCCAGCCCTCGCATGCAGGTGAAAGCAGATGTGGTGCCAAGTGCCTCTCGTTCCAGCACAACGGCAGTAGAGACGGGACTCCCGATCCTCACTGGCTTGCTAGACTATCCGACTCCGTGAGACACCCTGCCTCGGATAATGAGGTGGCGTGCAACTGAGAAAGAGACTCGATGTTGATCTCTAGCCCCCACATGCACGCACACACACACACACACACACACACACACACACACATGCGCGCGCACACACATATGTGCACCACCATATGAACACACAAACACGTGCACACACAACACACAGATCAAGACAAAATGGTATTTACAGCCCTCAGGCAGGAGGATGACAACTTTGAGGTCAGTCTGGAATATGGGGTGGGGGGAGACTTTATCTTGAAGAAATTAATAAAAATCAGCTGGGTGTGGTGGCAGACGTAGGAGAATTGCTGTGAGTTTGAGGCCACCCTGAGACTGTATAGTGAATTCTAGGTCAGCCTGAGCTGGAGCAAAAGTCTACCTCAAAACACAAAAATAAGGGGCCTGAAGAGAGTGCTTAGCAGTTAAGGCGCTTGCTTATGAAGCCAAATGATCCAGGTTCAATTCCCTAGGACCTACATAAGGCAGATGCACAAGGTGGTGCATGCCTCTGGAGTTCATGTGCAGTGGTTAGAGGCCCTGGCGTGCCCATTCTCTTTGTGTCTGTCTCTCTCTCTCCCTCTCTCTCAAATAAATAAATAAATAAAACATTTTTTAAAACACCAAAATAAATAAATAAGTAAAACAAGCTGGGCATGATGGTACATACCTTACTCCCGGCACGCAGGAGGCACAGGTGGGAGGATCGCTGTGAGTTCAAGGACAGCCTGAGACTGCACAGTGAATTCCAGGTCAGCCTGGGCTAGAGTGAGACCCTACCTCAAAAAACAAGCAAAAATCTCCAAAATGACAAGGTTATTAAAAAGGTAATGCAGGCGGGCGTGGTGGCGCACGCCTTTAATCCCAGCACTCGGGAGGCAGAGGTAGGAGGATCGCCGTGAGTTCGAGGCCACCCTGAGACTCCATAGTGAATTCCAGGTCACCCTGGAACAGAGTGAGACCCTACCTCAAAAACAAAACAAAACAACAACAACAACAACAAAAGGTAATGTGCCTCCTTTCACTCTGGCATGCTGCCCACCTCCTCAGTCCCTAGTGGCCATCTTGGCAAGCTCTGACTCCACCCGGCCAGAATAAAAGGGACCAGCCTGCCCTTTGCCCTCAGAGGTGGTAGCTACTCACCCGTGTCTGTTCCTTTATTATTACCGCTATGACACCTGTAAAGCGGTTTCCTACCTCTCAGCAGCTCCCCCGCCCCCGCCAGGATGAGTGCGCTGTCATGCGGGGTGGGGGTGGGGCACGGGCACACTGCTGCCAGTTGCTGTCTTTTTTTTTAAAAAAAAATATTTATTTAGGCATTCATTTGAGATAGAGAGACAGAAAGAGAAGAAAACAGAGAGATGAATGAGAGCATGCCGGGGCCTCCTGCCACTGTAAGTAAACTCCAGACGCATGTGCCGCTTTATGCCTCTGGCTTCACGTGGGTCACGGGGACTCCGACCCGGGCCGCAAGGCTTTGTAAGCACCTCAAACTGCTGGGCCATCTCTCCAGCCCAGTTTCTGCCTTTTCACCTAGGACTTACCGTGCACTTAGGGAAAGCCTGCTTTTCTCCTTTTTGAAGCTAATGGCCATTATACTGATGAGTTAATTATTATTTTTGTTTTGTTTGGTTTTGAAAAAGAGTTTCAGTATATAGGTCGGGCTGGTCTGGAACTCCCTATGTGACCCCAGTAGGCCTCAAATCTGTCTCATCCTCTCAAGTGCTGGGATAACAAGTATGATCCACCATGCCAACATAATCTTTCTTTTTGAAAGTAATTTTATTAGGGCTGGAGGGATGGGTTAGTGGTTAATGTGCTTGCCTGCACAGCCTAAGGACTCACGTTCAACTCCAGAACCCATGTAAACCAGATGCACATGGTAACGCATGCATCCTTTGCAGTAGCTGGAGGCCCAGGTACACCTATTCTCTCCCTGCATCTCTCTCTCTCTCTCTGTCTCTTAATAAGTAAATAAGTAAAAATAAAATTTAAACATATTTTTATTTATGTGCAAGCAGAAACAGACAGAGAAACACAGAGGCAGAGGTGGGGAGAGATGGGCATGCCAGGGGCTCTAGCAGCTACAAAAGACTCCAGACGCATGAGCCACCTTGTACACCTGGCTTCACGTGGTTACTGGGGAATCAAACCAGGTCATTAGGCTTTGTAGGCAAGTGGCTTTGTGGCTGAGCCATCTCTCCAGCCCGAATCTTTCTTTTTAAGCAGGGCTAGGATGACAGTCACATTGAATGTAAGTGCAGAGAGCTGCCCCTTCATCTCCACTTTAGGTCTCTCCCTATTATTACGAGCTTGCATCTGTGTGGCGCCCTGGTCACAATGCTGAGCCAGTATCAACGTGGGACCATTAGTTGGAATCTGTGGCTTACCCCAGTTGACAACTGTCTTGGGTCCTGTATCCCCATCACAGCGTCACCCAGCATAGTGTAATTGTCCTGAAGGTCCTCTGTCCCTATTCCCTACCTCTGACCTTTTCTCCTCCCTCCCCCCCCCCAACACCAGCTAGCGGGCACTTTCCCAGCCTCCATCCTTTTACCTCTTCCAGATGCCAGAGTGATGGAATTCCAACTGCAGTGTTTAAAAAATTATTTTTAGTTATTTATGAGCAGAGAGGTAGGGAAAGAGGAAAAGAGAGAAAGAGAGAGTGGGTGAGTCAGAGCCTCTTGCTGCTACAAATGAACTTCAGGTGAATGCGCCACTTTGTGCATCTTGCATTACGAGAGTTCTGAGGAATTGACTCCAGGCTACCAGGCTTTGCAAGCAAGAGCCTTAATCAGTGAGCTATCTCCCCAGCCCCCAGGGTGAAGCCGTTAGGACTGGCTTCTTTCACTTCGCAAGGTGCAACTAAGCGTCCTCCACATTTTTTCAGGGTTTCTTAGCTCAGCTCTTTGTTATCGCAGAAAAATACCCCGCTGCCTGGCTGGGTTGTCTGCCACTAAAGGGCATCTGGGCTGCTCTCCTACTTTGGCGTCAGGAATGAAGCTGCTCCAGCGGTGGTGAGCACGTGTTCGTGTGGACACAGTTCATGACTCCTTTGGTAAACACAGGGAGTGTGATTGCTGGCCACTGGATACCGGTGGCTTCATAAGACACTGCCCAGCTTCCCTCATCACCCTGCTCTCCAGCCTCTTCTCACCCTGGCTCGGCCCCCTCCGTTGCCTGACTCTATCCCTAGCTTCAGAAGCAGCCAAATAACGCAAGCCTAGCCAATGAGAGGACATCTTCATTCAGTCTATGCCGATTGGCCCTGGACGGCTGCATGATCCAAGCTGAACTAATGAGAGCTTGATGTGAAACTTGCAGAGTGGACTGGTCTTTCTAGTGGCTTTACTAGCCTGGAGCTGCCTGCAGAGAGGATGACAGAGAAAACAGATGGATGGATGGATGGATGGATGGATGGATGGATGGATGGGTGTGTGTATGTGTGTGTATGGATGGGTGAGTGGATAGAAGCATGAATGGATGGGTGGATGCATAGATGGATGGGTGGGTGTCTGGATGAGTGTATGAATGGATGGGTGAATGATGGGTGGATGGTTGTGTGGGTGTGTGGATGAGTGTATGAATGGATGGGTGAATGATGGGTGGATGGTTGTGTGGGTGTGTGGATGGGTGCGTGGATGGAAGCATGAATGGATGGGTGGATGCACAGATGGATGGGTGGGTGTGTGGATGAGTGTATGAATGGATGGGTGAATGATGGGTGGATGGTTGTGTGGGTGTGTGGATGGGTGCGTGGATGGAAGCATGAATGGATGGGTGGATGCACAGATGGATGGGTGGGTGTGTGGCTGAGTGTATGGGTGGATGGGTGAATGATGGGTGGATGGTTGTGTGGGTGTGTGGATGGGTGCGAGGATGAATGGATAGATAGCTGGGAGGATGTATGTGTATGTGGGTGGATAAATGAATGGATAGAAAGAGATGGTCTCTCTCTTTCTTGAAAATAAATAAATAATTTAAAAAAATGAGCTGGAGAGATGGTTTAATGGTTAAGGTGCTTGCTTGCAAAGCCAAAAGACCCAGGTTCGATTCCCCAGGACCCACATTAGCCAGATGCACAAAGTGGCACATGGGTCTGGAGTTCCTTTGCAGTGACTGGAGGCCCTGGCATGCCCATATTCTTTCTCTCTCTTTCTCTCTCTCTCTCTCTCCCTCTTTCTCTCAAACAAGTAAATCAAAAGAAAAAGATGGCATCTGATGGCAGTATCAGCACCTCTGGGTCACGTGATGCCTAGTCCACCAATGGGCCATCTAGTTACACGAGTCAAGCAGGCCCCTTTCTGCTGAAGAGTGGGCATTTCTGTCATTTGCAACCGAGACACCCAAGACGAACATTGCCACGTGAACTTTTCAATATGCACATGTCCCCAAATTTGTATCCACAGCAACATTTTACAGCGTAGGAGCTTGTTTTCAACATTTCTATAACTCACGTACTGTGGGACTCACTCTTTTAAAGCACGTGGCTCTATGCGTGGGAACAAACGCTGCCGTGGGTCCCCTCTCTCAACCAAGATGGGCAGCA